>NC_031768.1:5187557-5232268 GCF_001522545.3 Parus major
TTTCTGACAAGGTATTAAGAGCAACATCTGGTCTCCCTTGCCTGGTTGCTTTCCTTTTCTGTGTTGGTTATTTCCATTTGGGATCTGGAAGTAAAATCTGTCCCAGGAAAAGCCTTCCCAGCAATGGAATTGAGATGGGCTTTCCATTGTCAGGACATCCATCCTTATTTTACTGATAAATTTTGATGCACCACCAAAACTGGCTTGGCTTCTTGATTTCAGCACAGCCCGGCCAACTCAGCATCCCAAGAATATGAAATGAACACGTTGAACAAACCCTGTGTTTAAAAAGCTCTCTTTTGTTCTCTAACCCCCAGCCACAAAAAGCAGCGTACACAAAACTCAGGGAGATGTGGGACAAAAGGAGGATGGTCTCTTCTGAGCCTGTGGCCTGTTAGCCCACAAACCCCAGGCATTTGTCTCCTCCCTGGAAGACATCATTCCCACATGGGGTCTGGATCAGTTTTAATCACACACCAACATGCCAGCTGCTCCCTCCAAAGTGACAGCTGGCTTTAAGCACGTTGCCTTTATTCTCCTTTGTCCTCATCCCTCACAGATGCCCATCACAGCCTCATGCCAGGATGGAGGGGGACATTGGCTGTGTCTCTGCTGGTCAGGGAAAGCCCTTCCCACGCTGAACTTCGGGACTGAGTCCAGGCACCATGTCACATTTGATGCTCAGCTGCCTCCCAGTCCCTCCTTTTCACAGCTCATGGCACTTGTGGCTCCTCTCAGGGACCCAGTGATTCGAGGTGCCTGCCTGTCTCTGACACAGAAGGATGTGGTGGCTGTGGAGTGGTCAAAAGCAAATATGCTGGTGCTCCTCCAACAACATCTGGAAATGAACACAACCATTTTAACTTCATCTCAGGCCTCAGGGGAGTGCACAGATGGGCCTGGGACAGAAGACAGGTGAGAGGGCTGGTGTGAGGAGTTAGAGACAGAGGAAAGGGTGTTTCTTGGCTAAGATTTTCCTAAAAACATTAAGGATATTAAAGATATTAAAGATAATTCCTTATCCTGCAGAATCTTCCCATAGATGCTGTAAATTGTAGCCCAGTTGCTTTAGTAAGGAAGGCAGGACTGTGCCATGGCTGACATAGCTTAATACATTGCTGTGGGTATTGTGTAAATCATAAATGTTTAGTTTTTTCAATATTCATTGAAAGCATTTTTCCATGTCTGTGGTCTACTGCAAGCTAATAGAAGTTGTACTATGGGTATACTGCAGGATCTGTGGTTCATTTGAGTGCTTTCACAGATTTCTTAAATCTGTCCAAAATTGCAGGTTTCAAGTAACTTTTAGTATTTGAGCCAGACGCCTCCAATTAAAACTGCTTCTTTAGCTGACTGTACCAGGGAGGCCCAAGGCATAAAACCAGTTGCAAGAAGAAACCTACCCAGAATAAATACAGTTACAACCTATGCTTATTGTTCACAGCAGGACAACTCACACAATTAAAGAGCTTTAATTTTTTTCAAGAAAACAGACAAGGGGGGAAAATTAGAAGAAAGTGGAAAGCCACACACACAGTGCCTGCCTCAGTTTCCCTTCAGCAGCTCAGCACCACAGTTTGCTGCTCATCATCTCCTGTATCTCCCCTGTGAGACACCCAGGGAAGTGAGGTGGTATCACCCCAAATGCTGGCCCAGAGGGGTGGCTGCCAGCTGGGGGCTGAAGCCCCACTTGTGGGATTTGGGATGGCATTCCCAGCCCAGCTGCTGGCAGCCTGGCGTGTTGTTGGGCTCCAAACACGGGGCTGATCCCCTGCCACAGCTGGAAACCCGGACACCAGCCCCCAGCAGAGCCCGAGGGGTCGGGAATGTTATAAATTTGTACTGTGATATTGGCTTTCGCAGATGAATATTATATATTAAATACTTTTTAGCTATGTATGTATTTTTTTTCTTCTTGCTAACAAGTCTTAAGTCTTTAGTCTTAAGTCTTAAGTCTAAGAATTTCCTAGGTACAAGGCAAGGAAACCCCAGAGGGCAAGGACACTGGGGCCCAGGCTGTTATCAGGAGAACAATAGAGCCCAAGCTGTTATCAGGAGAAGGAAGACCAGCTACCCTCAGGGGAAGGATGAGGGGCCCGAACTGTTATCTGCCCTGACCATTTGCAAAAAGAAAGGAAACCAAACTCCAAAATAATGATGATCAGCAAGAATAATGATGACCAGCAAAAATAAATGCTGACCAGCAGAAAATAAAAATTGTACAAAAGCATGATCTAAGAAGGTGGAACCAGGGAGGGGACGCTTTGAATATGCATTAAACCTTCATAGCAGGGGGGGGATAAAAGGGAGAGTTCCTGGGATACCAGGTGTGTTCCTGGCAACCCACCAGGGCACCCGGCTGTTTTAACCCTTTGCTTTATTTCTTTTGTCTCCTAATTGTCTTTTTGTTTCTATTAAATTCTTTTTATAATTTATTAAGTGAATCTCGTTTTTAAGAGGAAGGACAAAGGGTTTCTGTGGGGACACGTCGAGGGGTGATGCTGGAGGATGGTGTGGAGGGGGAGACCCTGAAATTGCAGGGTTTTAGCAAAAATGTGGCTCCAAGCCAGGCTGGTTCATCTTGCTGTCGGTTTTGTGGGCACACAACAGCTCTGGGCAGCTGGGCTGAGCCAGCCCTCCAGCTCTGAGGTGAAAGTTAAAGAGGAAAGTTGGGGGAAAAAAGAAAAGAAAGAAAAGAAGCAGACAAGAGGAATTGCAGGAATGAAATGCTTAAGTAAAAACTGCATATTTTGTTGCTTTGTCTCTGCCCTATTTTGTCTTCTCCTTTGGTTAAATTGGGAACTGCTTATCACAGCAGTACCCAGTGCTGGCATCACTGGGATGGAAGAGCAGCCTTTGCATTAGGTTGTAAGTCAGCTGGTGAAAATGGCAAAACATTAGTATATAAACAATTTCCTTTTCTTATTTTCTTTCAGGTTTGGGACACTTCAGCTGTTGGATGACCCTTTTTCTTCATACTCCATAGGTAAAAAAAAATCCCAAAGACACAAATCAGTCTTCTGCCACTGCCTGAATCAAAAGCTGTGGCTCCTTTTTCTAACTTTAAACAGAAATGTAACTTCCAATAAAGGAAATTACAGTCCTGCAGATGAAAGTCTTTGTATATCCACAGAAGGGTTTTGTCATGGGGGAAGCTGCACCCACTAGAGAAGCCTTTGCCCTGGCTCCAGACTCTGCAGCTCTGTCCCAGCAATGGGGGTCATTTCTCTGTGCTCAGTTATTTGCCCAGACAACTTTCAAGGGCACCACATGCAGAAGGAGAGTGACTTTCTCTCTCCAATTGCAGGCAGATGTCCTGTGAGATTCTTGCCAGCAACACAGACCCAGCAGGAGGAGAAGCCTGGAGAAGCCACTTTTTTGGCTCTACATGAGCCATACTTATCCTTTTCCCCATGGAAAGGGAATTGCATATTTGCTGGTGCCTTCACTGATCTAAGCCCTGAGGTCAGCAACATGTGCATGTGAATCCAGGCTGGAACAAGTCCAGGGAGGAGAAAATACCTCAAATTCTGTACTCTGGAATCCCCAGGTAATTATCTATCGCTCTGTGCCACCCAGGGTTACTCGGAAGGAGCCACACCCCAGGCTTCCATCGTGCCTGGGGTGGCCCCACCACACATGGATGCTGAGCAGGGAGGCAAGAGGCCATCCTGAAAGGCTCAGAAGCTTTTCTCCTGCCCCAGCTCTGACAACTTTACCTTCAGAACTGTGGCAGAGAGATGTCTGCTCAGGGTGGGTGGGCTGGGGCTGAAGCTTCTCTGCTTCTCCTGCACCAAGACTTCAGCACCTGCACACTCTTCCCTTGCCCCTTGCAAACGTCTCTCCCTCCATCCCTTTCTCCAGTCCCTCAGTGTCTCAGCCTTTCCCTTCCCAGAACAGCTAGGAATGTTTTGACTGAAAACTCAGAAGGATACAGAGCTTGGGCAATTTCAGTTTGAATTGTTCACTTCTGGTGAAGAACAGATGTAACAGAAAGAAATTCTGTGATGGGAAGGGCCAAGAAAGCAGCCAGAGGCCAAACTCTGCTTGTTAAGGGGAGGAGAGCTGGACTCTGCCAGCTAGGACTGAGGAGGAAAGACCACATGAGCTGGCAAACCAGAGGACAAACAGCAAGCACCAGAGCTGGAGAGAGGGGAAGGAAGGGATTTCATCTTCTGAGATGCTCTCAGACCTATTCAAGGTTCTTATGAACTGACTGACTCAGAGAGCAAAGGAAAAATCCCAATGCTCGTGGCAGCTCTTCCAGGAAAAAGCTAGGTTATCTCTCTCCCTTCATTGTTCTTCCTCCTTTCTGCTCTTTTTCCTCCAAGATTAGACAGGTACAGGTGCCAGTTCAGGTTGTTTAGGGGACATTTTTGTTGCCTGTGGCTGGAGATGGAATAAATAGACAACCCAGCAAAGGTCAGGACAAGCATTGCCATTCAACCTGGCCTTGAACACTCCCAGGGATGTGGCATCTTGTGCCCTTAAGAGAGAAATCAGCATCATGGAGGCAACTGTTTCAAAACTGCAGCACAAATTCTGAGCAGTCTGAACATTTTTGAAATGTCAGAGGGAAAAAAGGAGACAGACGAAATCCAAAGCCACTTAGGGAGAGCTAAAATGCTCGGTAGGAAGCTGTGGTTGTTGGCTCAGCAGTCCTGAAATGCCACATTATCTGCCCTGAGCCCACTCCAGTTTCAGGCAAGGAGCCTGTGTGCAGACACTGACCCTGGGAGCAGCAGTTTGCTGCCAAGCAGGAACTTTCCACTTTCCAAGCCCAATTTCAATTTGCTTATGGCAAAAAAGCAATGCCCCAGCTCAGCAAGGAGCCCAGCCACCCACGAGAGGTGACAATAGTTGAGCTTTGGGCTTCCTCTGGTACCAGAGGGGGCTAAAACTCTGTCCTTGCAAGCATCTATTGCTGCTGGAGGTGGGTGAAAAGTCGTCAGAAGCAACAAAAAGGGAGAGCTGTCAGAGAGAATTAGCTCAGAAAAACTAAACAAAGGTAGGCAGGCAGGTAGGTAGCTGGGTAGGCAGGTGTGCATATATATGGATACGCAGATAAATAAAGGAATTTTATTCAAAGCCCTCAAATTCATGCCCAGACTTGGCATGGCTTTCCCAAGACAGCAGCAGCCGGTTCCCTGTGGGGTGTGGGGAAGCAGGGCAGCCCTGTCCCACCACGCTGCTCCCCCCAGAGATGGGACAGGTTATTTATGAGGGGCTTTTCGGTGTAAGTTCATGGTGGAGTGCCATCTGCTGGGCTCCTGCAGGGCTCTTCTGGCACAGGAGAGGAAGAAAGTGAAGAGAAAGCCCAGAGAAATGGGCTGTGTCTGTACTTGGACATCAAACTTCCCTCAGACCTTTCCCCAGGCGCTGCCAGGGATCAGCCACAGCCAGGCTGGCTCACCTTGCAGCTCGGCATGGCCTCTGCAAAATGCTTCATGGAAATGTTCACTGGCTCCCAGCAGCTCCCAAACCACCTGGGAGAATTTCTGGGGACTGGATCCAAGCCAAAATCAGGCTAGGGACCATCCTGGTTGTGTGGATATACCAGCAGCAGCCAGTGCCTAGGGATATCCCATGGCAGTAATCCAGTTGTTAGCACAGATATTTTCTTTGTATGATGTGCATGTGATGGACCAGGCCTGTGCCAGGGAGAAGGATGGGCAGGTTTCATATCTTGCCACCTTAACTATCAGTGTGGAGCAGCATTGAGCAACATCTGGAGGCATCAGCTTCTGTCCAGCATCTGCTCAGGGAGTTTGGCCCCCTAAATGTGCAGGCACCTCAGCTGACTGCCTGAAGCAGGCTGTGTGAGTCCCTCCTGTTTAAAATCTCTGAAGGGAAAACCACCTCCCTTTGAGCCATCCCTGCCTGCTGCATCTCCTGTGATTCATCACAGATGGTGGCAGTTACTGAAACCTGAATCACACTTGCGTTATGCTAACCCACCTCTGATTGCAGTGTGAGCAAGGAACACAAAAGGAGGAGGGAAAGGAGCAGGAGAGAGCGGGAAGCAAACTGCAAATTAAAGGCAAATCACAGGTTTAGGCTACTGTGTAAATGAGGGTGGCTCAACTTTCTGCTGTGCTTGGGAATTGAGAGACCAACCATAGTGCCAGAGATCTTCAGGACAGCAGCTATAAGGTCCCTGCTTTTTGTCCTATTAGGGATCCACCAGCCTCACACATTTCTGTGTTTCTGTCCCACCCCTGAGGAGCCTGGGAACCAAAGGGAAAACATACAGGGGCAAACTTTGTCAAATGCTTTCAGAAAATGGTTATGAAAGGACTGAATCTAAATCCTAAATGCTACATTCTAAATGCTTTACTAGCATTCAGTAACCACTAATTCTAGCTTTCTCTGTGAAATACGTCAAAAGTAAGCTGCTTCTCCATCAATCAATCGTCTCCCAAAAGTAGGAAAGAGACCTTGACAGCAAAGAATGGTTAAACTGAACAAGCAAAAAGTAACACGTCCTTCAGAACAAAGCACATACTTTCCTGACTGTAGGGTTTTATTCATGTGCTTCCAGCTCACTCCAAACACAAACTTATCACCCTCCTTTTCGTGTGCCAAATCAATAACAGCTTGTGCAGGCACTGCGGAATGCAACATCTGAAAGCCTCTCACACACTTTGCTGAAGTAAAGGACTGATAATAATTAATAGCTGCCAAGGACATTCAGCCTTGTTGAGTGATTGCTAGCATGGTTTTCCCCTGGACACAGTTTAGACTGAGCCTTTCCAATTTTCCTGGATAGTGTATGCAGAACAGGAGATTCTTCTGCGTTTTTGTGGACAATGCCTGGCAGAAGTTGAAGAGAACATCCCATGAAGCCCTTGGACTGAAAAACTTGCTGAGAGCTGGGTCTGCACCTCTTCTGAAATCTTTTCCCCTGTTGCACTAGGAAGGCACAGCTTTCCCACCCGTAAGAACATCCGGGCTTGGGTAGGTGAGGTAGCTCTGGAGTATCAAAACACTGTGTGCCAGAGGCTGAAAGATTTGTTCCAGATGGTTTCTGCTTCTTTCTCTCATTATTCAACTGCTCTGAGAGGGTTAGAAACCTTAGGAATTATGCCTGGATCGTAAGCTGCCTTTATTCCGCAGTCATTCTGGAGCTGATCCTAAAAGCGATGCTTTTGGGAGCAACAAGTCTAATAACATCACACAGCACAGTAGCTGAAGGAAGCAAGAGAGCTGAAGTTCAGCTCCTGGCTCGGCAGCTGACTTTTGTCAGCTCCTCTCAGGCCAGAGGAGGCAAGTTTCTGAATCCTCCCCAGTTTTAATTTTTCGCTCAGGCCGTCTGGAGCCAGGAGAGCTGCAGAGTCAGAGGGCACAAAGCCCCTCAAAGGCAGCAGTCTCACAGAAGAAGGATGAGCTGGCAGGAAGCCAGGAAAAAAAAAATTACCCTGTCTCTAAATGGCTCCCAGGTAAATCTGGGTTCTTTAACATTTCTCAGCAGGCAAGTGTTTCTGTTTCATCACTTCAGCTTCAGTTGCTTCTTCAATTTTTCATCAGAAATGCTTGTGACAGCACAGGACACACCTCAGTGGGACTCAGTACAGAGCAGTGCTCCAGCATCTCCCATTTTCCTTGTGGTTTTCTCCCTTTCACAAGGCACAGGTGCTCCTTTGGAGGTTCCACTGCTTATGCTTGGGCAGCTGGAGAAACACCTTCAAACAGATTGTGTTCCTTGGTTTTCCCAGAGTTGTGTGGTCAACCCCAGGCTGTAGGATTGAGATAAGGGATCAGATCAAGTTCTGGCTAAGTGTGATCAACAAGGAAGCTGTAGTGGGAAATACATGCCAGCAGCCAGGGGATGCTGGCAGGATGCAACAACTCTAGTCCTTGGGTGAGCTACTGGTAGAGAAAGCTGCTTATGGCAGGGCCCAATCTACTTCTTATTCCCAGCAGTCAAGGAGACCAAGATCCAGCCTACAAAAATGCAGTTTAGTCCATTAGCAGACATCAGAGAAGCTACCTGCCTTGACAAAACCCAGCTGTGTTTCTAATTAAGCAGGGAAGCCTCAGAGTGCGGCTACAATCCCAAATCCCCACAACAAATTACCTCCCCTTCTCACTGCTAACAGATTTACCTGTTTATCTATCACTGTTTGCCAAATGCTGGAGCACATCCTCACACAGAGGTGTTATTGCAGCCGCCGCCTGAGATTTGTTTGAGCAGGGCTTGTGGGTTTTGGTTCGTCGACGTAAGAGTCCACTTACAGCCTGAAGGGCAGGAGTTTCTTCTCAAGGGTAAACAAAAGAGGTCGGTGGGAGTTCAGGCATCCCTCTCCTTGTACCTCTTTGCTGTTTGTGGTACCAGCAGTTAAAGAGGCTTCCCTCTGCTCTGATTCACAGGCAGCAGTGAAGGACAGCCACACGCAGACAGGTGCTCTTGCAAATTGACTAAGGCAGGTGTTTGATCCAGAGCTGCAAACGAAAGTTGCTTTACCTTAGTTGGATCAGCCTGTTTGTTTGTGCTATAACTGAAGCACTAATACATAATACCCAGGCTGGAGCTAAACCAGCTCATGTGGGTATGAGCCACAACAGGGAGCTGACTGCCAAGCCCTCTGCAAAGCCAGGGCATGCTCGGGTGGTCAGTCCTGCTGGGCTGCCCAGGTTCCCCCCATCTCTGGACCTTCTCTTGGTTTTCCTCCTGAGTAACGAGGGCAGAAACAATGGCACATTTCTCTCCTGGCTGCTTTGTGAAACCCCTCTCGTTCCCGTGCTGCCACCTCAGCCGTGTGTGACAGCTCCAGGAAAGCGGTGTCCGGCCGATCTGACCTTCACACTCACACAGGCAATGGTGCAGGGCAATTGCTCTGTGAGGGGGAGTGAAAGGGAAGTAAAAGGAGAGTAAATCCTGATCTGCTCAGTCTCAGGGGATAAGTACTGTGAAACAGTAAAATGAAGTTTCCAAGGTCCCAAAACACAGCTTGCATCTGGGTGGCAACTGATCTGCAGGAGACATGGTGACAGTCCTTTTCCTTTCTGCTTAGTTTAAAAATGAGTGTTCTTGCAGCAGCAGCAGCAGCAGCAGCAGCACTGGTCAGGGTTCATAGCTTCCCAGCTGTCCAGTTTCACCCTTGCTGGCAGGCAGAGGGATAATCCTGCTGTCATCTGCCAGCACATCTCCTCCTGACACGGTGGAGCTCCCTGCCCATCCCGGGGTGCTCCGTGCTGCTGTGGGGAGGGTTCTCGGGGTGCTGTGACCCTTCCACCAGAGCCCAGAGGGAATAGTGAAGTCAGGACTTTGCCAGAACTAATGCAGGGTCCCTGGGCTCCTTGTTAACTGGGAGGTGGCTGTTTGGCTGCAGGGATGGATGGGTTGAAGTGGCCTCCACGTGGAGCCCTGCATCTCTGCTCCATGGCTTCTCACAGAGGGATAGGCAAGCAACCTGCTGCTGTCCACTGGGCCAAGGACAGACATGGCATGGACAGCTTGGGAAGAGAGCTAGCAGGGGCTTGAGCTTGACTGAGGCTTGGCATGAGTGCCTTCAAGGGAAAGCCACGTGCTACTGCAGCAGGTGGTGGAGCTGGCAGCAGGATGATGGCATCTTCCTCCGAGTCAGGCATTGGTGTCAGACATGGCAGTGACAGGCACACCTGAGGGACCAAGGATGCTGAGCTCCCAGCATGGGGCACCAGCAAACCTGGGTTTCTGCCTCTCTGTGAAACAGGGAAAACATCCTCTTATTCACAGGTGCCTCAGCTTGGAAACCTAGAGGTACAAAGGATTTGGAGTCTGCAGGAGATGAAGGGGGCACAGATAGGAAAGAGCAGCAGAGACATGGACTGGCTCTTGGGAAAGGAGGGAGAGCAGGCAGGGGTAGCTCCTGGCAGGGGCATGACAAGGGGTGGGTGGAAGTGCTGACAGCAGGAGGCTGGGGACACAGGGTGGACAAGGACAGAGGGGACACTGGATGAGGAGACAGAGAGGAAATGGCAGGCAGGGCACAGTGAGGGATTTCAAGCAAGAGCTGGGTCCAGGAGAGGGGAAGGGTTGAGTGCAGAGGAGGACAAAGACTGTGCAGAAGGTGAAAGACATGCAATGGGACAAGGGAAGGCACTGGAGAAAACAACCCTTACCCATACAAAGAATGTAACTTCTATTTTTTCTGTTAAAGCCTTTTATATTGCGATTGCTATTCAATTTTTCTCTTAGCTTTCTCTGCCCATTCTTCCCCTCCTGGTCTTTGACCCTCTATTGGTAATTCCTCTTCAGTGTTTTCTAATTTTCTGTCTCTTGCTCTGCCAGCTCTGCCAGTATGACTGTCATCACAGGCATTGTGCTGTGTCCTCTGTGGAAGGATGTGGAGACAGCAGTCTGTACCTACAATACAAAGCTGCTCTCACCTCTGCTCTGGCAAACAGCTCAGAACTCCCTGCCTGCAATTTGGTTCTTCTCTGTCCTCTTCCATTCCTCCAGTCTTGGTTTTCCTGAGTGTTTTCTGCAGTCTGGCTTCTCGCCAGCTTCTCTTCCCCACCCTGAGCTGAGTCTATCCCCATCCCTGCCATCACTTGCAGCACTTCTCCCCCTTGCCCAGGCCAGGGAAGGGAGTGGTGTGACAGGGAGGATGAGAAGTGCATCCACTGCAGATCTCTGTGGTCATGGCTGAGGTCAGGGAGCCAAACCTTTATGGTTTGTGCGTGGGTGTTATGTAAATAACAGCAATTATTCACTGTCAAAACTTCACAACTGAGCCAAAACTCAACCATTTTTGCTGGACTGTTCACAGAGGCTGCTGCTCCTAAAGACTCACTTACAGGCAGACTTTAGCCTTCTTCTCACAGATGTAGAGTTGTTACTGCTATTAAAGAAGACACATTTATAGTGAATTTTCCACACTATCCTTTCCTGCCATGAGAGCTGTGATCCTGCTGGCTATGGTCCCCAAGAACATATTCCTTTTTTTACTGTGAATATGTGAATTTGTGAACTTTTCAGCTTGTTACAAAGTGGCAACAGTGGCCTGAAAGTGCATGAGCACAACAGGGCATCACTTCTGGGTCGGCTCAGGGCTTTTGAAGGGCTCCCACTGAAATGAAGGGAAGCATCTCCCCATTAACTCAGCAGGTTTTGGAGCTTCTTGCACTGAGGTGTGTCAGCCCCTGTGTACTGCTCACCCTTTTGTTTATGAAATCCTGTGTGGATGAGAAACTGTATTTCAACTACAGAGGAGGAAGTGTCCAAACTGAGTAGTTTCAGTGGAGGCAGACACTTGGCTTACACAGAGATGGCCACATTTTCTTTCTTTGGACTAGAGATTTGGAAATGGCATTGGCTCTTCAAAAGCCAGTGAAACCTACCTGCAGCTGGGTTCACTGGGTAAGCAACAAATGCTTCAAAGGGTGACAGAAAGCCATCAGGAGTTGTGACGGCTTCTGATGACCCTTCACTTACTCCAATTGCAAGGTGGAGGGTGGAGTTCCTTCGTTACACCTAGATCCCCAAGAAAATCCCTTAGTAATCCCCATCCATACACCCTTTGCAAGAACACTCCTCCATCCTCCTTCTGCCATCACATGCAGAGTAATCCTCCTTTTCCTGCGTCACCCCTTTGGTGATCCTTCTTATTCTGCAGGATCACATGCACAGCGTCCTCCCCCTCACACTCACCGCGCTGGGGAGAAAAAATCCTACACGTTGCAAAGAAAGCCTCCTCTTTGTTTGTTTCCCCCCCAGGAGTTTAGATCCCCTTTCTTTCACCTTGATGCCACAAAACCCCTCTTCTCTGAGTGGTACCAGGTGCAAAGGTGGTGCTTGTTGACTTTTCCAGCTGACTTTTGCCAGCTCTTCGCCACGATAACCTTTCTCACCCAGCCTCCTGCTCCTCCGAGGCCGTGAGCAAGGCAACGCCGTGCTGAGGTTTTCTCCTCTGTCACAGCACTGGGACACACTGAAAGGAGAGAGCAGGACCAGGTAACCTTGCCAGCTCCCCCCGTGTCCTCGTGCCCTTGCAGCACACAGAGAGCTTTGTGTTCCAAACCAGGGTGCTGCTTACTCACAAGGGAAGCCTGTGCAAGCCTGTAGCCTCAGGTAAAGAGCTGCATTTTTTCAGTGTGAGAAACAGAGGGGGGAAAGCAAGAGAAAATGTCCTGTGAAATCGCCTGCCTCAGCACATAAAATCCCAAAATGTCAGGGTTCACAGACCCTCTTTCTCCCATGTCACAAACCCCACTGCAGCCAGCACAAATCCCGAGTGCCCAAGGAAATAACTCTAAGCATTCACCAAGCAGCTGACCAGAGGAGAGTAAGTGAGCTCAAAAGCTGCTGGCTTCTAGATTATTGTTATCTTGTGACTCCAGTGGAGCAGCGAAATTGGGATGGAGATGATAAAACCCAAAAGTGACGGTGGTTTGCTTATCTTTCCCTTCCTCTCCCCAGCACCCATACCAGAGCCTATCTGTGCCTCTCCCAGTACAGTCTCTCATTCAGTGGAGATGACTTAATCCAGAAAGGGTGATGAGAAGGAGAAAGATTTAAATCAAACCCGATTACTGGGGCTTGATAGGCTTCCCTGGCAAGCTGTTCTGGGACTGACCCAAAAGTTGTCAGCTCACTGCCTGCTCCCTTGACAACGCTGTTCAGGAGCCTTATGAAATGCAGCCGTCCTCTGAAAGCTCTTCTCAGCTGCAAAAACCTTTCCCTGGCAATGGGCAGGTGGGCACCAAGGCTCACCAGGAGCTCAAGCACAGTGTGGCTTTGAGGCAGCCCTTTGGCTATTGCTGGGCAAACAGGGGCAGAAACAGCCCCGTGAGTGCTTTGTCTGAGACTCCAGAAATGGCATCCCCTCGCTGTGGCTTTGGGAGTAATCCACCTAGGAAATCACTCCAGCCTGGCTGGGAGATAATCCTGCCAAGCCACTGCATGTGCTCAGCCTCTGTTCCTGATGTTGGGGCTCTGCCCTCTCCCAGGCCATGTGGATGCCTCGTGGTGGCCACAGGGACCTCAGGGCAGGCACCAGGCAGGATCCAGCCTGCAGCCACTCCTCATCCCAGAGAGTGGGGTCTGGCCTGGGGCTTGAAACAGGGAGAAGGTGTCACCACATCCCTGTCACTGGCCATTGCAAGCAGCACCTCCACAGCAGGCTTGTCCCTCCTGGCAGAGGCAGGGAGCAAACCCCTAACTATGGAGCTCACAGAGTTTATGGAAGGGTGGTAGGAGACGGTCATGACTGTAGCAGAGACCTGAGCTCAGTGGCTTGGAGGTCCCACCCAGCTCCTGCAGGAGGAGCAGATGTCTACAGGCACAATAGGAAGGGCAGAGGGACAAGCCCAGGGGAGCTGCAGAGCAGTGCAGTGGGAAAGTTCCGTGTCCCAGACCCAGCTACAGCAAGGTCAGCTAACACTGGCCAACACCTGAACCCCCCAGGCAGAATACAGGCCATTAAAAGTGACAAAGAAACATTTCAGACATGATGATACACCCTTCTTCTTCCTCAATTCAGCCATAAACACAGCTATGAAATCAGATTGTGTTATAAATATTTTTTTTAAAAAGCGCTGGGCTGAAGCAGCATGAGTGATTTATCCTTATTAAAAAATGGAGAGTAATAAAGTAAAGCTGTAATAATAAAACAAAAACTTTGACTAATATCTGTGAAAAATTTGGAGGGCCATGGAGAGAATGAGCTATTGTGCTTTGTGGCGGGTGGGGTGCTGGTGAAGTGTTTGTGGTTAGGATAAAGACACTGAATTTTGCAAGCAGTGGATGAGTTTTAGGGTTTGCTTTCTGCAGGCTTGCTGCACCAGTGAGGAAATTGTTCATGCTCAAGAAAGGCAGACTTTTATTGAAGTCACCAGACTCTCTTGCGAGCGTCTGTTTTTCTCCTCTTCCTTTCTCTCCCTTCACACAGTGCCATTGATAAGATACATTTTAATATCGCAGAAAGAATAGCAGTGACAAAGAGCTTCTTGTTTTCAGGCTGTCTCAAAGCTCTTACTGCAAACCCAACAACACTTGCCATGTTACCTTGCTGAGCTGGCTTTGTGCATGGGAGCTGCTGAGACCTGGCTGAGGAAAGGCTGCGTCCGTGAAAATCTCAGTGAAGTAAAAGTTCAAAGGAGGAGAAGGGAATGGGAGATAAGAAAGCTTCAAATCTTCGTTTAAAAGGAAAAGAAAATCTGATTAAGATGTGCTGGCTAACTCAAAACACATGAGCCTGAACATCAAAAGGTTCGTAATTCGTACACGTGCTGTAGATAATTATCAGTTTAACTTGATACTTCCTACAGCGACAGAACTGACGTCAGGCAGCTCTGGCGACCGACTTTCAAACCAGCCCCTGACACCGAGCGAGGGCCCCGCTGCTGACGCCGTTCCTTTCGCTGTCCCCTGTGTCCCTGCATGCACGTGCCTGCCAAAAACCTGCCTGGATCCCCTCCTGCCTGCCCCGAGACCCAGCAGAGACCAAGAGAGGAGGCAGCCCCTCTCCAGCTGCTCTGGACATCTCCCACTGCAGAGGACCTCTGGTAGATCCCCCGTCCTACAGTGAAAGGACAATGATAGGGAACCTAATTTTAATTGAGGATCTGTCAAAACATGGCCTAGAAAATAAATGTCAGACTCTGCTTCCTCCACTGCGATCTGGGGATGGCTGCAAACCGGCTCCTCCAAAACTGTGCTGCCATCAGGGAGGTATGAGGGGCAGCTGGTGGCCCATTCCTGCCCTGGCTCTCCTTTCCCTGCCTGGCTGGTGGGAGCAGTGCAGCAGGGCCAGGCTTGGGGACACAGGAGCCACACACACAGCCTGGCTGCCCCGCGGCCAACTGCGCTCTCGTGGCGCAGCTTGGAGCTAATCTTGAGACTCCCTGCATATTTCCAAAGCCAGAAGGTCGGGGCAGAAGGTGGGTAATGAATCCCAGATTTTCCAAGAGAGTCATGTGTAGCCTAAGAATAATGTGACTTCGGGGAATGGCAAAGCAAAGCATTTTCCTTCTGTATCCAAGAGACTCGTGTTCAGTCCCAAGCTCTCCCCAAGAGCTGAAATGCCCTTCTGTCTGCCTGTCCACGGGAGAGACAGACAGAGACAGAGACAGGGCGTAGGCAGGGGAGAGGTCATGTTTTTGTTACAGGGAAAAAATTCAAAAGCCTGCTGGTGAAATACTCCTAATCCCTATGACTCTTGGTATGGAGGAGCTGGGAATTTTCTCGCTCTCTCTCACCAGGAGTAGCTCCATGAGCGTTTCCTTTCATGAAGAGCTCCGTTTGCCTCATCCACAACCCCAAGACCACCTTCTCTGCATCCTTTTTTAATTTAAGGATTTTATTGCTGAGAGAGAGGAGGGGGAAAACACTAAGAATTACAACTAAACTCCCCACTGGGCACTCTGTCATTACCCATACTTGTGGAATATGCTATTTTTCTTTTTTTTTTTTTTTTTGTGTACTTAATCATTTATTTAATGGACAGCAAACAGCATGTGAGGCTTCGAGGTCTATGAGGAATGAAGCCCAACCTGCAAGACACCTTGGCAAGTCAATTTTTTACAGTAAGCACAGCAATCCACTAAAAATCCTTCTGAAGGCTCCTGAGGATCAGTTTGAGGCCAGTAAAATAATCTGGATTTTTGTGTGTGGAGAAATACAGTTATAAATATTCCTGTCTACACCAAGCCCGAAATGCAGGCAGGTAACACCTTGAGAATCCACTTTATAGCAAAGTGGATTCACACTCTGTTGAATATTAGACACACACAGACTGACCTCCCTCCCCTGGAAGTTCAGTTCTGTCCCACTTGGTGATCAATCTGACTTCAAAGAGCACAAAGAGTCCTGTGTTCATTTTAGCAAAATGAACTCCAAATACAGGATTTAAACCTATTCCTACAGTGGTGTTTTAATTACCCCAAAATGCTGACTATAAATTTACATTTTAATTAAGGAGAATTAATTATACATGACGGTGTAGCACTTTCTGTGTAAGCAGTGGATGAACACAGGGACAGGTATGGTGTGGATTGCAGGGATTTATCCTGACAGTACAGGGGAAAAGCAATCCTTTAGGAAAGGGGTCACTCCAGGCATGCAGCAAAGAGTGAAAATGGTCCTGTGACAAGATAAATGTCGTATTATGATGCCTGAGAACTGAGTCCAGCTTCTCCCTGTCACAACACCACCACACTGGAAAATCACATCACTGGAAGTTTACCCCTCCTGAACACATTTGGGTTGTATATGTAGGAAAAGTGATGGCAAAATGCAAAATATCTGCCATCCTCAGCAGGGACATGCAAACACCAAAGTGACTGTTGGTGTTGCAGACTCCCAGGATTTTGCCATGTTTTGGCAGCTCATCTGTCACAAGTGTCACTCATCCCCACATAAATCCACACCATTCCTCTGAGGAGGAGGAGACAGGAGGAAGTCAGATTTTCTGGATGCAGAAACCAATATGCAATTGTGAGTACATGCAGACAGGAATCTTGGAAAATGAAACCACTGAGGGACACTGGACCTCCACTGGATGCTTGATTTGTGACTACTTTGGGGACATTTTACACCAGGAGTTCTTAGCAGTAGGAGGGGAAACAGAGCATGATTGTGGAATTATTTGAGATTTCTCTACCACTTCTGCCTCTCAGAGCTTTGACCTTCAAAACAGTTTCTGTTTTCAAGCAAAAAGATGAGAAAGGCAAGAAAAAATATTAAAACCCGCAAGGCAAAAACCCCAAAGAATTGTGTCTGATTGGCACCACCCTGTCTTGCTGTCAAACTAATTTGACTGAGTTCCTTGACTTTCATATTTTAACTGTTTGCTTTGGCACGGGGATAGCAATTTCCTTCTGCAGTGGGATGAGTGCTCCAGCCCTTGGTGTGCTGCTGGAGACATCACCCTCTCATATCCCTGTCTGAGGGGGGACAAGGATACCTTGGAGATGAGGGAAGTGGCACTTGAGCCTTGTGGTGAAGACACAATGTGACCTTGGCATGAACAAATGGATTTTGAGTACCTTGTGAATATATAGGATCACAAACAAAATGAAGAACAACAGTTTTAGTCTCTTCTTTCACCCTGCTTTACAAAAATGGAAGGTTTGACAGGTCTGATAATAACAGCATGTGTAGCTTCTGTTATCCAAAGCTGACTGAAACCAAAAAAATGAAAGATTTACTGCAATGCAGAAGTTTGGGAAGTATTTTAAAATAATTTAAAATGTGAGTGAAAGCTAAAATTGAATGCTACTGTTACTTTTACCTTTAATATGAGAACTCAGCAAAAACAGAGCTCAGCACCATAGAACTCATCCAAGTTGTGACAGTCCTGCACCAGGAGCACTGGCTTCTTCCCTTCTCAAGGTACACAACATAAAGCTGTTTCATCTTTCCAGACAAGGTGTTCTTAGTTGTAAGAAGTTGTGAGGATGTTGTATGGAAGATGACCAGAATTTGGACACTGCTGTTACCTCATGGCCCATTAAAAATTATCTGTAATGGCAGCCATGCCTTACTGGCAAAACCAAACCTTTTATTTTGATATATTGCAAACAGATGTAAGATCCTTTGCCAACAACTCTGTCCTAAAGCTCTGCAATTCAACTCCAACAACAAGGACAGTTCAGGATTGAAGAGGCCTGAATACATCATAATTTAATAAAGTATTACAAAAGACTTCAGAGAGCTTTGTTATTCATTTCCTCATGCATCAGCTCATCAAAAACTTTAAAAGTTTTATTTGTGCATATTTCTTACTAAGCATATACCAGTTATCTCTAAATTAAATGGCTACAAGAGACTATCCATTAATTTCATATAGGCCACTGAGCAGCCACCAGTAGAAATTTTTATCTGTTTCTAGCCTCATCTGAAGTCAAGCTCATGACCTTGAAGCACATCAGTGTAGTCCCTAGCCAGCTCCCTCAGTGAGGCTCTGTGCTTGTTTCTCTTTTCCTCCTTGAATTTTCCTTTTGTGTGTGTGTATGTGCTCCTGGTGACACTGAAGGGTAGTTTTAATTGGTTCAGCCAACAGAAGGTACAAGGTACACCTAATGTCCCTTTTGAACAGCTGCTCTCCTCGAGGCTGGCTATGAAAACACAAGTGGAAAGAAAATTCCTGAAGCTTTAGATGATGGAAGGGGTGGGAGGTTTCACCATCTCTCTGCTTCTCCACAGACCTCAAGGTGATAAGTTATGTTTTGATGTCAGTCAGAGTCTTCTGGGCTTCTGCCATGAAGAAAGCAAAAAACCCCATCCACTTTGAGCTGCTGATGCATTTGCTTTGTTTTGCTCTTTAGCTAAACCCTCCAGCACCAGAGGGGAATGTTTGACTCACACCAGTGTGACTCTGCATTTCACACAGCACGGTCCATTTGGTTGCTGTGGCTTTGCTTGAAGCAGGTCATGGGGAAGAATCAAACTCCTTCCTTCAGAGACAGCGAAATCCCTCCAGTCTGAGCAGGCTTAGCCAAAGGAGCCTGTCTGTCACCCTCTGTGCAGCTCCAGGTGTGGAGGGAGCCTGCAGGAGCCTCTGTAGCAGGACACTGCTGGAATGACCTTCACATCTCTTGATCCTGAAATGCCTCAGAAGCTCTCCAGATGAGCTGGGCTTTCAACCCAAACATAAATCGTTGTCCAAACCCTTCTTGAGCTCTGTCAGGCTGGTGCTGTGACCACAGCCCTGGGGAGCCTGTTCAGTGCCCAACCACCCTCTGGGGGAAGAACCTTTTCCTAATATCCAACCCAAACCTGTCCTGTCACAACTTCAGGCCATTCCCTGGGGTCCTGTCACTGTCACCACAGAGCAGAGATCAGTGCCTGCCCCTCCTCTGCCCCTACAAGCAAGCTGAAACTGCAGTGAGGTCTCCCCTCAGTCTCCTCCAGGCTGAACAGCTGTACCTGCTGTGGAAGGAAGTTGGATGAAGAGATTTTTGAAGGTCTCTTCCAAACCAAACCATTCAGTGACTCTATAAATGACTCACACTTCCACGACTAGGGAAGGAGTACAAAAATTAGATAAACAGATAAGAGAATCTGGAAGAAAACAGAGTTTCTAATGGAACCAGACAAAAATAATAATTAGGATGAGGTGAAAGGCATTTCAAGTATATGGGCTCATTAAGAGCATGTGCTCAGTGGAGAGAGCGTGGCCAAAACAACTGAAAAACTGCAGGACACATTTCCAGCTATAAGGAAACTCTCAACAGAGTGAAACTGGAAGCACCCAGATGTCCAAGATAGTTACGCTTATGGCTGAGAGAGACTGAAAGAAAGTACTTGAGAATTTAACCAAATTGCCAGGTTGGTACAAATGCCTTTCTTGGCAGGGAAAATAAACCCAAAAAACCCCTAAATCTTTCATGGAAGTACAAGCACAACCTAATATGAGTTATAATTCTTTTAATGAAGCCAAAGGGAGACATTTAAGGAGACAAAAGTCATACTAGTTTTTGTGTGTTCGTGCTACAGCAAAGCAGGAAGAGGCCTGAGGCATTTGACTAGTCACACATGCCACAGACATTACACCAAGTCAGAGGAAGATTATTGTTAAAATAACAGAAGAAAATGAAACATAGATTTGCCCACATTCTTTTGAGAAAGCTGAGTTTATTCCAGGATATTGCTTTAACTGCACAGAGACAGCCCAACCAAGAACTCCAGCTAAGCAGGGGCTCTCAGCTCTGCTCCTGGCAGCTGGGATGGGGCAGGCAGAGCCATTTCCAGCCCAGCACACCCCTGCAGGCACCTGGGCTGCAGCTGTCTCACTGCCACCTTTACTCATTCCAGGGGAAGGTGTCCCTGCCCATGGCAGAGGGGTTGGAACTGGCTGATCTTTAAGGTGCCTTCCAACCCTGACCATTTTGTGATTCTTTTCCCAGATAAACCTGGTGTTCTTCACCAGGGACCTCCTGCTCACGGGATGCTGCTCCCCACCTGCCCCAGATCTGCCACCCCCATCTCCCTCCGTGTGCCTCCACCTCCCCAGGCTGCTACACCCTGGGGAAGGGAGGGAGCATTAAATCACCTGTTCTGCTGGGACAGGTGCAAAATGTGCTGCTTTTTTCTTTTCTGCAGAGATCAGGGAGAAATGCCAGGAAAAGCCAGTGTCACCCCTGCCCTCAGGGGTGGGGTACACCCCCTTCCCGATGTGTTCCTGGAGCTCAGCTGTGTCAGCTGGCCAGCAGGATCATTCCTTACAGATCCTGGCACTGAGATCTGCTCCTGTTCTCGGTCTCTCAGTGCTCAGGGTGGTGTGCACCCCTAGTGCAGATGAGGAGCTGGGAGGTGGAGCTGGTGGGAAGTGATACAGGCCAGGGTGCAGCGTGCCAGCTCAGATGGACACAGCTCAGCCTGGCAAAATCAGATGCCAAATAACTCATTTGGCCAGAGATAACCAAGCGGATGAGGGAGGATGGGCTGGTGAGGTCTGGAGTCCAAGGAGAGAAATCAGACATGAGAATGGCACTGCACTTTGTATCCCATGTGGAGAGAGTTCTCATCCTAGTACTTACTCATCAGCCACTCCCTGAATGTCTTCTTCAAGAATGAGAATGAGAATGAACCAAAAAGAGAGACAAAGCTCTGTGGAAAAGGAAGAGGGGTGCAGGGGTGGTCACAGGGGGAAGCTGAGCCTCCAAGCTGCAAATGGAGAGCTCAGGAGATGGTTGCCCACAGAAGCAGGTCCTGCTGCTCTCTGTCGATGGCAGTGCAGGTGGTTCCAGCAGGGACAGCAGGGATCAAACAAGGGAAAGGGAAGGAAAAGCAATGTGTGCTTAACAGGATTACCCTGCACTGAGAAGAAGGTAAATAAACCCTGATACAAGGCACACACTGGGGCTTCTGCTGCCATCTCCCAGTTACAGCTTCAGTTCTCACCCTGTCCAATTTCCCAAATTTGCCAGACCTGTGATGGCCTGGAAGAAGGCACAGCAGACATGGGAACCACAGCAGGCACAGGACAATGTGAAGAGTGAGCCAAAGCAGCTACAACACCACACCATTCCTAAAATCCAGAGTGATTTCCTTGAGGCCTCTTAGGGGTGGGATTCATTTATTGTTTTTTCAGATTGAAGATGCTGTTTGTCAATGGAAAGATGATGCAGGCTGGGGACCATGCTGAGCACTGCATTTCTGCTGAGACACAAGATGGAAACAGAGCTCTGGCTCCTCAGGGGGTGTTGGAGGCACTGCTGGGTTCAGTGTCACCCACCCTGCTCACAGAGGGTGTTAACTGGGCTGATATTACCTGTGAAACAGGGAGTTGTACAGATACCTCACCATACCCCTCTTCTCCTTCCCACACACCTTTCCCAGCTCCCCTCCATTTTTGTACCAGCACTTACAGGGAAGAAACTGCGTTGTCTTACCCAGATTTGCACTCTGAATAACAAATATAGCATTTCAACCAAGTCCAGTGCAGGGAGGAGCAGATTGGGGCGAGCTCCTGAGGTGCTCAAGAATTGGAAAATCAGAGGAACAGAGCAGGGGGAGTTCCTGAGATGCTCAGGAATTGGAAAATCAGCAGTGCACAGTTTCTGGGAGCATGAACATGACTACCTGGAGAGTAAAGCAGCCACACATTAAGAGCTGCCTGTGCTCTGTAGACCCCTGTAAGGGACTCCTGAACCTGAGTCTTTTTAACACTGTGGCTCTTTTCAGACAGTGCCTGGAGGAGTTGTCTCAGCCCAGGTATTAATCCACAGAAATGCCCACCCCAGCCCTGATTCTGGACTGGGAGAAGGGATGCTGCCCCTCTCAGGAGAATAAGTAAAGCAGACTCTGTGCTCAGGGAAGGACTCCCAAGGTTCCTTCCTAGGGGCTCCTTTGGTGTTTCACAGCTCAGCTGAGCCTGTCCAGTGACTCCTGGGGTAGAGGGCATCTCCTGCACCGTTCAAGCCCTCCCTGTATCAGGCCATGCTGACTGCAGTGTAGACATCCTTTTAATCATGGTGGGGAATTTTCTCACCTCCACATCTCCCTTTTCTGCTGAGGCATTTGAGCTCTCCTGTTTAATCCCCAAGCAGAGCTAAAGCGGGCAGAAGACAGAGAAAACAGGACAAAAGTCTAAACACCCCCTGTGTAAAAATGGATGAGTAGATAAAGCATCTTGATATTGTGAGGGAAGAGAATGCAAGGAGAGAGAGAGGAAGGAGATGTGCATATAAAGCTGTCAGATGAGCAGAAACCCAAGAGGGATGCAGGGAGAAGCAGGGAGCAAAAGTGGCTTTGTTGAGGGGAGCTGGTGAGAGTCCTGGCAGCAGGGAGGAGCAGGCAGGGGATATAAAAGGAGCTTATGGGGTGAAGGCATCCCTGCTGTGGGAAGCCAGGTAGGTCTGCAGCCAACTGTAGCACACACAGACCTGCCCAAGACACACACGGGCAAATATCAGCCACTAGGGAGGAGCCACGGTGTATGAAAGTCCCTCAGAGTCTTGCAGTGGAGCTCAATGAGAAGCAAAGCTGGATCTTCCTCATATTTTTTGCAGGGGTCTTCAGGTTGCTTTAGGGTACAGACCCTGGTGCAGAGTAGTGGGAGGGCTGTTGCTTGTGTGCATTAAACTAGAAGCAGTTCCTACAGCACAGAGCCTGTGTAGACAGCAGAAACTCAAGGATTTACATGGAGGGAGGGAATTTGGTGGGACAGATTGAGGCACTTTGAATCCTGGGGGAGAGAAGTGTTGCAGGCTGCTGGGCTGATATGGGGAGATGGAAAAGGCTTTGGTGTTTTGCTGCATCCTGCAGGGAATATACAAGAGGATAAGGTGAAGAAGGCTCAAGAAATGGCTTCCACCAGGAAGGTGACAAATTTTTGGAAGGGTCAATCTGCCCACAAGCTGTCCTTGCTTTTCTATGCCAATACTGGAAGGAGCATTGCACAACCTTGTCCCCAGGCCCTGCTCCCTACCCTGGCCTCTCCAAGCCCCTGGCATGGCAGGGAGGCAGCTGGCCCAGCCCCTGTTCCACACAGCAGCACACTTTCCAGTCAGACAAGCCCTGGCCCCATAGCACACAATGCTTTCACTTTGTGAATTACTCACGGCATTTCCTGTAAACACCATCAGCACCTACAGGCTGTGAGCAGGGAAACACGGTGGCATTATAAAATGCCTTCTGAAAGGGCAGTCTTGCCTCCTTTTTTCCATTATTTGCCAGTTTCCATGTTTGGGAGAGCTAGAAATTGGAGCATGGAGTGGAGTGTGGGGAAATCCAAGGTCGCTTGGGAGGAGGAGGACCTTATCAGAACCTCAGGACAGTACTTTCCAGAGCTGTCCAAAACCTTGGCGTGGAGCATTTCTTTCCCTAGAAAACTTTGGATAAGAAAAGATGAGGAGTTCTCTGATTGCTTACCAGTTTCCCATCCAACTTCTGTACACACTGTGCCTGAGGAAAAAATGCTTGTGGTCTAAATGTCAGGATAGCAAGCCTGAAGAGGACGTACAGGCAAACAGAGCTGCAATCTAAATAAAGTATTACCAATCTCCATGCTTGAAAGTTCCCCAAATTGTGACACTGGATTGAAAAATTACTTAAGTATTTTGCTTTGAAAAGAAATGAGAAAATAGGCAAGCAAAGAAACCTCAGCCTCCCATGAGGTCTGTTTGTCTTCTGATAGCTTTGTTTTCAGGTTCACTGGGGAGGGGCTCATCCATCTCCCTAGGACTGTGACATGTAGAAACAGCATAAAAATTGACGTCTCCAATTGTCATGTGACTGGAAACATCCAGGCATTTAGAAAGGAACAAACATCACAAGATTCAGGATGCATCATAAGAGCGAGGAACCATCACGTAATTTGCCACTAGCACAAAGCAAAGCTGACTGACAGTGTCACCTTACACTGGCATAAACTAATGAATTGCTGCAAAAACAGGCTCCAAGGACTTTTGAAAGTCGAGCTTATTTTCCCCTTGCTTGTTTTATGGTGTCCTCAGTCAGGACAAGGGGAGTCACCTTGTCAGGAGGTTATAAAGACCCATTTTCTTCCCCCAAAGGTTCACAGTCCAGTGTGTGACGGTGTCCAGCAAAGGGACTGATAGGACCAAAGTAATGAGCCAAAAAGATATGTAAAGGCTGGACATAAATTATTGCTCTGCACTGAGTAGAGAAAAAGACAAAACAATTATCTGCATGATGCATTATCACAAAAAATGCTAAAGTTAAATAGACACAGGCAGCTAACTCTACCTGGCAAGTTCTGGGGCTGTGCCAGGAGGATTGGTGCCATCTGGTCCACAGCTGTGATGGAGGGTTTGATTCGAGGAGGAGCACTGATGGATGGGTCATGCCAGGGCAGATGCAGGGCAGGCAGAAGGGGCAAGAGCAGGGAGACACTGCAAGACACAGTCAGGTGGTAGCACAATGGGGATTATTGTGGAATGAAATATCCAAGGCTTAATTTTCCTGCAAACTTCTGAGCCCTTTTCCACCGAGTTCCATCTTTTTCTCAGAACAGTCCAAACCCTCTTTCTGCTGCCCATCACAAGGGAGTGTGGTGGTCTCTTATAGGAGTCCCAGGATTCTCTTTCAGACCACAGAAATTTGAGACTATCCTGGGGGGAATTTCTGATACTCTTCTCCTGCAGATTAATATGGAAAAGGGGAAGAAACTCCTCTAGTAGAGACAAAAAAACCAGTTAATCTGTATTTCTAATCCTCCAAGAACCTGAATCTCTTCTGACTCAGCAGGATCAAAATATCTCTATTTGGGCAGGTTGGATTCTCAGCCCAAACCTCCCTCTTCCTCTCTAAAACCACTGTGCTCGAACACACCGAGTTTTGTGGGGGATGTTTCCTCCCTGCTCTGAGTGTCATCTGAAACCCTCAGCCCAGGTTACACATTGACCCCCGGTGTTGTGCCCAGTGAGCAGAACACTGGCCAACAGGCAGCACTGTGCCTGGCCTGCCTGATCCAGTCCCCGGGTGTTGTAGTTGATAGCTTGAAATGTATCTTTTCCCATCTTTTAGTTGGGATTTCTCCCCCAGCTTCTCTTTCTCCTAACTGTTTACCTGGAGTCAAGTTACCGTGGTTACTGAAGTTTTTCTCCTCAGCCCCACGGTGAGAGGCCCGATAGAGTAAAGAGAAGACCCTGCTGGCATTTCCAGCTGCTTGAAGTTTCTTTAACCCAGGAAAACACGGGGTTGGGAGAAGAGAGACCCTTCTTTCTAACACGGAAGGTTGTAACTTGGTTTTTCCTGTCCCAGAATGTCTCTGAGCTATGGAAGCTGGGAGGGTTTGCTTACCTTCCCTTCCCTTTCTTTCCCCCCTGGGTTGCCAGGAAACCAAGCCCCCCCTCTCTCCCCCTCTGCCCCTCTGTGGAGAATACTCCTACACCTTTGTGGGCATTTGAAGAAGTTGGTGTCTGTTTTTCTTATCTTGGTGTGTGTAACCTTGATTTGTAGAAAGTTTGTAAGATGTACTAACTGAGAAAAATAATTGGTTCTCTCTATGATGTTCCCTCCCTCCCTCCGAGAAACGCTGTTAAAAGAGACCCCCCAGACCCCAAATCCTTTGTCTCTCGTCCTTTGGATTCCCCTTCACAGAAATAAACTGTGGAATGCAAACCAGAGAGTCCCCCCCGATTTCTTTACTCGCTCTATAGACTTGAATTTTTGAAGAAAATCAGTGAACCCCACAAACATCTGCTGGCTCGAAACCCGAGTGAAGAGAAGCCTCATCACTGAGCTAGCTGGGCCACACTGGAGAAGATTGAGTCACCCGGGGAGGCCAGCACTGCAGCACCTCTCTCAGGCTCTGATGGACAGCTTTGAGAAGATTTTTGCCCCCTACCAGCAAAGTCTCCAGGGGAGATGGCAAAACAAGGGGCTGGATCATCATCCAGCTAGCAGAGAATCTTAGGGTATTTTGGCTTGGAAGGGACCTTAAAGATCATCTTATTCCAACTCCCTGCCATGGGCAGGGATCCTTCCCACTAACACAAGTTGATCAGAGCCCTGTCCAGCCTGGCCCTCCAGGGAAGGGTTCCTTGGTCTTTTCCTGGAATTCCAGCTACCCCAACCTTCATGCAAATGTTTCCTCAGAGGGTACCAGGACAAGCTTGAGAATGAAGAGCCCATAAAAAAACTTGGAGGAGTTTTGTGCCACTTCCCATTTCAGTGGAGGACATCAGGATACAGAGAAGGGAGCAGGCAGCTGGGTGCACGGTCACCCTTGGTGACAGATACCTGCAGGATCCACACATGGCAGGCAGACCTGGGGGCTTCTGGAGGTCCGTGGACAGCCCCCAGCAGAGTGAGGGGATGAGGCAGGGGCAGGATCCACTCAAGAGCTGAAGGACACAGCACAGAAAGACAAGATGCCTACAGCACAGACCTCAGGGCTATCCAAGAGACAGGGCTGGAGAGAGCCACACCTAAACCTTAGGCCAGGAGGGGACTAGAAGCCCCAGGTGGGGCTGAAATGAGGCTCCAGAAGGCATGGCCAGGGTGTGGGGGAAAGCTCCTGGTGAGACTGGTCAGGGCTGTCAAGGACTATTAAGAGTTCTGTGCTGGCTTGGGCTGGGGTAGAGTTACTTTTCTCGGCAGTGGCTGGTGTGGGGCTGGGTTTTGGGTTTGTGCTGGAAGCAGTGGTGATAGCACAGGGGTGTTTCAGCTGTTGCTGAGCAGCTCTCACACAGAGCCCAGGCCTTTTCTGCCCCTCAGCCCAGCCAGGGGGCTGGGGGTGCACAAGGAGAGGGGAGGGGGCACAGCCAGGACCCCAGGGATGTCCCACACCACATGGTGAGAGAACTGGGGGGAGGAGGAGGAAGGGGGAGATGTTTGGAGTGATTAATTTGTCTTCCCAAGTCACTGTTACCTGTGGTAAAACCCTGCTGGCCTGGGGATGGCTGAACTCCTGCCTGCCCATGGCAAGTGGGGAGTGAAGAATCCATCTTCTGCTTTTCTGAAATGCACAGCTTCTGCTTTACCTGTTAAAATGCCTTCATCTCAACCAGTTGGAGAAAAAACTCAAAAGTTTTTTCACTTTTACCCTTCCAATTCTTTCCCACACCCCACTGTGGGGAGTAAATGGGGCAGCTGTGTGGGGCTGAGCTGCTGGCTGGGGTTAAACAACAACAGACCCTCAGGACTTCTTTAAAAGCAAGTTCTTTCCTTAGCTCCCCTCTCTGATGTGAGGTGTTTCTGTGGAAGTTACCAGCTCCATAACCAATGCCTGCAGCCTTGCCTGCACGAGGCACATCTGCAGAGTGGCCTTTTGTGCAAAGCCTGCCCTCACACTGGAGAAGTCTCGCTCATACAGCTGACCTATGTTCCTCAGAATCAGCTCCTTACAGCACAAAATACTCCCCTAGAAACAATGTTTGTGGAGGTGTGAAGTCCAAAGTTAGGAAATGCTGTGATTAAGGCCACCTGTGCAGCCTTTCTTCATCACCCTCGTGTGTCTGCGTTGGGAAACACTCTCTAATTGCCTGCTCTGCAGTGTCTTACTCACTCAGCTCACAAGGTGGGCAGTGCACTGCTGCTTCGTCTCTGACCTGCTCTGTACCCACTGACACTGGGCTTTGTGTGTCAGAAAATTATTATTTCACAGCTTTTCCCAAATTCCCCATCATTAATGTATCAGGGCATGTGCAGTGGGGGTTTGTCCAGCTTCACAAAAGTCCATTTAAAGGTGCAAAACCAGCAAGAGGGAAAATATGAATATTTCATTTTTGGCACTCAGGCTGGGAGTGTGAAACTCTCAGAGCCTGAGCCTTCCCAGTGCTCAGTATCTTTAAGGACAGAAACCACCAAATTCTGCTGAATAAAAAACAACCCACAGCATGTCTGATAGGTAAATCCCAGTGCTTCCACTTGTAGCCAAACCAAAGGAACAGCTGGTTTCTTCTGGGTTTCAGCCACTTTTTAACATCTTAGCAAAGAGCTTTGCAGAATAGGTCGCAACAGAGATCTGTTACTAAAACATGATCCTGGACAAAATATGTTTGGCATTCAGACTGCTTTCTTAAAGGGAATTGATGCACTTATATGTACTTTAAGATACATGTTAGATACACTGAAAGATATGCTTAAATGTTTTTCATACATCTTGGGTACCGAGCTATACACAACCAAAAAAAATGAAATTAGACAGCACTTTTTAGGAGACTGTGTTGGCTGTGTCCAGGGGCATTATTTTCTCAGTGCATTACATGCTTTTCATGCTCTCTGCTGGTATGACATGCTGGAGCGGGGAAGAAGAATGAAAGGTCAAAAAACATCTTTGTTTCAGCCCCATCTTTCTCTCCCTCTTAGCTCTCCTGTTCTCTCCTAGTGATGAGACAAAGTCCTCACCATTCCAGAAATCCTTTCCTGAGCTAGATCCATCAGCCTTGGAGCTGGCTGAAGTGACTCTCTCTGCTAAGGTCTCACAAGCTGGGTAATAACCAAAATAACCCTCAATTGCTGTGCCAGGCTCCAGCCTTTCCCTGTGCCTAAATCCTGTCTTCATCCAGCTCCTGGTCTTTGAACAGGGAGACAAGCCAGCCTTTCTGTACTCACTGGGTTCTGCCACCCTTGTGCCACTGAGGGTCCTGCAACACCAGTATAAATCACTGCTTCCTTGGGTAACCTCTGTACTCTGCAGGTTTGGTCCTCAGGCTTTTCTCTCAAAATCTTGGGAAAATCTCAGCTCTCTCCCAGTGGTCCCATCTCCACTCCCTTCCTAGACATGCCCTCCTCCATCCTTTCTCGGAGTCAGACCAGCCATTCTGCCTTGCTTCCATGAGCTATCCTCCTAATCCCTGTATTCTTTCCTGTCCTGCTCTTGTTCCTAATCTCCCCTGCCATCTCCCAGGCCTCACTCTGTTCTCTTTACAGACCTCACTTTCCATCTTCTCTTCCAGTTTCCTCTCCTCAGACTTCTGGCCTTCTCTTTACAAGAGAAGGTTCACAATTTGAGTGTGTCTTCCAAAAAAGGGGGGGAAAACCACACCCCATAACCCAGGTGTGTACTCATTCAGGATGTTACATACCACCCAGGCAGTGCTGTGATGAGCTGACAGTGATTTTGAAATTATTCACATATTTCTGAAAAACTGGACACACTTACAAGATCAGGCAGCAAAACTCACACGAACTGTACACAAAGCTAATGCTCTTCCCTTTACTCAGACATTTTTTCAGCTTAGGAATGAAATACTATGTCTGAATGTGCACAGGACAGGCTACAGGTAGGTGTTCTGTGGTTTTTGTTGTTCACAGGAGCAGATAGATTTGCATTAAGGGCAGACACAAAGGTAGACTGAGTAGACAGATTAGGTACAATCATATCAGGTGATGCAAAAATGCCCCCTTTTTTTCCCCAGTTCATTATCCATTTAAATGAGCATTTGACTAAAACAACACAAAACCACCAGCAGTTCTGTTTTGCCTGGCATTGTGAAGCCAGAGTACAACCAGCTCCTACCCTCTCTAAAACGAGGGTGACCAGAGGTGAATGACAGAAGAGCTGAAGAAGTTTCTTGGCTGATCTTTATCAATCAGCCCAGCATCATTTGGCATAACTAATTCCACCCACTACAGGTTTGTTTTGAAAGCAAGATGATGCCATTCCTTGTTGTGGATGCACTGTTTAGGCATGTTAGAATATTGCCTAAGCTCAGCAGGAAAGGGAATAACATTGCTAAGGGCAGGTGATATCATTCCTGACTGAGAGCAAGGACATCTTTCCCAGCACCCATGGGGAGTAGAAACACTGACAAGAAGCAGTGAGAAAAGAGGAATTGGGTGGTGGTCCTCATTCAACAGTTCCCAAAACATGCCTGGTCTCCAGCTGACAAGTAGCCCCCGATTAAGGTTTAGCTCATGAGAAACCCCTTTGGATTAGGGTCAGCACTAAATCATGGCCATAATAATGTGTAAATACAAGGTGGAAACCCTGTCCTGAAGTTCACCAGGCTCCCACAAGGATCAAGCTGTCTGCCACAGAGATGGGGATGAGAAGGAGCAGACCAACTGCCAAACAGCCACAATTTATTTTTGTACAGTGCCCCAGTTTGTAACAGAATGCAATTACATATTCAATGTGTCAAAGAGGCAACATCCTTCAAGGCAGACAAGATTTTCTTTTTCCCAACTGAAACATAGCTATTGTAGAGAGGCCCACTTACCTGTTTCTTCAAAGAATGCCATGCAGCCAAATGGCAACCAGTCACCTGGATTTGGGGTTCCCATACCACAACAGGAAGGGGGAAAAAGACAGAGTTAATCCCTTAAATTTCATAGGCTGGAATCCAACAGGTGACCCAGAGATTTTCCAAGCAATAGTAGATGAGAAGTGATTTTTAAATAAGGGAAAGGAAAGAAAGAGAGAGAGGAAAATTCCTATATTCTTGGAAAGCATCTGTATTTGGGAACAAATAGGAAGCAAACACCTAAAGTGGACATTTACAGTTCAGTTGGCTGCTTCTAGAAAGAGGGGAGAAGTGGGCATTTCTGGGGCACAGTTTGTCTCATCCTTGTGTGGAGGTCTGAAAGAGATCAGATGACTCAGACCATGGAAAACCCTGCTTCTCCTCCCTGATGGTAACGGGAGCCCAGAGCGACTGGTGCAACCCCACCTGCAGTGTCCCCAAATGCCTGGGAAAGGCCAGACCCTGTAAGAGGCTGAATCACATTGGTTTGATTAAAAAGAAATCATACACAATGAGAGAATTGTCTTCAGGGTCACCTTTTGCTGCATCCAGGCTTTCCTTGGAAAAAAATTGCAGTTGACAGACCTGTGTCTCCTTGGTCTGGGAAGAGGCTGGGCAGAGTCACAAGTTCTGCTGGGAAAGGATGGAGACTCTGACCTTGGTGACAGTAACAAAAGTCCCCCCCCTTCAGAAAGGAACGGAAAAAAGCCCTTCATGCTTCAGAAGTCGCTAAATGAGACTTCCAGCAGTCATTTAAGGAAATCCCTCTGTGTTGCTGAATAATCTTTGAGGAGGAAAGCAGTGGCTGGCTGAGCTTTCTGACGTGCCCTGGTACGTCACTGGGACAGCAGCGGGTTTCACGGGCACTGCAGAACCCCAGAGCTTTGGGAACTCCTCTCACTGCATCCTCTCCCAGAACTGACTGAAGGCAGGACAAAGCCCATGGAAAGGATGCAGAAAACAGCTGACAGAGAGAGGAGGGAGAGCTTTTTATTTCTTAGATGTTTTGAACATGACCATCTGGGCTCTCCCTCCCCTTATCCTCATCCCTAGGGACTTCTTTCCCTGGATTGAAATGTGGGCCAGCAGCAAGAGGGCAAGAAGAAGAACACAGCATCTGAAACCTCTGTGCTGCTCAAAAGGAAATGTGGTAGTATGCTTTTGAGGCCTTAAGTTCTAGCTTTCATATTTTCCAGATTCTGGACTGCATTAGTATGTAACTCTGAACTTCAAATAAAGTGTCAGCAAGTTCTCTTCACAGTTTAGTCAGACAAAACAATCCTTTTCCAGCCTGAGAACCAAGAACACCGTTGCAGCTTCAGGCCCAAAAACTATAAACAGTGAATTGAGGAGAGCAGTCTGGGAGGATGGGAATTGGTAACCTGAAGCTGTAACTGGACAATTAACCCCAACATGTAAATGGACCAAAGCTTATAAAAGTGTGAAAACTCATGACTGGGTGTCCATCTTGGGTGGTGCCATGGCTGTGCTCTTGTGCTGCCCAAGGTGTTTGCTTTGAAGGCCTTTTAATGAATCCCTACTCTATTCCTTTAACACTGTCCAGCCCCTGTTCCAGGTAGCCTCTCAAGGCATCACTTCAGGGAGCAGCTGTCCTGCCATTTCCCTCCCTTAATGGTGCTGGCTCCTTAGGAGGGCAGGCATGTGGATGTGGGGCTGGATTCCAGCTGAGGGCCTTGGGAAGCAGCATTTGGGTGCACTTGGGAGGACACAAAGCAGGAGGATCTTGTTGAACTCATCAGGCCAGGTGTTGGTTGGTTCCACAGAGAGGCTTTCAAGTGTCTGGACTCAACACTTCCCAGAACCTGTTTCTCGCCAGGACCTCCCCCACTATAATCTACTCTCTCCTGACCTTCATTCATTTGATAATGTTATTTGTACACCTTGGTTGAACACCTCTGGTGAACAGAATTCTCACTGGCCAGGCAAGCATTGTATCATTCAACCTTGGCAATTTCCAGCCTGGGAAGGGGCTGCCCAGGGAGGTCTGGAGTTCCCACACCTGGAGGTGTTCAAGGAACGACTGGACGTGGCACTCAGTGCTCTGGGCTGCTTGGCAAAGTGGTGATCAAGCACAGGTTGGACTCGATGATCTAAGAGGTTTTTTCCAAATTTAATGGTTCTGTGATTCTGTGATCTATGGCAAAGATGGTTTTTAAAGGAAAGATAACCTTTCTGGTTTATCTGGAGCTTGAATTCATGTGTTGTTGTTGTTCTTGTTGCCATAACAAAAAAGAGCTCTTGGTTTTCTAATGTGCTGTTCTTGGTGAGCCTTCTGCCAGAATAATCCTGTGAGGTGTGAGGCCCACAAACCTCAAACCTTTTTATTTATTTTAATAGCAAGGTGTTTACCACAATGAGCTGTCCATTATTTCTGTCTCTTTTATTATGTTTCTGTGCCTTCTCTTTCATAGGAGCAACTTATGCAAATTATTTTCTTGAATAAAAGAATCACCATCAAGCATTTTGAAAACAGCAAATTGTATCACCTCTAGGCAGCCTGAAACCCTCCCACCTGTCAGATTTCTTTATTTTTATAGGCCTGTGTAACTCACAGTGCAACCTTGAGCCCAGAACCTCTGCTTAATGATGCCAGTCTCAATCACAGGTCTAAATTATCAGGTGTTTGGCACCAAGTATTCAAAGCATAACCTTGAAAAATAAATTGTAAGCTTGCAGAATTTAACTAATACAAACAGCTTGTAATCAAAAATGTAGGGAAAAGGCAAACAAAGAAAGCAAAAAAAAAGTTTCACTTATTCTTTGATATTCTTTCACTTATTCTTTTTAGAATTTCTACAGGATTATTTATTCATCACCTAGAGCATAAGACTTTCTATTTACCTTTTAAAAGTGTGAATAAACAGTTTTCCCCTAGTCTGATGACCAAGAAAAAAAACTGGAGGAAAGTATTCAGACCCCATTTTGTTTTCAACACAGTAAACTAGAAGAATTGCTAGATCCTGGACATCTATTTGCATCTGTTCCAGATAAAACATTTTTCTTTTACAGCACAAAGGAAGTGAAGAACTCGTTTCCTGGGATGCTTGAGGAGCAGACGTGCTCCCTTATCTAATGGCCCAGCAGTCACATCATTTATCTGGGATGCAGGAGATCTGATATTTTCCCTTTCTTCATGCAAAGGAGTTTGACCCTGCACCTTGTGTCCTTTAGCTGACTGTCCTGAGCGTATGAGATGACAGTCAGGAGCAAAGGGAGCAAGTAGGGCACAGCTCAGTTTCTCCTGCTGACGTTCTTCGCATGACAACTTAAAACCTCCACAAGATGAGAGTTCCCATCTCCTCTGCCATGAGTGTACCTCTGTCACGAGATTGGGATTTCATCCCTGCCCCTCTGAACATGGAATTGAACCCCAGTTCAAGGCTGTTCTCCACCCTGCTCAGCCTCCAGGCTTTTAGCTGCACAGTGTTTGGGTTTTTACTCAGAATGCATGAGCTCAACTCAGAGCCAAGCCAGGCAGCTGGGCTTCACTTTGAGGGTGTAAATTCCTGGTTTAGTACTGAGGGTTTGCCCTAATATTCACATTGTGTTGACACAACTACACCTCTGGCGAGCCTGGAGTTCCCCCAGAGGCTTCCCACACAGCACTGCAATACACAATCACAAAGTGATAGAATTGTTTAGGTTGGAAAAGACTTTTAAGATCATTGAATCCAACCTTTAACCCAGCACTGCTAAGGCCACCACTAAACCAAGTTCCTAAGCACCACACCTACACATCTTTTAAGTACCTTCAGAGATGGTGACTCCACCACTACCTTGGGTAACCCTTTCCAATGCTTGAGAACCCTTTTCATGGTGAAATTTTTCATAATGTCCAATCTAAGTTTGAAATGCTCAGCAAAACAAACACAGAAAATGAATTTTTGAGGCTTCCTCTATACATCCAGTAAGAACCAGCAATGTAGCTTGTGCTGTTGGATGATGCATCAGTTATTCTGGACTTTCAATCTAAATCCACCTAATGTATTTTTACACTAAGTTTTGAATATTCATATAGTTGGATATGGAACAACAGGAATTTTGAAAAGCAGGAGGTTATCTGTGCTTGTTAGGAATGTTTTACAAATATTCCTGCTCTTCATGGAGTCAGAAGAGGCAGAATCTCTGTGCTTTGGAGTCAGATTAGTCTGCTGGTGCCTAACAAGAATTCAAATTGCCCAGAGTAGGCTTTGTGCACTACTGTACTGTAACTGCTGTCTCACATGCACTGGGATTTACAACAGGTCCCAAGACACAAGTTAAAAGCCCCAGGTGAGCCAGACTCACTGCACCACCTCCTCTGTGAACTGACATTTTTACCTGGCTTGAGGTAAACCAACCTCAAGGAGGAGGAGAAGATAGAAAATACCACCAACAGTGCAACCTGAAATAAAACAAACCCTGCAGACTCTCAGTGAAAAAGCAGTGGGAGCTGCTCTGATCCCTTTGCTCCTTCTGTAGGACTGTGTTGGAGCTGGAGAGCTTTATCTGAGCATCTGAACTGTGGCTGGGAGAGCAGGGCCCACTGAGGTGCTGACTAAGGCTCAGGTTCAGTAAAAAGCAGTGACGTGACCATTTCTGTGCCAAAGCTACAACAAACACAGGGTCAGAAGCTGGTGAGGAAGCTGGCAGGACCATGCCAGACCATTTCAAGTGGTCTGCTGATGCACACCTTAAGTATATTACAGAGCTGAACATTTTTGCCCACTTAAAAATTTCGAGTGACCACACCCAGGAATGTGTTAATACTGTTGTAATTAGGGGTGGGACAACTGGTTCAGATAAAATAAAAAACAACCTGAAACTACACCCAAAACTTTAATGATCCTCTCTCATCCTGCTCTGTGTTGTTTCACCTTTAATCTCTTTTTTTTTCTCCTCCGCACACCTTTCCAGTTTTGAACAAAGAGGAAGCAGAAATACTGACAATAGCAGAGCAGGCTCCTCTCATTTCAGTGACCAAAACCAGCAAGTATTGAAATCTCATAAAAAGTCCAGACCCTAAATCTCCAGCATGTTGTACACAAATGATCTGTGCTTTATAAAATCTCTCCTGGACACAAATTTTTTAGCCTCCCTCCAGGTTTCAACTAAAGAAAGGTAATTACCATTCACTGATTGTACTTGTGAGCACCTGATGTTTGCTGTTTAAATGATCCCATGCTTCTGATGACTGGCTACAACAGCCTGGAAAACACCTTTCTTCCCAGGACCATTCCCTGTCCCTCTTCCTCTCATAGGGGAATACAGATCAAGAGAGGATGTGGGGCTGGAAGATCTGCATATTTCCATGGTTTTTCTCTTCCCTCTCTACTCAAAGTTAAGCTGGTTATTGGATGTAGAATAAAGGAAGAAAACCCTCCTGATACGCTGGAGGTGAGACTGGAGAGCAGATAGGGCTCCTTCCTTTTCCTGTAGCATGGAGCATCATCCACCTCCTAGGATCCACTGGGACTGAAGACCTGCTCCCTTTCTCCTGCCTTTCTGGAAGCTCAGAGCATTTTTGGTTCCTGAGCTGGTTTCCATCTGCCAGAGCATGGATTTGTGGAGATGTGAGGAGGAAAGGGCTGTCTAGGAACTGTTTAGTGGTCCCCATGGCCAATAATTTCTTATTGATTTGTGTATAAATCATGTCTAATTTTTCCAGGTGACTTTGTGAGGCCTAGCCATGAAAAAAAAAAACCAAAACAAATGATGGCAGAAAAATTAAATATAGTGTTGAGACTTGACTAAATGAATCATATTTTTATGATTTATGACATAGTCCTGCAAGGTAAACTTTTTCTTTTTGCTTATTAATCCACTTGTTTGTTTTACCTTGACATTATCAAGAATACTCCACGTTCCTCTTTACATTTTGTGAGTAGTCAGCCTGCAAAAAAACCTTCAAGGAATTTGGTTTGAGACAGCTCCAAAGGGCTTCAACAGCAACAACAAAGAAGCTGAATCCTTCTCACATCGGCCAGGTTAGTTTGTCCTTTTCCCCTAGCTACATTGACTAAGTTAATTAAAGTATAGTAAACTTTAGCCTGATTGAAAATTACTTCCTTTTCAGTTAGGTGGCATTTCTTTAATGGTCAAGTGTCCTCAGATTCTTATGTTTCTTTCATTGTCTGTACTCTTTAAACAAATAAATTCACTACAAGAAAATCCATGCAGGAAGCAAGCCATTTGCTAACAAGGAAACTACTGCAAAATCGTGAGCACCTTTTGGATTAAAGGAAACTTTCTGGATTTGGTCAGAATCTAGTGAAAAACTAGAGTGCTTTTTTTACACACTTTGAGCAAAATTTCCTCCCTTTCCCCCGGTTCAACCATAGACACATCTCAATAAGAATCACCTTCCAGATTCCATCAGAGAATCTATTAAAAAAATAGATTTATATTTTGGGGGGAAAAAAAGTGGAAAACTCCACATACAGTTTACAAGTTCCAGACACTAAAAGTATGAAGTCCTGTGTCATGGGGAGTCACACTTGAGGGCTGTAAATGGGGTGGGGGCAATAGCAGAGTCACTGACCCCAGCTCTGCACCCCAACCTGGGTTAGTTCTGATGAGATTCACGTGGCTTTGATCCCCATATGGGCCATTTGCTTACGAGTTGGGCTCGTTGATCCTCCTGAGTCCCTTCCAACTCAGAAGATTCTGTGATCTGATACCCCAATTTTGAATGCAAAGAGCAGTCAGGAAACACAAGTGGAGCCCAGCCCATGGCCACACCATGTACCTGCATTCCTGGCTCTTCCCCACACTGCCCTGAAAGCCTCCATCCTCCAAGGTCTGAGAGCACCTGGCTTTTGGCAGGGAGGGCTCCCTGAGTGAGAGGGCTCCTGAGTTCCCCCCACACCAGGTCAGCTCCTCCAGCAGGCACCGTGCTGCACACAGATTCCTTAATTCCCACCTCTCACTGCCCTTTCTTTCCCCCTTTAATTTTTCTCCCTCTCTCACACGCCATGACCTTGGTGGCAGAATGAACACACTTAATCAAAAAGGGAAGAAAAACAAGTGCAGCCTTGTGCCACCACCTGTAAGCTGCCCTGAATTCATTACCTGCACGGTGCCAGACAGTGACGTTCCCAGCCACTGTGAGCGAAGTACAAACACTACCTCACACCAAAGGCATGTGCGTAGGAACAAAAAAACAACAACAGGATTCCTGTACCCATTACTTCGATCTTGCAGGCTTTTTTTTTTTTTTAAACATTATTTTGCCTCAACACGGGCATTAGGGGCATGCTCTTGATTTATTTCATTATTTCCTCAGACACGCATTAAGTTTGTTGGCGAGTTCAGCAGCTTTCTAAAGTTCATCACAGAGCTTAAAACAGCTGGCCAGCTCTACAAAGTCATAAGCAAGGCTCCTTGTTGGTTTAAAAGCTAGGAAATATTAGAAGATGGCAAACACCAGATCACCTCCTTGCCTTCCAGCTTCTGAGCTCTTGAGGTGTGTGCTATCAGATTTCTAAATTTCCCAGTCATGGTCACAAGGGCTGGAAACTTGTGTAGCTTTTGTGTTAATCCTGCAGCTCCTTCCTCCTGGGTGGCACAGCTGCAGGTGGCTCTTGCTCTGTGAAGGAGTTGGATGAAAGTTTTAACCACAGGTAGCTTTTAAAACACCACCAAGGCAGTAATTGTAACGTGTTTGGCTAGGTTGCAGGAAGATTATTTTCTCAGCTTATCTAAAGGAACGTGTGCCTCACTCACAGAGGCAGCTACTGGTTTTCCAGAGACAGGGGCATTTAGCAGGAAAATGGCATCAAGAAATAGCCACTTTCCAGCTCCCCTGTCCTCATTTGCCCTCTGCAGAGAGTTTCAGCTCTCTGCTGTTTAAAAAGCCAGAGGTACAGCGGGTAGGTTTTCTGGACTGCATTTAAGCTGTTCATACTGGGGTATCTGGTGACAACCCCCATTGCAAAACAGGCCACCACCACAAACAACTCAGAAGCAGAAAAAGCTTGAGTTGTGCTAAAGTTTGGACAGTCCTTTGTGCAGATAGGCCACATCTGAGCCGCCCATGCAGCTCATCTGAGCCATTCTCAGCATCCTCAAGGGTGGCCTGGGAGGTGGCCAATAATATCCCATCTATGAAGAGCCCAGATTTATAGCCTGGTCTAAATCAGCCTGGGATGAGGGACTTGGTATCACATTTCCATCCCTGGGACACCCAGGCACTGTGCTTGCTACTGTTTAGTTTTTGGTAGTTTCAGGTTCAGAGAAGTAATAAATTTAAAGGGAAAAGGCCACACTTTAATTATAAAAATACCAGTTTTTTTGCTTCACAGTTCTTGCTTTTTTTTCTCTTCCTGACATATCAGTCATTCAGGGATCGTGTTTTACCATGTCTCTCTGCAATTTCCCAAGCCAAGGTTTGGTCAATGAAACATTAGATCATAATGAAACAGCAGCAGTTATGTGCTCAGAAATGCAAGAAGCCCTTTTTACTATGGTTTTGCTCTTATCCAATTTCAAAGGTTCACTAGAAGACTTGTGAAACTAACCCACTCGAAGTGTGAATCAAAAGCTTGGTCTGTGCTCATAAGCTGTGCTGCAGAAGGAAATCTGTCTGTCCTCTGTGCTGAGTCAAGCTATTAACCCACCCAAAACACATGTACGGGGAATTTACTGAGCACTCACTTCTTACCACGTCTGGCCTTGCTCCTGCCAGTCTGACACAGATCCTGGCTTCCACCCCCTCTTGTCTGTGCCTCCCATTTGTTTTTCTCTAGCTCCCCTTTGCACTCTTGCTCTGGTGGAATGGGAAATTCTGCAAGACAGAGGCAGCTCAATGCCCACAAACTTCCAAAGTGTCAGCACTGGGCTCCTGCACCTTCCCAAGCCTCAGAGGCTTCCCAATCTCTCTACAAAACCCACAGTTCCAGTCACTGTAATCAATTCACTTCTTCCCAGTGTCTGGCAAAGGAGAACCCACAACTCAAATGTTCTCTCAGCCTGGGACACTGATCTGCCTGCAACAGAGTCAGCAACTTCCTCTGGGACTTCCACTTTACAGCTGTTGTCCAAGGCCTGAGGTTGGGAGCAATAATGGGGTTTGTGGCCTGCAAAGCACTGATCCGGATGCTGTTACCTTGATAGAAATTTTAAAAAAAGTAATAATTATTACTAGTCAACAAACCCCCACACTTTCTACAATGGGATTAAAAAAACCCCAAACAAACAAAAACAAAAGCCAAACAAAACACTTCTTTTGGCCCAAATTGTCAGCTGTGCAAAAAGTGCTTTGTTATTACCAGCACTTTCCTGAAAGGTCAACATTCAGGGTATGATTTTCTGTGTTTGATTGAAAGCCCCCAAAGCATCCAGTACATTATTTTTAAGAGTTTTTCACAGGAATAAACTAAAAAAAAAAAAAGGCCCAACTTTATTTTTGCCCTTCTCTCTTCTCTTTCTTTTGCACCAGATGAGTTCCACACACTGTCTAATATGGTCAGGTCTTGGGCTGAAGACCTGTTTTGTTTCCTACAAAGGGACACTCTGTTCTGGGAGCAGACCACCACATCTACATACAAGAACTTGAGCAATGAATAGTCAGAGCAGAACAAAATGTTTTTGAACATGACAAATAATAAAAGCAGAGATGGGAGAGATAAGTACCATTTACATATTTAAATACTTACAAACTTGACTCTGGTTGACAAATTATATTTAAAAAATGATTGAGGGAGAAAAACATTTTGAAAGGTATTGATATTTTAAAAGTTAGGCAGTGTGTTAATTTTAGAATAGAGCTGTTGTTTCATACTGTGTACATGTTAAATAGGAAAGATGTGGGGAAAAAATTTTGCCCTGAAGATGAAACAGAGTCTTTGGTCTGAGCTTGCCTTTTGCTGACTCAGAACAAAGTAGTGTGTGTGAAGGGGTCACACTGGAGGAAAATAAAACTGAACCCTGAAACGTTTCACGCCAGTCTTTTGCTCTTGTTATTTTTTCTTTATTGTAGCTCAGCAGCCAGATCAAGGATGTATTACTTACATGTTATTTATGCTTTTGTAATTAATGGGTATAAGCATTATTAGTGACCTCTTGCATCATCATCACCACCACATGCTTTCATATTCAAAGTGTATCCGAGGGCCTAAGCAGGCAAAAAGGGAACAAAGTTGTTTGTTGTAGCAACAGCTCTTTCATTTTTTGCCGGGAAAACTCCTCGTGGCCTCCAGACACTTTATAAACGGGAGGAACCACTTTGGAGAAAGGGAAGATGCTGATTCAGTTTCCTCCCCCCAGAGAACAAGAGGGTGAAAATATCCCGTGGTCATATGAGGAAAACACTAAATTAAACATCTTAAATGTCCATTCAATTAGGCTTGAAGTAGCTTAGTATTCGAGGATAATGGGAGTTATTTACAAGGGATTGTCAGTTATATAAATATAAAATAGAAATATTAAATAGAAATAGGAATATAGAAATATTAACTATAAATAAATATTCCTGCAATCTGACCATTCCCCATTCATCACTCGGTATTTCAGTACATTTTTGCAGCTGCCCTGCACCAGGGTTGTAGCCCTGGACACACACTCAGCCTCTGGCTGGTTAACCCGTATGTCCAAGCCAGTCTCAGTGTTTCCTCAGTGCTTTTTCCTGCTGCTCCCATCTCCTCAGTGCTCCACACCCTCTCTCACAGATTTGGCGACGGCTGTCTGCTCCTGCTGCTGCCCGGGTATTCCGCCTGTGCTTGACCTTATGGGAACAACCCAGCCCCGAGTAAAACGCACACGAAAGCCCCAGACAACGATGCTAATTTGTTTAAACCCCTTCATTACTTAACATAAAACATAAAGCAGCTCATCTGCTGCTAAGAGGTTCCAGCTGCCCCTCCTTCTGAAGCACGAGTTCGGCTTTCCATGGGACTTCTCAGGAAAGAAGGGAGCTCATGCTTGAGATTACTGCCCAAGAAAGGAGGAGAAGGTTTGAAAACCTCCCCTTCTCTCCCCTACATTTATATTTTTTACAGAAGAGCAGGTCTGGGAAGGTGAGGGGGTGGCACACAGCACTTTCCCAATTGTCAGACAGTGCAAAAATGCAGCCAAATTCCTCATCCAGCAGTGACCCATTTACCTTCAGGCAGAGATGGAGATCTCATTAGATACTGTAAAACATCCCAAAACTTTTTTTTCTTTTTTTCCCTTCTCTCACAGCCTGGGTGTTCATAAGCCTTAACTTGTGAAAGCTCTATTCTCACCTGCTCCTCTGGCTGTGCTGGGTTTGCACCTTGCACTGCTTCTTTCTACCAGAAAAATCAGTAGTTTTGAAGAAATCTGTAACACCAAAGTAGGCTGAGAAGCCACTGAGATGTTTGAAGGTGCTTGTTAAAGCTTTAAGACCATAAAGTTGTTTACAACCAGTAAAACAGCAACAAAAAAAAGTCTTGGGCTGCAAGACCACTGGGCTGGTAATCAGATTTTTGTGAGGCTCTTTTTGTAAATATAATTTACCTTCACTTCTGTAAAACTCAATTTCTTTGTTCTTTTGTTTTCTTGAAAAATGATTTCTGCTCCTAGCAGAGCATTTAGTTTTATATGAACAAACATGCTGTGAGAACTGTGGCAGTGGGAACTAAAATGACAGCAAAGCTCTGCTTGGGGAAAAAAGAAGGGAGTATCCGATCCAGGGAAAACAAGGTAATACACCCACATTTGAGAGATGAATCATGAAAACAAGAAAGAATTAACCCCTGAGGCTTATTTTTAACTACAAAATAAAGTTTTCCATGGGAGAAAAGCAGACAAATCAGATGTTAGGTTGAAGGATGGGCAAGCTGGAAAGGGGAGCCTGGCCATCCCCAGGGTCTGGGTGGAAGCTCCATCCTGCTTGTGAGCTGCTTTCTGCAGTCCTGGATCCTAAGGCTGTTTTCCAAACTTCTCTTGACAGCACAGGTTTCACCAAGCATGAACCTGAAAGTTAGAAGAAGAGAGTTAATGGCAGTGCTGATCTGACCTGTTCGTGTTTTTGTTTGGAATAATGTGTTGCTCTTTTTGTGTTAGCATGTTCATAGTTAGTTTTTAATTCCTGTTCCTTTATAACCTTAAAAATAAAGGATCTCTTTCACAGAAGACTGTTGCAGCTAGCTCAGACCAAGGATATCCAACACCCACCCAACTCCAACAGAGTTCCTGAGCTGAGAAATGTTGTTATCCAGCTGTATAACAGTTCATTGGATACATAAAGTGCTGCTCTGTAGTTTGTGATTTAGCAACCAGGAATTTCACATGCTGATGTGCAAGTGTGTGTGTGTGTGTGTGTGTGTGTGTCTTTGTGTAAGGGGAGTAATCTTTCATTGTTTCTTTTCAAAGGAAGCCCATGAGCATCATAATTTGGTTTCTGAGACAATTTATGTTGAACAGCTTTGATTCAGATTCAGGTAATGGACTGGTGGCCACTGAGAAGCTTAAAAAGTTAGAAGTTTCAGGGTATTCAATAGAAATACAAAAAGTTTCAGGTAAAAAAAAAGAAAGTTACTGTACCTGGAGTCCACCTACCCCAACTATTCCAATTATAAGCAAACGTCAGAGAGGGGTTTACCTTGGCAGAGCAGCTGTTAATCTGAATTCTGATACAGCTGCTCTGTCCCAGTCACTCAGATCTGCAAAGATGCTTGCTGATCTCCTCCCATGGGAATTAATGCTGTTAGGAGACTATAATCATAAAAATGTAATGAAGAGCAAAGCTTTGGGTGTTTCTTTTTTGTTTCTCATGCAGAGGGACAAAGTACCCCAGAGACAGCAGGCTCTTTGACTTGCATCCTGGCAGAATTAAAATCCTACTGAATCCCACTACCTACTGAAATCCTCCACAGCAGCCCTGCCCTGGCAGAGTCTGTGCTGATGACAATGGCTTCTTCAGGTGTCACCAGGAGCCTGATTTATCCAGCAGTACCTTGGTTCTCACCAGTGGCCAGGTGGCCTAAGGAAGTATGGTTCTAATTTTAGTCTGAGACAAAAAAAACAGCTATGAAAATACACCCATTTTCACTTGTCACCCAAAGGGTCTCTACAGAATCTTAATTTTCATATCAAAAGCTCCTTTTCAGAAAAGAACAGCACTGTGGAGAACCACAGCATGTTTTCCAGTCATGAAAGCTGGAGGATACTTACTTGGGGGTATGTTCACAAAACATTTAGCTACAATTTTTTGTTTTTTTTCCTCCAATCCTGAGATTTTCAGAAACATTTCTCCATAATTATTTCTCTAACATTCCCTCAGTACCCTTTAACTAGGATTCTGGCTTAAGCACAGTAGATGCTACCACTGGGCAGATATTCATCTGGACAGCTACCCAAATTCCCATGGATCCAAGCAGTTGGACAGCTCAAGCCTGGAAGCATTCTAGAGCATTCTAGACCTCCTAGGTCTGCTGTGGAGTTCTTCTAAAACAGCAAGCAAATGTGGCTCCACACTGACCACAGCAGAGAGTAGCTTGAGAGCCAAGGTCACCTCCACCTTCTGCCTGATCCAGGACCAGTGGCAGAGCAAATAGGGAGAACATGGATCTTACAGAAACAATGAAACAATGAACTTTCCATAAACCAGATTATTTTCAGGTACATACAGGCATTCATTCTTTATGGGTGTTAGAGCTTCATGGCAGGTCCCTGCTAAGCCCTGAGAGGATCCTCTGCTGTGTGGGGTCTGAGGATGGTTCTAGAGATCCCCTTCCAAGAAGTTCCAGTTGTCCCCATTGTGGGACAGCTTCTCCAGAACATCAGTTCCACACACAGTTGCCCACCACAACTAAGGCAGGTCAGACACTTTGGAGCAAAGACAGCTTTGCTTCTTTTAAACTGAATTCGGTTTCATCACCCAGCTCCAGACTTGTAGTGTCAAAATAATTTTCTCTCCTTTCCTAATTTCTTTGCTATGTTTGTGCTGTAGGACCAAGAGGACTGAGAAAAAAAAACAGCTGGATTTTATTTGAGCCTTTTATTCAGAGTCAGTTTTTCAACACAAAACAAACAAAAAGGTCTGCTTGAGTCCTGCTCCGTGTGTTATGTACAACAACTCTCCCTCCTTCTCCCTCTGGACATTAAGTGCTTTGAGGCAAAGGCTGGTTTGTTCTCTGTGTTGGGGCAGCATGTGGCATATCTAAAACTTACAATTTAAAAAATACAAATCCCAGGCACCTGAGGCAAGCAAACTGCAATCCATGCCCACATGAGCACAGGCAACTGGCAACTCCGTAGTAAAACCAGCCAGGCTGATTGGAAACTGGCCAGATGGCAGCTACTGCAAGCTAAAAGGATTAATTATTTGGGGATCATGCCTGGAGAGCAGGCGTGATGAATGCAATATATAATTCCTTGTCACGACTGTATGTCAGCAGTGGGAAATAAGGAACAGCCTGTACCCTGGGATACAGTCACAGTCATCTTTGCTCTCTCTGAGGTGTTTTTTCTGCAAGACCTGGAAGATGAAAAAGGTCTCACTTTTTAGCCTGAAACTACTTTGCTTTCCTGCAATTACAACGATGTCCAACATCCTTATTTATTTTATCTATTTCACAACTGTAGTGTTAATTAACTATTTTAATGGGTCTGTGTAATTAACCATGTCATGACTCAAATTTCTACAAAGCTGCTCTGTT
>NC_031768.1:5232298-5260392 GCF_001522545.3 Parus major
CCCATTTCAGCTTAGCACCTAAGACCTTGTAGCTGCCTTTTCTGACCGGGTATTTCACAAGATAGGTCCTACTGCTGCTGGCCAAAGAAAACTGCCAGCCAACCTCTGAGAGTTCCTAAAATTGTCCGGCCTAATTAAACGCAGTTTGTGTAAGTGGAAAAATCCACCGAGGAGTTCGCTGCCAAATGTCCCCCGCAGGGCTCATCTGGGGTTACCTCTCCGCCGTGCCTCAGCAGCGGGGGCTCGGCCGCCCTCTCCCACCTCCGGCCTGTGCCCGTCTGAGGCCGGAGCTGGGAGGGCTGCGATCCTCCTGACCTGCCAAGTGGGGAAATTCCTCTGCACGCAGCAAAAACACCTCCCTGGCTTTTAATGGAACGTATCCTCCTCGGTGTGGAGACAAAGGCAGAGCCCCGCCACGGCCTGTTCCTCCCGCCGGGCAGCGCGGCCCTGGCTGCGCTCCCGTCCGAGCGGCACCGGCGACAGCCTGTTTTTGACAGCTCTGCATAAGCACAGTTATTTCTAGCACAGTTTCCCTGAGCTGTGCCAACAGGCTTTTTTTTTTTTTTTTTTTTTTTTTTTAACAAATATATTTTCAGCCCCCATCTAGCCCTAGAGTGCTATATTCTCCACCTAGACACGGGTGTAGTGTTACAGGCCCCGGATGAGGCTGTGGGCAGGAGGAAGGATGACCTGAGTTCTTGTAAAGCACTTCTACCATAATCTCTGGGGCTTTGGCCTCTGACCTGGGCTTAACCACGCGTGGTGAGAACACAGACAGAGCTCCAGCTACTTTGGCCCTGCTGCTTTTCTGTCTCCTCGTACAAAGCACCACTTTGCTCCCCAGGTAGTGCCATGGTGGGAGCACAAGCTGTGTCTGAGGGAGATGTTTGCTGAGCAGGACTTGTCGAGCCTGTCCCCCTCTCATCAAACCACCACAACTCACAGCAGTGCCCTGGCAAGGCTGGATTGAGCTGAAAGGAAAGAAATGAAGCTCTTTGAGCAGCTGACTGTGCTTGCCTTTCCCAATTGCCATCCCTGTCCCAAACTCCTCGACTGCCACAGATCTGGGCTCCTGGGCTGCAGCTCTGCTTGTGGCCTTGGTAAGAACATCCCTCACGCTCACATAACCACTCTCTGGGGATCTTTCTCAAGTACATCCCTTGGTGGAATAAAGTGTACTCCTTCGGTAAACCCATCTCCTTTTGGTTGGACTTGGGTGACCCTTGTGGGTCCCTTCCAAATCAGGATATTCTATGATCTCACAATTTTTTAGATCCTTCTTTTAGTGACAAAGGACATATCAGTGGGTATCTGTCATTGCATCAGTTGCAGGAATTCTGCAGAAAAACCCGGATCTAGCTTTGGCTGCTGGATTTAAGGAGTTTCTGACTGTTTTTTGTGGGATATGAGTGTGAGAGAAAGGAACCCAGGTCTCCAAGGTGGTTTTGCGTTGCAGAGAGCTTCCCCACAGAGCCCTCCCCTCAGCCCTTCCAGCCCCCTCTCTATTTACTTATGTATGATTTCTTTAGCTCTAATCTGCTACTTTGTTCTTGTGGAGCTGGAGCTAACACATAAATAAGACAAACAAAGCAGAGAGAGTCCTCTAATGCCTCTCTGCACTGTTGCTCCTCAGAGCCAAACTAGATTTTAGGAGCTTGTCTGTGCCCATTGCTGTTTTCTCACCTGAAACCATAATCTTCTCTTTGTGCTTTTGTGCTTTCCGTCACTTCCATAGCAACCAGTTGTGATGGCTCTGAGGATTATCGCTTCAGGAAGGAAATAAGCAGTGATGGAAGAAAGAAAGGACCTGTTTTTTTGCTCTGATCCTACTTTTATGATGAGTGCAGATAAAATAGTGTTTTTAACTGATCTCCAGACAGTCCACAAACTGAAAGGGTCGCCACAAAGTTGGGTTTGTTTCCTCCTTTTCTGTGAGTCATTGTGTTCAGGGCTTCTGGCTGAACCAAAACAATATGAGAAACACGTTTACCAAGAGCCTGCTCACCTTGCTTGGCTGACCTGTCCAGCTCAATCAGTTCATGCAATCAAATTGACTTTCCTCAGAAGGAATCACTAGTCTGGCACTAATGCAGCACAAAATATTTGTGCAAATTCCTCAGTAATAAAAACATTCTGAGGAAAGGACCTGGATAACACATGCTCATTGGTCACAGTGAAGGCTGGGAAAACAAACAGAATAGTTTTCTGAGCTTTTGGCTGGCTTAACTGGTAGAAGTCCTGTAGGTAACAGTATCAATTTGGGAGAGAGACTTCTAGAGATCACAAGGATTATTTTATTTCTCTCCAGAGCCTCAGTCAGATCAAGAAACTCAGATATCTGGTGTCATAAGAAACAACATTGAGGATACTGCAGGGAAAAAGGGGTAGGGTGAGCCCATCAGCCAAAATCTGCCAGGAGAGTACAGAGCAGTACAAGTCCCTCAAAGTACTGCAGGAGGATCAGGGGGAGCTGAAAACAGGGTTAATGATATGTGTGATCAGTCCTGGGAAAAACCACTGGGGAGAGACCCTTCCCTGGAGGAGAAGGATGGGAAAGGTGGGAGAGCAATGGAAATCTGTGAGTCAGCAGTGAGCTGCTAAGGGAAATGCTACCAGAATCCAGAGTCAAACAGGGACAAAACCTCCTATTTCCTGACTGCTGTTCTTTTGCTGCAGATGCTGCAGATGTGGCTCTGCAGGGTCTGCCACACCTGGGTCTCCACAGTCATTTGTGCAACCCCTTGCAATGCCAGGCATCAACACCCTCCAGCAGACCAGCATGGAGGATTCTTTGTGCTGCTCTTATTGTCCTGAAGAGCCCCTGTAATTTGTATTATTGTTTTCCTAGAAGTGACGGTGTGTTCTGGAGAAATGTGCGTTATTTGAGGTGCTCAACACAGTGATTTTTTTGTCAATGCTGGTTCAGTGACAAACTAAATGGAAAACAAGCTCATTCCTTCTACAGGGTATTGTTACTACTAAGCCTGACTAATCGCCCCCTGACAGCAGCAGAAATCTGCTGGGGAAGGAGCTCCAAGGTGGGAATGGCAGAACCCAGATCCTCTCCTCAGGAAGCCCTTGGGGGAGCCGTGCTCTTTCCACTCCAGCAGGACCGTGCTCTCCAAGTGTGCTGCCCACTCCCAAAGAAGCCAGCTCCTGCCCAAGCCTGTGTGTCTCATCCCATTAATAAATGTCTTCTGAAGGGCACAAAACATCCAGATGCTGGATCTGTGTTCTGGTTCAGGGCTATGGAGGAGGCTTGCTTTTTTTTATCTTTTCTTGGGTAGAGGTGGTTTGTTGTGAGGATTTCCTTGTGGTGCTGTCCCTGGCAATGGCATGCCCAAGGAGAGCAGCAAGGCTGTCCCCCCCTCTACCAGCAGCCTGCTTTCCTGAGAAAAGGTTCCCCCAGAGCCCTGAGGGGCTGGGAGACATGCTGGCACCTGGTTCTGGGCTACCCAGGAAGGCCCACCTCATGAGCCAAGTCAGTGGGAAGCTGTCACAGGTACGCTGCTCTACCACAACCATGTGCTGGCAGCCCAAGGCAAAGTGGGTGGAAGAAAAAGACTATCTTGGTGGGGAGTGAGAGGAGTGGAGTGTGGTGGGTTGATGCCTGCAGCACCACTCACAATTTCACTGTGGCTGCTGGGACTGGCAGGAAAGTTCCAGCACCGATGTGCTCAGCGCGGGTCAGGAGGTGCCACCATCCCAGTGGGTATCTGTGGGCTTGGGGCAGAGCTGCTAAGTTGGGTCCAGCCACTCATGTGGCTCTGGATAGGTGGGGTCACACCTTCCCTGTCTCCCAAAGTGCTGCCACACCAAGCTGAGAGCACCAGGCTGGGAAAGGTGAGGTGAAGATTTGTGCAGGTGACCTTGAAAAGCTGGAGAGAAAAGCCATTTGCATGTGTACTTTAGGAAATCTCTCCAAGGAGCCTAACGAAAGCTCTAATCACAAACCACCTTCAAGCCTGCAGTAATGACAAAGGGGAGCTTAGAACCACGAACAGGGTAATGCTCTGAACTAATACATATTCACCATCTCTCACGTGGCGCTTGCATCAATCAGATCTGCTTCATTCTTCACAGTCTGATTCAAGACAGGTCATACATAATCTTTTTTTCTTTTTGTTCGAGTCTGTGCTGGAGAATGGCAGTTCCAGTTCTGTTTACCAGGCTGTGCTGCAGTGATTGTTTAGCTGATGACTTTGGTGTGGTGTGTTAGAAAGGATTAGTTTCCTTGTGGGCATGTGCACAGGTACATAGAAAATGAAATATTTTCTTGTTGAAAACTTCTGGGGCAAAACTAGGCTAGGATATATTTGGCAAAAAGCCCCAAAGGGACATTTTTCAGAATGTTACTCTTAAACCTCTTCACATCAGGGACATGACTGTCCTCTATGTGGAGATCTTTTCCACCACTTTGACAATGTAAAATGTCCTCCAGGGAACAGTCAACATTTCATTTCCTTTTGGCGAAACTTTTTTTTTGTGTTAGATGAAAAGGAAAGAAAGACAAGGTGAGAGAATAACATTAAAAAAAAAAAAAAAAAGACAATAAAAAATTTACTAGGACTTGTAGGGAGGACAACATGCAAACCCAAGACTGCAGGGTCACATAAAAGTAAGGCTGGAATAGAGATAGTTAGGTCACATGGTCCCATAAAGCAGGACCAGATGGACAGAAACCTGCTTTATTGCAGGTCTGAAACAGTCCAATGTGCTGAAAACTCTCCCAAGCCCTCCCTCCCCATAAAAGCTTGCCTTTTCCATTCACCTTTCTCTGTTCCTTTGGCTACAAGATAGCAGAGACCTACAGGGCACAGGTGGAGGAACACAGAAAGCTTGTGGTGCATGCAGACAAAAGGAACAAAAGAAAACACACAAAAAAAAGGCTGGTGATGTATGAAGCCAGTAACTAAAGCCTTTCACACAAACTTCTTCCTTAATTACTGTATTTAGCGCCACTGGCGTAATCAAGAACACGGAGCCGTGACTGTTCAGTCAGTCGTGACAGACCCGGCACAGGGTAACCTCATCCCCTCTCCTCACTGCCTTCCCTGAAGCCTTTTCCAAGGGCATCCTTCCTTCTCTAACCCTGCAGCCTAGAAAATAAGTCAAGGGTGGATTCTGAGCTGTACAGGATGTTCTGTATGCTGAAATGACTACTGTCAGTATGCCACATTGTATCTATATTCTATAGATTCTATATATATCTACAGGTATTCTATACCTAGGAGCCACAAGAATCACCCAAAGCTAAAACTGACCTGGCAACATCAACTCTGGCTATATTTCCTTATTACAATTCCTGGGGAAGCAGATTTCACTTAAAAGGTGCCCTCCTGCTCTTCTCTCTGCTGTGCATGCAGCTCCCTCCATCCAGCTGTGACCATCTCTGTTTGCCTCTCTCTGCTCTAAGACAACTTTCAAAAATTACCTGGTTTAAAAGAAACAAATCTGTATTTTGGGATTTTTTTTTTTTGTTTTTTTGATAAGAGTTTTAGTAAGCTGAGACAATTAAGAGCTTTTTTTCCTCCATGCTCACCAAAAGGATTGAGCTGGTGCCCCAGAGGTTTTGGAGAGTTACCTTTGAAAACAGGAGTGATGGTGAACTGCTGGCAAAGAGAGGACATGGACTGAGCAGGAGGGATCAGAGTGTGAATTCCCATTTTGTTGCTCAGGAAAGTTAAGCCTCTACACATCAGGCATGTGGCTGTCCTCTACAGGGAGGCTTTTCCCACCACCTTGACAATGTAAAACACCCAATGAGCAAGCAATATTCTCATCCCCTTAAAATGAATGTCTTGGCTGCAGAGGGATGTCATCCTGCAAAAACCAGGATCAGATAGAAGCTCTTGTTATAACATGAAGTACTTGGGCTGTGGAATAACTCCAAGTTCATGTTGTTTGGGAAACCCCATTATTATGATTACACTCCTTTTAAATTTCCTGACTTCCTCACGGCTCCTCTTCCAGCCTGAACTTTGCATTCTTTTCTCTCTTTCCCATCATTTAGTTGTAACTAATGAAAGGGAGAGGAGGGAAATGTTAAAAGTTAATTTCAATAGAGCATCAAAATTCCTTACCAACAGTTATTTTCCAACTTCCACTCAAATTTAACAATCTCATAAATATCATTGAGGATGCACCATATTCATGCCAAGGCTTCAGGGATTTGTTCAGAATGAAAATGAGGTGGGGAAAATTGCATCTGTGCAGGTATTGGCTCCATTCAGCCCTCCCCAAAGATCATAGGCACTTTACCACACATCCCAGCTGAAGCTGGAACACTCCTGGGAGAGGAGTGTGGGGTGATAAACACCAGGGAGAACAGGACTGGCAGAGCCATCAAAATAGGATAACAGGAATTAGCTGAATAAGTAAGACATAAATGTCCTCTTCCTACAGCCCTGTTCCTCATCACTGCTCTGCAGATAGAGTAACTAAATTAGGCAGAAGAACCTTTAGGAGGAATATGACGGGAAGCAAAATCCTGACAGCAAAGCCTGTTCGGCTTCCCTCAAGGGAACGCTTGAGTCATTTGAACAATAGACTGGACCAAGTGCTGGAAAATGGGCAGGAGGGAATAAATCTGCCTTAGCAGAGGGATGTATCAGATGACCTCACAAGTTGTTTCCACCCATAAATCTGGGATTCTGTGACAAGACCTGAGCCAGAAGAGGGCTGGGGCAACATCACAAATGCAAACACCCATATCCATGTACGTGGGAGCTCTGGGTGACCACACTGACCTATGTGTTACATGAATGACCACACATATTCCAGTGTGGAAACTGCTTTCCATCACCCATGGATTTGGGATCTGACTTGTGGGTGCACCTCACCACCCAGCCCATGTCCTATTTACAGGGTGAGGGAACATACCTGGCGTATCTGTGTCACTCAGTTTTTTTCATAACTAAAATACTTCATCTAGATTAGGCTCAGTAGCTTCTGGGGCATTCCAGATTCTCTTTTTTCTTCTTCCAGTGTTGGAATTTTGGGACCTCCATCTGGAAATTTTTGTGGGAAGGAAGGGCCCTCAAGTCTACTGATCTTAATCCAGATCAACAAAATTTAGGCCTTTCTCCCAGCACCACAAATTTAAAAAATCACAGTACAGAAGAAAAGAAACAAGCAACAAATATTAAATTATTAAAAGAACTGGGATCACTTTGGTTTATAATAATGAATAATGCACATAATCCACCTGCTAGATGTTAATACTCTTAGTATCAACTTCATCCCTTCAAGGATTTCAATTCTCAAAGAAACCTTCTCACATGAGTAAAATATCAGGATGAGGAAGCAGGGACCTGGTTCCCAGGAGGTGAGAGAGTAAGCATGAGACATTCTCTTCCTTATTGCCTGTAAAATGAAGCTCTCATTCATACCTATGCATGTACATGCCTGCACACTACTGCTGGTAGCTCAGACAAAAGTCAGGGTTCAAACCCACCAAAAACTTCTCGAAACTCCCATTCCCACCCTCCTTCAACTCTCCAGGGAAGAGGGATGGAGTTCCTCATTTCGAGCCTTTCTGTGCTCTGTGTCACCACAATTCAGCACCACTCCTACCCTCCATCCATCCCTGGCTACCAACAGCTGCCCATCACCCTCCAGCAAAGAGCATCCATCCATCCATCCCGCCTGTGGTTCCCCCTCTCATCACTCACCCCAGGAAAAGTTTCCCTGGTTGTTAGTGAGTCTTGCAAAGCCTTATTAGCCCCTCATTACCTGGCAGGACTGACAATAAGCAATAACCAACAAGTCATTTAGGCAAAGAAAGAGCTCCTGAGAGTGCCATTATTAATTCTGGGAATATTATTTTGTGTGGTACTGAGAAATGGCAGTGATTCAGGCTCGGAACACAACTCAGGGAGCTCAAGGCACTCCATGGACCCACGTATTCGGGCACACAGTCATGGATGTACGTGTGCATTCCCACTCCTGGTGATGCCTATCAGCCAGGGGAAAGGAGGTGAGTTAGTCTGTACTGCTCTGGCTGGACTGGGCACATCTACAGCCAGAGTCACACCTGATCCCTCACCTTGTCCTGCCAGACACCAGCTCTGAGCAGCAGTCTGCAGTGGTAGCTCTCCTGTTCCCCTGCCACAGCCCCCTCCTGCACCAGGACACAAACACCCCTTTTCTCAATCATCAAAAACTCAGCCCTTCCCTTCAGTGCACCTGAGGGAACAGTTAAGCTTCAGCAAATGCTTAAAAAACAGTTCAGAAGCCCTTTGGAATTGCACCCCTAACCTGCTTGGGTGAGCCCACTCCAAAACTCCCCCCTGTATGCAATTTCAAGAGCACCAACCCTTTCAGAAGGCAATCCCTTCTAGACCAGTCATCTGCTTGGCCCCAGGGGTGAGATGCAGGAAGATGAGTTTGGGGAGATCTCCCTGGCTCCTGCTCCAGCACAGCCCCTGCTGCTGGCACATGAAGCACATGAGGATGTCAGGAGGAACACAGCTCATCTCTGCAGAGAGGGAAGGCTCCTCTTTGGCACTGGAGCCAAGTCCAATTTCAATGATGCAACTGGGCTTGAGCAGGCAAGGGAGTGACTGGGATGGTCTGGACATGCAAGGTCTTCTGCAGAGAGCAATTAGGAGCTGCTGTGATTTCCTCATCAGCTCTGGTAACGGCTGGCGTGACAGGGGAAAAAACTGGTAACACTGGAAGCTTTTATCCTTTTAGCTACTCCAGCAAACAACATGCACCTGAAAGTATGATCTCAGAGATCACAAACTCAGGTGAAAGCGAGCTCAGTTCACAGGCAAGACTTGGTGGTGGCTCATCAGCCTTGCTGCAATCAGCTCCAAAGCAGCCTAAGCCCTGGACAATGTGCTGGTCACCAAGAAAAATCCAAATAAAAACACACAGCAGGCAAAAAACCCCCAACCTGTGGTCTGCCCATGTGGCTGTGACATGCAGTGCAGGCATCCATGGCAGCTGGAATCCAGCAGCCAGTTAAACCAGTGGGAGAGGTACTCCTGGGGTGCCTGGCTCTTGCTCTGCTGCATGAATTGAGGTGTAAGGGCACATCCTGCCCTGAGGAACTGGTTAATCCTGCTGGCTCGAGGGCTGAGTGCAGCCAGTGACTTGATTGCATTTACAGTGGTAGGCCAGTTATTGAATCCAATTAGTAGGGTCCTGCCTGCACAGAAGTGGATCCACCTGGAGACCAGGAGGGTGGTTATGGGCCTGTGAGACAGAATCTGTGCTGAAGAACAACCAGGCATTGCTACACCCCTGTGTCTGCTACCTGGAGCTGGGATAAAGTGGATTTTGCAGTGTGTGACTAACCCCAAAATGTGCCAAGGTGGGCCTCTGTGCAGCAACATGACTCACTTCCTTTTGAGGACAAATTTCCCCCCATTCCCACAGGTCCAGCAGCATGAACAAACTTGTAGCCTGGTCATAGCAACACCTCCATCACAGGACCCTCTCCTGTTGCCTGGGACATCCCAGCATCTCCCACCTCTTGTGCCACTGATGGCAGGGGGCTGGGGTAGAAGAGACACCAGCACTGGATGCACCAAAGCTGCCCAGAGAGCTCCTTTCCACAAACAAGAGGCACGAGGAGGGAACCAGGATTCCAGTTTCCCTCCTGCTACTCTGACATTCATCTTCCCAGGCTGAAACACAGCATCTCCCTCCTTTTCTCTGGACAGCACAGCTCCCACCACACACTGGGCTGCTGAATGGGGTCTCCTTCCCAACAGCAGTCAGTGTGCAAGGCTGGCTGTGTGGCCTGAAGTCATTTGTCCTGTCAGACCTCCTGTTCCTCTCTGCTCCTCACCCCTCCTGTGGGAACACAACCCATGGGGCCACATCCTCTGGATGCCTGCAACTCATCGTGTCTGACTTTGGAGGTTTGCAACAGAGATCTGTGTAATCAAAGCTGCATTTCCGTGTCAAAGTCATTATGAAGACATTGCTGTAGCCTTTTAAAACCATCTTAGCTCAACTAATCCATAGGGAAGACTTTGCTCCCTCTGGGACAGAGAGACTCCCAAAATTCAAAGTGCACAAAGAGTTTTTAACTTCCCTAGACCAAACTTAAGACAAATATGCCAGTTTTTCTTAGACATACCAGGAAAGGGAAATCAGCAATGGTCATATAAATAACTGTCTAATCTGCCCAGCATTAAAGTCAGTTTGGTGGCTCTGTGTTCTCGTTCTCCTTGTGCTCACTTTTCATGAGCAGAGAGCAGAAATGTTCATGGAAAATGGGTTTCAGAGGCGTGTGCATAACTGTTCCTGGAAATCTAATTTTACATGTTCAATAAAATCATCTGCTACCAAACAAGAGTTGAACAGGAAAAACCCATGAAGACACTTAGCTGACCACTGCACAATTACCTTCACTGGGTCCAAAGAACAGAAAGTGTGAATGTATCCCAGCAAATGTACGAGTAATATTGTTAGGCAACCAGGAAAAAGCAGCTAAAATAAAATGATTAATGACTTCTTTTTTTTTTTTTTCCTAATGTGGTGTGAACAGGAAGGTTTAAAGCTCAGTTTTTGCAAGATGTTTCTTGCAGGAGCAGATCTGTTTGGAAATCCAGCAGATGCCTGGAGATAATGGCTGTGAGAAGCCTTAAATACTCATCCACCTATCAAGTGTGTAGACAAGCTCACCAAATGATAACATCTTGTTACCTTACCAGGAAATGGGGAAGAAATGATCAGCAAGATTAGGCAAAAGAAAAGGTATTTAGCTAGAATTTCTGAAATCCCTTCCAGCTCTTGACTAAGATATTTTTCTCATCACAGAATAAACCAAGGACTGTTAAAAAAACACAGTTGCCCAGGGTAGCGGAAAGGGATGTAAGACAGAAGCACTAAAAAAGCACCCCGGCATGATACAGGAAAAGCTCCATCAAAAATAATGAATCTAAATTCATTGCCTCAATGGCTGAAGAAACAAAGGATGAGATTGTCTGGCTCTGGACGTCGGAGCCTTAATGTGCTGCTAATAATGTTTATATCATAAAGCAGCGGCGCTGCATTAGCTTTGATTTAGCAACGCCAGTTTACATCAGCTGAGGAAGCCATCTGTAAATTCAGCTCCACAAATGTAAATACAATGAGGGAAAAAAGGCTTGGTCATCCCTGGAGGACATAAGAAGGGGCTGCTGGGCTGACCTGGGCACTCCCCAGTGCCCACCCTGCTGTCACGGCTTTGTCACCTGTCTGAGGTGCAAAAGGGACGTGTGGTCTGTGTGGCTCAGCCTCTGGCTGTGCAGACAATCCAGCCAGTCCTGGCACTTCTGCTTGACTTCACTCCAGCTGTGCCCCACTCCAGCTGCACAGGGTACGGGCCTCAGAAACTCTCCAGAACTCCAAGTGCCAGCAGAAGAGATTTTCGGATAAAACTGTACAAGTGATATTAACAGATTGCTGGGACCAGACGGTTTCACTCAAGAGCTCTGAGGGAACTCAGACTTGAAATTGCTGACCTATTCAGTACAATACCACAGCAGCTGTTGAAATGGCGAGGCACCACAGGAATGGAAGGTGGCAAATGTTACATTCATTCTTAAAAAGGGCCTTTAGAGGTCATCCAGAAACCTGTGGGCTGGGAAGCTGGGCAAGGCAAATTGACAGAAAGCATAACAAAAAGCAGGATAGCTGAAAGTGTGATAGAATGGGAAAGAGCAAAGTTTGTTGAGTGAGAGCTCAGGCATTGCAAATCCATTTGTGTCAAGACCTGGGCAATTTGACGTATTTGTAAAAGATCCAGCTGCAACCAGGTGGAGAGTAATCTCAGAAAACTGAATGGCAGGTCGATGAAATAACCTATGAAACTCACCAGCAGCAAACAAAATGTGAGGTCTGTGAGAAACACCATCCCAAGTCATACTAAGACCATCAGGGGCACTAAATTAACATCAGGCAGGAAGGAAACCTCAGTCAGTGAGTTTGCTGAAGATTCCAGCTTACTCCTCAACAGGTGCAAAAAAACAAAGAGCCTTAGGAATGATTACAGAATTAAAAGAGAATGAGAATGTCTCCTTCTAGAAACCCTGCCTCAAACACAGGATGTCCACCAAGGAAGACATAGAACAATCCATGAAGACACAGAAGAAAAGAGAATTACAACAAAGTCCTACTTCTTGGCCCCCTCAGCTGAGAAGGGATTGAGAGAGATCCTGACAACTCAACATGGAAATGTGACCAGGAGACCATTATTTGTGCCTGTTGTCTCAAGGGAAAGGCAGCACAACCCAAACTATTGGGCTGGAGGTGTAATACCAAGAAAACGAAGTACTTCTTTCACACAATGCATAATTGAATTATGACACTTGTCACAGGATGCTGTGAAGATCAGAATTATAAAAGAATTCCAAAAGGGGTTAGCCAAATTCTTGGAGGCTTGACCCATCTGCAGCTGTTAAACACAATGACCCAAATAATGACCCAAATGCCAGTCAAAAATTCCTTCAACCACAGTCTGCTCTCTACTGAGCTGGTAATATCACAAAGGCATTGTGCTATGCTTGCTCTGTCCTTACACCCTTTACCTCACAGTCTGCTGCTGGAATGAGCTGCCCAATTAGCTGAACCTTTGCTCAGAGCCACTATCACTGCATAAGACATATTACACATGACATAAGATGTTTACTAAGAAATTGGTATTTATTGCAGGTGATGGTCAAGTTTGTTCACCTCGCATGGAATTTTTGTCTCTGGCAAATGCTAATATCTGATACCTTGGGAGAAGGGCATTTCTGTCCTAAAATATCTATCATGCCCCTGGCAGTCTGTACCAAGGACCTGCTCCTTCCTGATCTCCCACAGCTGCTCTGCTAAATCCATAAACCATGACAGTGGATTACCTTTATCATTGATTTAACTGTCACCACTAAAAGTAGTTAGCAGTCTTGAAATAAGCCAGCAAGCACATTTGAAGCAACGTCCTCCCGAGGCACATATTTCCTTTTATCAGCCTTAAATTAATTCTCCTTCATTGCATGACGTGTGCCTTATTCTCACTTTGCAGGATGAGTAAAAAGGAAGCACAGATCACTTTCCATCTCCTGCACCATAATTTCGTTCTCTCAACTGCTCTCCCTTCTGCTGCTTCCCCCTTCCAGCTGAGCGGCCAGGATTACACAACTGTGGCTTTTGCCATGAGGGATTCCTCTCCTCGCCGAGGTGTGGCTGCTGTGCTGGGCACAGTGAAGGAGAAGGTCGTGGGGATGAGTTATGGATGGCCTGCAGGGGGAGAGGGGCAGGTGAGAATCCCTTGCTGCCATGGCTGGACCACACTGGCACCAGACTTCTCGGCTGGGGTCTGTGCTCAGCCTGCTCAGTGCAAAAACAGCCTGTGTTTTTCACTACTACCAGTCTGGCATCTCCTGCCAGCTCTAGGCATTTCCTTTCTGAAGAAAAAAACAACCAAGGTTTGATCATTCACTTCTGGGGTTGTGCTAAACTTGCCAGCATCTGTTCCATCTGAACGGGGAGGGGAAAAACACCAGTCCTGGACAGGGAGAGAAGGAAAGGTACCAAGTTGTAATGTGAGAAATGAAAGCAAGAAAAACAGCATCTTGAGAGATGTTAAAGACAAAAACAAGTGCTGTGAACAGGAGCAGAGACAGATTTCAGAGGAAAGAAGGAAGACAGTGACTAAAGCACCGAGAGTGAAAACAGTGTACACATGGAAACTGAATCCAGACTCCCAGGATTTTTTTGTATTTGTTTTTCCTACCATTTCACAGAAATCATGATGCTGGCGGGATCCCTCTATACCCAAGGGTCAGTGATGTCAATGAAAGTTGGTGGAGCTGCACTGATTTCTATCCATTAAGAAGCAACTTTCTCACATTTCTCAGAATTACTGGAGTTTAAAATAATGCCCTGAGAACCCAGCTGAAAACAACAGTTAGGATTATCCTTAAGTCAGGTCACACTGAAACCTAATTAAAGATTATTTCAAATGTGTCCCTTATTTTTTAAGAGTTGCAAAATTCCTAACTTTGGATGGTCACATTGAAAACACAACCCTGGAGAAAAGTGCATGACACTTTTCTACCAGTTCAGGAGTCACAGCAGATGCACAAAGAGCTCTACAGATTCCAGCTCAGCAAACAACTACTTTAGAAAGCAAAATAAGTAAATATTATCTTTGTTTCCCCCCAAGCTTCTGTTTAACTTCTTGGATTTACTGTTCCATCAGTCTCCTTCAAATTATGATAGGTGGATTTTAAAAAACAAACTTTAGGAAAGAAGAGAACAGAAAAAAAAAAAAAATTGATCCTTAATTTAAGAAAACCCACCAATGTTTGTTGTTTGCTTTGGGGTTTTTTTGGTTTGTTGTTTTTTGTTTGTTTTTTTTTTTCTGAGTGTTTGTCAGGTCAAGCTAAAGCTCGTCAATATTTAGGGGTCCCTTTGCAGACAAAACCCCTCCTTGCTCTCGTTGTGACTGCACAAGCTGAATACCAAGCCTTTTCAGTATTTTTTTAACTCTCAAGTTCTATTTTACAAGACACAATCCACTCTCCCCTGTGAATCCCTCCCTCCCCCTCCTTCCTTTGCTCTCTTTCAGTAGCTGCCCTAATCTGGCTGGGGCTGTGTCAGCTGAAGGTGACACGGAGGGAGGAGGGGGTGCCCATCTGGTGACACTCCCCCACGCCAGGCCATCCTCACTGCCCGGACCTCTGCTCCTGCTGCATTTCATAACCCGATTACCACAGTCTTGGGTTAAATTCAGACAGATTGCCTACCAGCAAAAGGCTCAATATCCCATTATCAGATTTGTGAGCCCGCCATCCCTCTTCATTTAGGATGTAATAGAAAGTGTCAGTAATGTCCTACGGACTTTGGCTTGAAAATGAGTCTTGACTATGCAAGTCATAAATGCACTGGGTGAAGATACTCCACAGAATCACATGTGGGACAACAATTTTAAAACATTTTTTATTTAAATATTAAATAAAACACATCAACTAATCATTTTGGTGTACACCTCTCATTTTAACATAAGAAATAAAATGATTGTTCAGTCATGATAAAAAATAAACTATACATCTCAATTAAACCAGTCATGTAGTGTCTTTAAATACCCTATTGCATTGCAGTCTGCAGAACAGCACTGTCAAGATATCTACAAAAAAACCCAGACTTTTTAAAATGACCTCTTCTGCTCCAGCAATAATTCCAAAGAGGTTCTACAGCAATTGGAAAAGAAAAAAAAAACAATACTATGAAAGTAAAGTGCTTGTCATTGCTCAGGACAGGAAACAAAAGAATCTGTGGCCTTTAGATCCATGGCATTAAACAAAACACAAACTGAGGAGGAAGTTCTGTGGTTTAAGTACGTGTGCTACCCCTTACAAAACTGAAGGCCAAGGTGCTGCTTTGTGACAAGCTGGATTCTTCTTGCCCTCCTCTCCAGCCATCTCCATGCAATCTCTTTTTTTGGGGGGTTGGTTGTTTGTTTTCTTCTAAACCCACACTACAAATGAGCATGAGACTTTGGTGTTTTCTCTGCTGCAAGGCACCACTCATTAACAGGAGTTCAACTCGAGCAATTTTCTGTCACTTTGAAGCTTCCAGATCTTGGAGCAGCAGTGGCAAGCTGGAGATGCACCGATACAGAGACACAGATATAACACACAGATAAAGAGGTTGTTTATGGAGAGCCACAGACAGAGCCACGTGACATCTTCAACTCTTTCTACCCCCACCAATTAACCCGGGCAATCTTTGGCTTTTTTCTTTTTTTTTTTTTTTTCTTAAAAAAAAAAAACAACAAACAACTAAACAAACCAAACAGAAAAAAAAAAGAAAACCCAAAAAAAACCCCCCAGAACAGGTCTCTATATTATTTGCAAATGTGTAATACTGCAGGTTGCACAAAGCCAAGGTAACTTGAAGGCACCCTGTGTCACACTAGGGAGATGGGTCCTCGAAGCATTTAGCCAGAACGCAGCCACGCTCTGACACTGGGATGGCAGCTCCCAGCCAAGCTGTCTCACTGTCTGCTCACCTGCTTTCCAAAGTCTGCATGCACTCCCCAGCTCATGTCTGGAGGAGCACAGCCTGTCCTCCCCTTTATACCTCAGCACAACCTCTATTGACAGCAACAGAAGTCATGGTCTGCCTCAGGAGGGGAGTTGGGGTTTATACCAGAAACACAACAGAAGCATGTTACAAAATATAAAAAATAACTAGTGTTATATAGTTTTCTGCTTCCTATTTATATACATATACAGCATTAAAAACCATACCAAAAACACCTATCTAATGCAAAACCTTGTTTTGCTAATATGCCAAAAAACAAACCAACCAAAAACAAACACCCAAAGATTGTGCTGTTTTACTCACTTTTAATACAGTTTTGTTCAGAAAAAGCTGTACTCTGTTAGAGTAGAATTCTGTTCTAGCCTATTCCTTTTGTCTTTGTCAGTATATAATTATAACCTCAATATTGCACATTTCCCCAAGAGTCAGTTCTGTTTGGACCCTGATAATGAAATGCATAAAAACATAATTAGCAGCGGAAATAACAATGTGCAGCACTAAGAAATACCCCTCAGGCAACTTTGTAGGCAACCTCCAGGAGGGCTTTTTAGAAAGAAAACCCTTCCCATTACCCCACAGGTGCTGCTGCTTCCCCTCCTCAGTGCCTCGGCAAGAATATGAACAAACTTAAGAGTTTATAAAAAGATTCCTAAAGATTACCCAGACCAACAAAATATAGGCATGTGTGCACCTGTGTGTATGTACACACACACACCACTCCCAAACATCCCTGCAAAAGACCAGGCATTATGCAATTTAGATCCTGATTATCAAGGGACACATTTCCAATAGTTACTGCTGCTGTACTAATTAGAGGGGCTTGCTGAGCTTTTCCAGCTGATGTATCAAGCAAGAAGTTCACAGTTTTCATTTAAAGTATGTGTATCTGGGAGGTGTGGAATGGGGATGTTGGTTCCTTTAAATAAAATGAGTGTTAACAGGAGGGAAAAGGAAAAACAACAAATGGCAATGCTTCCATTTTTGTCTCCTATGAATGCATAATGCTGCATGCCACTGGTTTTCTGTTTATTTTTTTAAAAAAGAGGTAATCATCTTCACAAACCCATAAATGAATATTGTGAAAAAGGGAGGCTCTGGTCCCTTCTTTGAAAAGCCTCTCCCTGCTGTGTCACCACTTCTGACAGCTGCTAATCTTGCATAACAGCAGAGCTGTATTGGTCTGACTTGAGTACAGTACCGAAGAGTTCTTCCCCAACCACATCCCTCCCTGCCCCCACAAATGCCCCACCCATCTGCCCCATCATTATTTTTTTCCTTTTAAAAAAAAAAAAAATTCAGTTTCTATTCGTATTTGTTCAGTGCAAGAATAGTAGAAGCAAAAAGACATACATATTGCTTGTTTCAGTCCTACAAAGTTGCCAGCTTTCTGAGCCAGACAGCATCTTCACATACTTCAAAATTTATTGCTTCTGAGAGTCACTCGTCCCCACGCCGCCAGCCAGCCACGGAACAGAGGTGAAAGTTCCCCGCAACGAGAGCGGCCCGAAGCTCTCACTTGACCAGCACAAACTTCCCCAGCTGGCTGGAAGTCAGGTCCTCCATCTCACAGTCCCCGTGCTGCAGGGTGACGGCGTCGTAGCTCGGGGACGGCGCGGAGAAGCTCTGCTGCTGGGAGAAGGTGGCGGCGAGCGGGGGGACGCTGCTGCTGCTGCTGATGTACAGGTGAGTGTCCAGCAGGTGAGCGGCCGACGACACCGGGGACACGCTCACGCCGAAGAAATGAGGTTGGAGCAGCTGGCTGCTGCCAGCAAAGGCCAGCTCAAACGAGTTCTCTCTTTGCAGCTCCGACAGCAGAATGGAGTTGGAGGCTTTGCAGGTACCTGGCCCGTCAGAGGAGGGGATGCTGCTTGCTGCGGGTGTCTGGGATGTCTGGGGACAAGCTGTTTGGAGTAGTTGGTGATGCTGGAACTGGAGCATTCTGAACAAAATCCAAGGGGGAAGAGGTTAATTTGCATTGCTAGGATAATTTCATGTTCTTTTCCCTCCAATCTTGCCCCTAACCTTGACCATAACTTTCCCCTTTGTTTCCTTCTCTCTATCAAATCTCTCCTTACCCCAGCCAGTACAATCAGAGCAAGCTGCCCGTGCCAGGCTTTCCCTCATTCTGTAGAGGGCAACTATCACAACCAAGTTTATCTGGTCACAATTTGGCCACCTAATAATAGATGTTCTAGAGACAATGTGTGCAGATAAACCGGAAGCTCAATTTTCCATCTTGCTTCTATGGGAATGAAGAGGTGCCACCACACATGACATTTGAGGCCACTGGAACTGTGCCTCCTTTGTGGGCTGTAACTTTTCCAAATTACAAGGTCTCACTTCCTTGCCATGGGAAAATTACAGGAGGAGGCAGAGGAGGAAAGAAATCATTCCCAAAACTAACAAAGAAAAACACAGCTTGCAGTAGGGAGAAGCAATGTTTTCCCCCACACTACCAAACTGCTTCTCAATTCAGCAACCTCCAGATATTTGAACATAGAGATTTTTGAGTGGAATTGCACGTCCTGTGTTACATGTGCCAGGGCAGGAAGCCACAGAAGAAGCCAAGCAGTTTACCCACTGCCACACAGCAAAGATGGAGGACAGGAACCCCCAGTGACCAAACCCCCAACCTCTTTTGCCGTGTTTACCCCTCTTTGCTTACCCTTAACCCAAAGGAAACCCAATGAAAAGACACCAAAGCTCCTCCCTCACCTCTGCTGCTGCAGCACCTCCTCCAGGAGGCTTCTCCCCTCTCTGCTGCTCCCGCTGCTGCTGTACATGCAGGTGTTGGGCTGTGTGTGCTGGAAAGGGCTCATGGCACTCCTTGCTGCCCGAGAGGAGGAGGACTGACACACCTGCCGAGCAAAGCCTTTGATTTTATTCAAGCCGAGAAACCCCTTGGCTCGAGCGTTCTTCCGCAGCTGCTGCCTAAAAGCCTTCAAGCCTGTGGGACACGAGGAAAAGAAATGCACTTTAATCCTCCACAGCGTTTGCCTACAGTACAGATCAGCCTTTCTGGGCACTGCCTTCCTGGGTGTGAGAACTGGGCTGGAAGAGACTCCAGTTCACCCTCTGCCTGCTGGTCAGAGCAGGATTTAGGTAACAGAACAGGGACTGGGACAGCTGCACCCTTGTGCAGATGGACGTGCACGGTGTAGGAAAAGCCAGAGAGAAATCATGACGTTGTGCACCCCATATTTTAGGAGGAAGGTGGAGCCTGCCATCCCACTCACGGCAGCAGAAATATCTCCATGGGCAGGCTGAATCAGTGTCTGAGAACCTTTCCTCCAGGCACCTTCCCCAGGCCATCCCACCCTGCCTCAGGGCCCGTGAACACAAGAAGCAAAATATCCAAGTGTCCAGCCTCAGTGCAACACTATGGACAGCGAGCCTCCCTGCACCCTACCCTTTCCCAGTAGCTCTTGGGAGGTGCAATTCCTCATCAACAGAGCCAGGAAGACATTACCTTGAGTTAATGAGGTATCAGATGCTCGCCTTCCTTCTTGGAAGCTGACAGGCAGCAGAGAAGCACCTCCCATGCAGCCCTGGGCTTGTAACACGGGAGCGTCAGACTGGGAAGCGAGGAAAGGCGACGTCATCCTCGCCGTGGCCGGGCTCCCCGTCATTACTTGACCTGCCAAACAGCTGCTCAGGGCCACTGAGCTGTCATTTGAAGATGAAGTAAGGCAGCTGTCTGAGCTAGTTCCCTCTGTGGGGCTGGCAGAGGAGGAAATGACTATACCTATGGAGGGGAAGGAAGGAGAGAAAGAACATTCCCAAGATGAGTACAGAAAGGAACAAACATGACATCAGAGCCTTCTGCCCACCTACACTGGCACTAATAAACAGCCTCAAGCTGGAGAGGTGTCCAGCAACTCTTCTTGTCCCAGGGCTTGACTCCAGCAAGGGGTCATCAACAAATAACCTCAGTTTGGGCTCCTGTCCAGCTGGCAGGGCTTGGCCAGCATCACCAGGCTGTGCTGGATCAGGCACATAGCATTACTTTAGCACAACCAGGACGATTGTTTTGTGAACAGTTGTGCTTATTTAGTTGGCTCACAGGGTCTGGGTATGTACCAAACACAATCAGTGAGGTGTTTTTTGTCAAATTCGGGCACTTTCCCCACCCCCAGTACAACAGCAGAAGCAAGCAGACCAGGTTAGTGTCCTCCCTGTGGGCATGCTCCCCTCTGAAGAGATCTAGGTGAAATACAGCAGCACAACTTCTCTTCCCTAAGGGCCCTGCTTATCTGTAGGGAGACAGAACTGGGGAGGGCAGAGTACAAGCCTCTTTTCTAGACTTTCCTACCCCAGTCAAGGTAGTAAAATCAGCACACTCTCCCTCAGCATTTGGGCTCTATGGCACTGCTTCTCTGCTCTTTTCCTCTGCCTACAGACACCCTTCATCTCTCCCAGACTTACTTACATGGAGGGACGTGCTGATAGAAATGGGTGGTCACTTCAGCCAGGGTGTGCCTCCTGCTGGTGTTGCTAGGGATGCAGATGGGGTGGTCATATGCCTTAATTTCATCTTCCAGCTCCTTCTCTTGCCTCACTTCCTCACTGATGGTGGTCTCCAGCAGGCTGTTTGGGGAGATGGAGCGGTTCCGGAAGAGCCCGTTGAAGTTGGTATCCACAGGGAAGAACACAGGCTGGAAAACATGTCAGATCACAGACTTCAGGGCCTTTTCCTTATTTCTGCACTGCCTTTTGGTACTCTCCACAATTCTGTGGCATGTCTTCAGAAGGAATATTGTTTGAGGGGGTATGTGACACTATGCCCAAATGCCAAACAAAACATAGGAGGAAGAGAACAAAAGCCACAAGCCCCATTATTGTGGATTGGCAGAACAGTGAAAAAAAAAATAAAAAAGCAACACAAAGAGTTTAGCTGGGAACACCAACCTGTAGTGGATTGCTTATGTCACAGTCCATTTCTGCCTGCAAGGATGGCTGAATCAGGCTCTGAGGTTGCTGGTAAAGCAGAGATGATCGCAGGGTTTCACTAGTGAGACTGTCCTGAGGCATCTGGAGAGAGAGCGATGCACAGAAGCCATCACACACACTGCAGTTCCACGTGACTTTTCAGATACTGGAGAGTCACAGAATTTCAGAGCCACCTTCCCTGCAAGCTTTCTCCTCATGCTTTCTATGAAAATGAACAAAGCTAATCCATCAATGCCAACACAAACACAGAACTCCTCCTCACAAGTTAGGCAATTTAACTGGAAGTGCAATTTGCAAAGGCACCCAAACCACACTTTAAAGGGGGTGGGGGCGAAGAAAATAATAAGAATGTCAGAAAAACACATTAAGTGACTCATAGAGTACTTCTGAGGAACCTACAGGATATGCAACAAAGAAGCATAACCAAGCCATGCCTAAAAGGGCAGATTTCCATGAGAAGTCTAATCCTGTGGCTCATTATTGACCTGCACTGGAGGCAGACTATTCTTTGGACCATGACCTGCGGTCACTTCCTAGGAAACAGGGCATTAATATTCACTCAGCCTCCTGCTGAAGAACAGCAGGCTGTGTCCTGTCAGAGGGCACCACTATCAGAACTGGTTTTCAGAAGCCTGGCAGTTCCATGGGAAGCAGATGCAAAGGTGCCTCTCCTCACCTCAGCGTTGGTGATCTCGGAGCTCCTGGGCCGCGGCTGCCGGCCGGCTGCCGGCCGAGCGGACACCTGGCTGCTCCGGTACTCCTTGAGGCGCTCCAGGAGCAGGTAATAAATCGCAGCAAAATGGTTGTAGCTGCTGTTCTGCAGAGACTGGAAGACAATGGAAGGGCCTTTTTGAGTTACAGGTAACTGGGGATGTAAGCAGCCAAAACTCATCACCTAAGGGCTCAGAGTAGCACAGTCAAAAAACCAAGCAAAATCCAGAAAGGCAGTGAAGATTTTATGCTGTGACACCAGATCAAGGCCAGTCACTGAATGAGCCATGACTGCACCACTGGCACTCTGCTGCTCATTGAAGATGTATCTAAAGGGCAAGAACTCACCTCTACGGTCCTCTGCCTGTCGATGCCAAGGGTCTGCATGATCCCAAGGACCTGCTCGTTGTAGTCGCCCAGGTTGGAGTTGTAGTTTTGCATGGAGAAGGACAAGGACTGCTGCTGCTGAAGGGAGAGGTCAGCCTGCATCCACTTGTGCTGCTTGATCTGGGAGATGGTTATCCGCTTGGTTGGGTCCACAACCAGCATCCGTCGGATTAGTGTTTCACAGTCTGCGTGGCAAAGACAAACTCATGAGCAAGGGGCAAAAAAAACCAGCTCAGCCCCAGGTCACTGCTCTGAGCACTTCCCAGCAGCAGTGTAAGATGCTTATGAAGACATGAATTAAAGGTTTGGGAGCAGCTGATGCCTGATCTGACTATCAGATATTCCAGACAGCACAAGAGATGCCCACATACATCACAGAAACAACATCTCGCTAGAGGAAATGAAGCTGTACTGGATACCAGGTGGCCTTGCACCTTGTACAAGAGCTGGTTTTGAGGGGATGCAGGTTTAATGGCATTACATCCACATAAAATAGGTCAGAATATAGTATAGAACCCCATCACATACAGGTTCCTGGTCTTACACTGATTATTTACTTATAACCAGGAAATAGAGCTGTTCATGGCTGTAACTGATAAACTTCAGACTTCAGCAGATAATCTCCACGTGACGACAGAGGCACGTTCATTTGGTTTTGAAACCAAATCAGAGAGAGGTGATAACACTCTTCAGTTTCATGTTTCTCATCAGAAACTGTTGGAGTTCTCAGGAAACACTGCTAAGTCCCACTATTCCTGCTCCCCTTGGCAGCACAGCCACTCTGGAGTACACCCCTTCTGCATAGCTAAAATAACTTATGAGAACTACACCTATGTCAGCATTGCAGGCTAGTCTCATTAAAATCCTGTTTTCTCTTTTCTGAGCGATTATTTCTCCAGCTAGGGAGTCAAGTATTTCTGTAAGCTATAGGGATATTCCAAGAAAGGAAACTGCAGCCTTTTAGATGCACCACAAAGCAGATTCCAGAAAAGAAAATGTCTTCTGCCCTGCAGAAACTACTGGGTACATAAAACCAAAATAATTGCCAGCTGCAATCTGGACAGCTAGTCCTTTATAGCACCTGTTCTAACATCAAGGACCTGAAAAAAAAGCACCTTCGGACATGAAGTACGGGATGCGGAACCGCCCCTCCAGCACTCTTTGCCTCAGAGTTGGTAAATTGGGTCCATCAAAAGGCAGAGAACCGCAGACAAGGACGTACAGAACCACCCCAAGGCTCTGCCAAGAGAAAACAGCACAGCACATGAGTGACTCCAGGAAAAACAATGGGTTTGAAGGCCCACAGACCCTCACAAAGTGTGAAACGCAGTTTCTGAGGAATAGCAAGCTCACCCATATATCAAGGTGAGGTCCTTCATATTCCTTGCCTTCGAAAACTTCTGGAGCTGCATAGGGTGGGCTTCCACACCAAGTGGAGAGGGGCTCTCCCGACTTGTAGAAGTTTCCAAAGCCAAAGTCTGAAATAAAGGTGAAAATCTGGGGTAAGATAACAACACTCAACCACATACTAATATTTCAGAAGCAGCAGAAAATGGAGAGAAAGGAACAGATGTGTTGCTTTGTTTTCTGCCCATTCATTTAAGCTCTTCCCTTCTGTTCACAAAATCTGTTCTGAGAAATATCCGTAACTATCATTTTATTTTCACTTACACCAACACAAACACATTTATAGGATCATCCTAGGGAAACCCAATGTCTAAGCAACATGCCTGACGTTCTTTATAAAGTGACCTCCCATTTCCTGTTACCTGCTAACTTGATATTCATGTTAGCATCCAGCAGGAGGTTCTCTGTTTTGAGATCCCTGTGCACAATGTGGTGGCTGTGACAATATTCCACTGCTGAGAGAATCTGCCAGAATTTCTTCCGTGCTTCGCTCTCGCTCAAGTGCCCGTTGGAGGTCAGGTGATCTGTGAGACAAATTCACAGAGGATTTAGAAACACCCCAAGCAAATTTTTCATAATCCTGCAGGTGCTGCACTTGCTGTTTGACAGCTGGCAACAGAAGAGCCTGGGTTTTTAATTAGAATATATCTGTTACTCAGGGATGACAAACTAAAGCCATGGTTTCTAAATCTAAGGAACTGAGAGCTCAGTCAGAGACTTACCAAACATTTCTCCATTCTTTGCAAACTCAGTAACAATGTACAGCATATCCTTTGTCTCCATAACCTGTGAAGGCACAAGAGGACACAATTTAAAAAAAAAAAAAAAGAAAAAAAGAAAAAAGCAGAGCTTTATAGTTTCATTTGTTTTTCTATGTGAATTCTCAAACATATCAGTTCTAATTTATATTTGCTGCAGCAGCTGGCAGTAAAAGCATCTAATTTTGCACCACAGAGTTCTTTCCAAGCAAACTGATAATGAAAAACATAACAAATCAAGGCTTATGTGCCTACATTGTACAATGGCTTCCCAGGCCATTGTTCTTCTCACCATTACCAAGCTACCTAATCTCTGTAAGAGAGCAGATGAGTGTTTAGATAATTTCATATGCTCCTCTTTTGTTAACATATGCATATATAGATTTACAATTAAAGTGACATATTTTGAACATGCAAAGAAACTCAAAAGTTTATCCAAAGTTGTTTCAAGCTAGTGAGGGCTCAGATCAGCAGAGATAGCTGCAAACTGGACAAAGCAAGAAGTGGTATCAGATCCCCTGCTCCTGTCTAGAGTTGGCTGGGACATGGGGATCCTCCTGTGCAAGTGATAACAGGCTGCTGTTTGTGCAACAGCACTGCTTGATGCACATCAACAACTGTCAATATATTGCCTATCAATCTAGTATCAACTTGCTTTGATATTTCACAAGATTTGCCTTTGCAGGAAAACAGAAAAGAATAATTAAAATCCAAATGGTGAATGAGAGATGCTGAGCATTTCCAAGCTCGTCTTCAGTTGCCACAGCACAACTTTGAAATGTTACATTTCAGATTTCAGAATACAACATTTCCCTGGAAACACTTCCCTCTCACAGGGCAGATACTTTGTTTTGGAAGCAGGAGGCTCACAACAAGTTAACAATCCAGAAAGCCTCAAATCTACTTCAAAGGCTGTAACTTCCAGGCTCCCAACACGTAACCTTTTTCAAAGACTCTTGCCCTCCCCTCGCTACAAGTACACACAGACGCAAAATGAAAATAAACAAACAAGGAGCAAAGGAAGAGAGGTTCCCAGTTTAAAAAACTGAAGGAAAGTGTTCTGGGAAAGTTGCCAGCTGGATGAAATTAAGACGCGGTGCTGAAACTAAAACAATGATGAAATAATACAAGAACACACACCCTACATTGGTATGTCATCTAATTCCATCCCTGCTTCTCAGCCTCTACCAAACAGGTAAAGCATCAGTTACAACAACAAAGAAAAGAAAACTTCACTGAAAAGAAATTATGGTCCCCTACCAACGTCATTTGCTGCATCAAGTGAAGTGGTTCAACGAGATGGAATTTAACCTGCTTTTCTAAATGCTCTGAAACAGTATTTTCACCCACATCATTCCACTGAAATGAACTCAACCGAACTGTTAGCATGTTTCTGTATGTCCTATACTGCCCCATGGGCAGCCCTGACGTCAGCTGTTAACACAGAATCATTTTTGTTATGATGGGTAACACTATAAATACAAACCCTTCATGTGTGTCAAGGTCTTTTAAAAGAATGCCTTGCCTAAGCACCTGTCTTACTGGCTCTTCAGCCTTACATGGTAATTATAATTAAACTTTTTTTTTTTTCTTTTTTTTTTTTTAAGCTAACAAGCCCAGCAGTAAGATCACAGCTGATAATAGTGTTTATTACTGCACACAGACTTTCAGACCTGCTGCTTCATCCATCTCCACCTTTCTCCCCTCTGCCCTTTTAGACAGGTCCAGAGAGACTGATACCTCTGCCCTGCTCATGGCAGGGGCTTGCACCAGGTGACCTTTAAAGGTCCCTTCCAGCCCAAACTGTTCCGTCACCTTAAATCCACATGGCATTATTTAAATGATTAAGAGGAACTTATACCAAAGGCTACTTAGAGCTAACATTTAGAATTTGCAAAGCAGTCCTTGCTCACAAGACAAATGCGATCCTGCTTTCTGCACAACACATTCATTTGTTCCTACGGTTAAAAATATTTGTCAGTGCAGAAACTGAACAAATCTAAATCAAAATTCATGATGTGAAACTCTGCAGGGGAAAGGTACTTAAAATTCACTTTCAAAACTACACAAACTGCAACAAAACAACCAAACTGGTAATTTTTGACATATTCTAAGAGACCAACATTTTCCACCTTTTCCTTTTTCACTAATCCAATTCTTCGATTAAATTTCCACTTAGACTTTCTACCTAAGATTAATTTGGTTTAATTGTTGGTGATTTTAAATCCCTTCCGCTTAAGGCAAACTCAACTTTAGTGCTTCCTTCTCTACCACCCAACGTGAGTTTAAGTCTTCCTCTTATCTAAAGCACGTAAGAAGTTCCAGTCCTCTAAACTGGGAAAAGGAGAGGAGATAGGAAAGGCAAGTTAATCACAGAAGTTCAGATAACCTGTTCCTCAGTCTGAAACAAACGTCAGCCTGGTTGCAACTGCAAATTTTACAGTGCACTTTGTAAAAAAGCTGTCTAATGTACCAGAACCTTGTTCAAAGAATGAAGAATGACTTTGAAGAAACACAGTTTATTTCAAACGTTTTACAAAAAGTATTTCAGTAGTTCAATATGCAATCTCTCTGCAAATATTAGATTTAAAAATTACATGCCAGAAAAGATTATGAGCATATTTTATCTACATGCTGCACTTCAAAGCTGGACTCTTACCTGATATAGCTTGATAATGTGGGGATGATTCAAAAGCTTCATTATCTGAACTTCTCTGTAAATCTTCTCCAGATTGCTTGGGTCTAACCTTGTTTTGTCTATTATTTTTATTGCAACCTGCAAATTTAAATAATAAAAAAATAACCCCAGGTATTACAAAACAGGTACTCTCACTGTTAAGATACCTTAAAAAAAAAAAAAGACAAAAAAAAAAGACACACCCCCGTACAAACACACCACTCACAAAATCCAAGTAAAGTAGCTTTTAAAGTAGCTTTTAAAGCACAGACTTGACAAAGCTGATTCTGTTTTTCTGAACCGCACAGAATTCACAGCACAGAACGTTTTCGTTTTTCTTTTCTACGTCAAAGGATTACACGTAAGGTAGCGAACAGAACTGCAGAAATTAGCACTGGACAGGATTCCGTAAATCTTTTAATCCGTCCCATGCCAGTGAAAAACAGATTCTTGTAACAGACTATCTCTTACTGTAGTGACTGAGACGACTTTGACATGCACCAGAAATATAAATACGGCTGCACGCCAAGGAAAAAAAATATTTCTGCAAATAAGACCCCAGGTTCTTTGTTCTTGAAGAGCACGGAATGAAAAAAAAAACCAAAATAAAACCAAAAAACAAAAATCCAAAACGTCTGAAGTCTTCAAGAGATCCTTGATTTGCAGTGCGTTTTTAGCCGACTGAGAGAAACTCAACGAAGCTACAGTAACACTCAGAGCCGCGGGAGCCGGGCTGGGAATTTTTGCCCGTATTCTGGCCGAGTTTTAATTCTACCGAGCGGGAAAAGTCGCAGTCCCCGCGAAGCGCGGCATCTCCGCGGCCGTGCGAAGGCAGCAGCGCCCGCGGGGCTCGGCGGAGCCGCCGCGCTCCCTCCCCGCGCCCCGACGGCACCGGCCCCTCGCACCCACCTGCGTTTTGGTCACCCTGTGCCGGGCCAGCTTGACCACGGCGAAGTTGCCTTTCCCCAGGGTCCTCTCGATGTCGTAGAAGCCGACTCGCAGGGGCCGCTGCTGGCCGTGCGCGGCCGCGGGCGCCGAGGCGAACTCCGACATGATCACCATGGCTCAGGCGGGGGGCGGGCAGCGCCTCAGGACGGGAGCATCCGAGCGGCACCTGCACGGACACGGCACCGCAGCGCCCGTCAGCCGCGCTCCGCTCCGCCGGCCCT
>NC_031768.1:5260662-5277368 GCF_001522545.3 Parus major
TTCCCCCCGCCCACCGCCGAAAGCCGAGACGGGCCCATTGACGTCACTTTGACGCCAGCGAGACGCGCGCCCGGGCGCGGGGCTGAAGGGGAGCGGAGACACCGGGACGTTGCCAGGGAACGGGCGGCGCTGACGCGGGCGCTGATGGAGCCGTCGCCCGGGAGACCCGGGGGGGCGGTGACGTCAGGGCGGAGGGAGGCAGGGATGGAGGGGGGGTCGGGGGGTCTCCTGCCCACCCCCCGGCCCGGCCCGGCCCGCCCTCCCGGCGGGGTCGCTCCCCGGAGCGGCGGCGGCGGCTCCCGACGGGGCGTCCCCGCGGCGCGGGGATGTCGCGACTGCGGCACCGCCCCGGCGACAGCACCTGGCGCTGGTGACCCCCCGGTGACCGCCGCTCCTGCCGGCGGGGGTGCCGAGCCCCGGTGTCCCCAGCCACCGAGGCACCTCTAGCGCAGTGTGACGGGGAAGTCCCGCTGGCAGTAGGAAAAGTGCGGCTGCAGCCCTGCAGGGAAGCATTTCTCCCTCATCCCAAGGCGCAGGGGGGCTGCGGATGCACTGCACCCTTTGCACTGGTGCTGCAGCGGGAAACGGACCCGCCTTTCCCTGCGCAAGGCCGGTTTCCCTGTCCCTGCTTTCCAGGGTGTGATGGAGGGGATGCTGCAGAGTGTCCCCTCAGAGGCTGGGGACAACCTGATCTGAGGAGAGCAGCCCTCTGGGTCCACCAGCTGGGCACCGACAGCAGCAAAAGTAATAATAAAGAGTAAATATATATATTTAAAAATCACAGAATGGTTTGGATTGGAAGGGACCATAATGAGCCTTCAGTTCCATCCCCTTGCAATGGATGGGGACAGCATCCACTAGACCAGGTTGCTCAGAGCCTCATTCAGCCTCCCTTTGAACACTTCAGGGATGGGCCAGCCACAGCTTTTCTGGGCAACCTGTGCCAGTGCCTCACTTCTCTCACAGTAAAGAATTTCTTCCAAATATCTAACCTAAAAATACTCTCTGCCAATTGGAAGCCATTGCCCCTTGTCCTGTCACTCCAGGTCCTTGTGAATAGCCTGTCTCCATCTTTCTTGTAGCTCCCTCCAGGTAGTGGAAGGCTGCAATTAGGTCACCCTGAAGCTTCTCTTCTGCAGGCTGAGCAATCCCAATTCTCTCAGCCTTTGCTCATAGGAGAGGTGCTCCATCCCTCTGACCATCTCAGTGGCCTCCTCTGGACGCTCTCCAATAGGTCCATGTCCCATATACAAATGCAGCCCTGAGGTACTATTGCAGCTCTACACTCAGAATACATCTGCAGTAGTGCCATTATCTCTGGTCCATGTGGAACTGAGGCTTGGGAAGCTTCCCTTTGGCACACCAAGGCTTAAGGAGGTTGTTCAGGATTGAACCTCAGCCAAGAGACTCCTCTCAAGGTCAGATGTAATACAGCAGATGCACAGGGTTCAAACAGGAAGATCTTCAGCCTCCGCACAGCAGGTGACCAAAATGTTTGTACACTTGGAGTAAAATTCCAATCTGGTCTCAAAAATAAGTCTCGAATAATGCCTGCCATAGCTATTTTTCATCTTTATCTTCTCTATTGCAGTCAGTGCAGGCTCTTTTCAGACAGGTAGTTCTTCAGTCAGGAGATGGGTGTCTAACTGGGAAACTCTCCCCTGAGCATCACAGCCCATGGCACACTGGGAGGTGACCCTCCTCTTCCATCCAGGGGCACCATGCAAATTGGATATGCCAGACTGCTGGAAATAAGGTAGAAAACTTACAGCTCTGCTTCATGCTGAAAATTTCAAAGCACTTGGTAAAAATCTATTCAAAGAGAAGATGGAGAGGGGATCTAATAAATACACACATAAATATCTCCAAGGTGGGAGCCACGAGGAAGGTCCCAGACTCTTCAGTGGTGCCCAACATCAGGATGAAGAGCAATGGCCATAAAATAAACCACAAGAAGTTCCATTTCAACATGAGGAAGAATTTATTGACATGGAGGTGGCAGAGCTCTGGAACATCTGCCCAGGGAGGGTGTGGAGTCTCCCTCTCTGGAGACATTCCAAACCCCCCTGGGTGTGTTCCTGTGTCACTGCTCTGGGTAACCCTGCCTGGGCAGGGGGTTGGACTGGGTGATCTCCAGAGGTCCCTCCAGCCCTGACAATTCTGTGATTCTGATGTTTTCACTTGTTGTTGATGTTCTCCTTAAGGTCCTGAATGACTCCTAGAGGGCTCAAGAGGGATGTGCTATGGGGGGAAAGCAAGATTTCTGACAGTTTTTGTAAATTTTTACTTTAAATTTTGTAAATTTGTCAGTTCTTTAAAGGAGGTTTGAGGAAGATGCGGTGCTCTGCATAAATCAAATTACACGATCCGTGAGCTGTGTATCATCAGCGTGTTTGAGATCTGTCGGGATGTTTTAGTGAAGTTTCAGTGTTTACACTGCAGGCTCTTTCTCTTAGAAAAATGGAGAAATAACACCTTAAATGAGCACCCAAACTTTGTTTATACACAAAAGCCATGCTGTCCCGATGCTTGCTCTCTGTGAGCAGGCAGGCTGGCATTTTTCAGGGATTGAATGGAGCTGGGAGAGGGCAGAGCTGGTGGGCAGGAGCTGAAGGACAGGAGTTGCTGCTGTGCTGTGACCCAAGTCACGGGACTGCTGTGCCATGTGCTGTAGAGAGGGGAACAGCGCAGAGCCAGCCCAGGCTATTGTAGCATTCAATTAGTGCTTACACAGTGCCTTGAATAACTCACATGAAAAGCTGACTTATTATTATTGTTATTATTGTTATTATTAAGCTAACAGTATATTCTCTGTGGAGCTCATGAAGAGGAGGTGACGCACAAACAGCACATACAGTAGCAGCTGCATGTGAACAGTGCCCCAGGAGTTATAAAGAAAAAAATTACCTTAATAATGGTTCCTCTGCTGTGGTGGGATTTTCCTCCCTTTAATTATAGTTGCTGTTTTCATTTGAAATTGATTAAGTGTTTTAGGATGGCAAACAGAGCTGGTCTTTCTAAAAAGAACACTCAAAGACATCCAGCCCCAGCTAGGAGTGGAACATTTTTATTCCTTTCTAAAGGACTCAGAATTTCTTTCTTCTGAAATGGGAAGAAGATGACTGGGTTTGGCGCTCTCCAGAACATCTCACGATTCTCCCACACTAAGGAGAGGTGGACACCTGTGCCACGGGACTTCTTGGAGAGTGTAAGACCTCACCAGAGGAGAACCCACCATCCTGATTTTAATTACCTGCTTTGGATGGAAGAGGCAAGAAGGACTGGCAAGTGCTGCTCCCTGTGGAAGGTATTTACAGTGATCTCTCTCCCAGGGCATCTGCAGTGAAGGAGGGAGCACCTCATTTCTGAAGTTAAAACACTATTGTATCATTTGTTGGGAATTAAAGACCCCCTACCTCTATTATTTTCAGCAACCTTTTGGTGTTTCTCTTCCATTTTCATTCATCCAGGTAAAAACAGTTTCCAGCAGCACTGCTCAGAAGTAACCATTGCACAATTTTGGTAGTGTCATAATTACATCGTTTTTCTGCCACTTTCACTCTGAATGCTGTGAAGGCATCACAGACCTCTTATGCAATCGAGTTTTATCGGCTCGGAGAGGTGCTGCTGTGGGGAAGGTTGAGGCTTTTGCAGTTTCTGCTTTAACACTTCTGCTGCCCTCTGGTGTTTTAGATATCCGGGACGAGGAGTCACCTTGGGTGATTCCATGACATCCGTGCTCGGGAGAGCTGGAATAACAGAGCTGGCTTGTTCATAACCAGGGAAGAAAAGCGAGGCACTTTTCAGACCATATCCACGAGGATGTTCCTTCTCGAGGAAGAGGGAGAAACTGGGAGGACACAACTGCTAAGTTTTTCCATTGCAGCAGCTCTGTGCTCCCTCCCTGCGGGCAGCATGATCTGTGCATGGGAATGGAGACTGATGCCTTCCAGAACTCATCTCACAGATATTTCCAGCAATTCAGCCTTTAGTCATTTCACTCAGCATTTTCTATCAGTTTCAAAACAAACTAACAACAATAGCAACTTTCTTCACTTGGCAAAAAGAAAACAAACCAAGAAGTGGAGACATTCCTTTCTTTCTACCCATTTCACCCTCCACAGCTAAAGCTAAAGTCAGCCTGGTTTTCTGTGGCAAGTTTGCTGGGGCACTGATTGCAGTAGAGCTGTAGATATTTGGGATTTTTTCTTTTCTCTTTTTATTTCTTTTTCCCAGGGTGGGTGGCATAGTTCGGTTTGTTCATTTTTGGGGTTTTTTTGGTTGGGATTGTTTGTTTGTTTTCCAGCAAATACCAGTATGACTATTACAAAAATGATATTTGTTTGACTATTTTACACTGTTTAATTGAATAAAATCTTGTTGAAGTCATCTGGTCACACCAAGTTAGATTCTGGCCTAAAAAGAAGTGGAAGGGAAGGTGTCCCATTACAAAAAGTATAGTGACATTTGAAGCAAAGAAGATGAGATAATCAACTAAAATACTTGTAGGCTTATTTCAAAGACAAAAGCATTATCTTGAAAAAAATGGTGCATGACTGTTTCTAATATGACTTCAAAGTGTCTTTGAATTTGAAAAAATCCAGGCTGCCACTGCAATTTTGGCAAAAATACTTTAAAGCTAGGATGTCCTTACTGAGGCACCACAATGGTATCCACAAATATATTTCAGACCACTGGAATGTCTTTGGTCATAACATTGCATCACGGTTACATAATTACGATCACAACAATGATCTTTTGTCATTAAGGTTTATGACATTTCATAATTAATGAGGCAATGACATCTCACTGACATAATACATCGAGCTTGTCTTGCAGGATAAAGGGACACAGACCTTCTCCTCATCATTCCTCCTTATCTAGGGCTAGGAAATATCTTCTGAAGGGGTCACCACCTTGTATGTTTGGGTTCTTCATTCTCCTAAATAATATGGGGTATAAAATCTGCTTTCATGCTGCGGCTCTGAGTGCCTTTGTTTGTATAAAAGGAAGTACAAACACAGAACAAATGAGGTGGTCTATGCCCTTGAGAGCATCTCTGTTTCATTGTAATAATTTCCCTTCCATGTTTGTCACTTACAGTGCTCCACTGTGCTGGGACAGGTGAGCCTGACTGACAACTGGCAACAAATACACAAAAAAATAGGTAGAAAAGGAGAAGTGGGACAGGTTATTTCCATTGCCCAGGATTAAAGGAAAAAAAAAAAAGCAGAAGCTCAACAGCCAACATGGAACAATGGCTTTTGAATCAGGGTTTTTCCAATTAAGCTTAATGACCAAAGGTGATCGTGGTAGTAAAAGTGAATACACATCTGTAATCTAGCTGTGCCTATTTAAATTTAGATGATAATCACTTTGTTTACGTCTCTTAAAACATCCATCTTCCAGGTATCCTGCAAGGTAAAGCACTTATTCTACCAAAATTTGGCTGAAGAGGACCAAAATCCTCTGGGTCTGAGCACATCTGTGTTAAGCTGCTGTTACTGTTGGCATCAGGATGAGCTAGGCAGGGACATTCCTGGGGCAGAACCACCTGGACTTCAGATGCCTCCAGACCAACACTTGGAAATGGCACTTTCCCACCAAGACCATACAATCATCACAGACAAAAAGCACAAAAGATAAGGAAAATATGTGACTTCCCTCACTTTACTTGCTTTATGGCTGGGAGGGCAAAAAGACTACAAGGATGAAATGTCTTTCCCATGGCGGTGATGAGGCAGGTCTGTGACACAGCTGGGAAATACCTTTGTGTGTCCTGAGCTCAAGGAAATTGCTTTAACTCCATCCTTCACACTGAAATTAGATGATTAATGTTAATCTTGCAGTTGGTATAAATACAGTTATGTACATGCTGGCTTTAAGACAGTCTATACAAGAGGCAGCTCTTACATGTGATTTTTCTCTCAGGCTGGACTTTCTGTGAGATTAGTACTTGTAGTTTAATGTTATCCTCCCACTCCCAGATGAAATGTGGACAGGGAGCAGGTCAAACAGAGACAGCTGCCTTCTGGTACTCCCAAGCTTTGCCACTCTTTGCCAGCAGTTTCTATTAAAAGCATGTATTGCTTCTCACTGCTGCCTGAAACATCCCTAAACACTGTAGTAGCTCATGTGTTGCTTTGTTGTTTGGGGTTTTTTAGGCCACACTTTATCAGGGAAGTTTAGCAGTGTTAGATCAGTCAGAAGCTGCCAGCTCCCAAAGCAAAAAATAAATGCTTAGTAGACTTCAGATATGAGAGCAGAGGTGGCAAGGAGGTGTGTCCATGATCCATTTGACTGGGGGTTTAATTCCTGTGAAATTATCATTCCCCTTCTCCTTGTGTCAGATCTTTTCTCTTTGGGATCTGTACAGAAGAGTTGGGGGAATTCTGCCAGCCTAATGGGAGTGGTGGGAAACCAGGCCCTGTTCAGCTGGTCTGGGAACCTTCCCATGGGCAGGAGACTGAAGGCTGCTGTTCTGGAGCTGCCATGAGGTGTTCCAGCTGGGAAAGACCTGCCAGTTATCCTTCAGCCAGTGCAGGGACTGGGTGTCTGCTCCTGAGCTGGGCTGGAGGAGCAATCTGTGAGGGCAGGAAGGGAATTCAGCCTCGTTCCTTTTGGACTGACGGTCCCAAGTGTCCTGTTGGGTTTTACGGGAGTGCCGTAGGACGCGGGATGGTCCCGGCCGTGCAGCTGTGGGCGCCGTGGACACGTGCCCAACAGGAAACATCCCGAGACAATGGAATTCGCTGCACACGTATGTTCTCTGTTGGTGGCTGTGCTGGAAACAGTGACCTGAGCCAGGCAGTTTTGGTGTCCCCTCACTGCAGCCTCCACTCCCCTCCCCGCACCCGATGAGTGATTCATGTGGAAAGCTCCAAACCATTCCCCAGGGACAAAATTAATAAGGGCCCCCTCACTTTTCCTCTGTATTCATGCATTACAGTCTGAGATCCACCGTGCTCTCGCTGCAATTTGAAATGGAAAGGCAATCTCATCCCCAGAGTCCCAGGTAATTGCTTCATCTGCTTGTGCCTGTCTGTACCTCTGCCAGGCAAGGGGATGTGCACAGGCTCCTTTGAAAGGGATTTTAATGTCATTTGTCTACTGCACACCAAGAAATCGGGAGCTTCTCCCCTCCCCCTTCCCCTTCTCTACTTTGCTCACTCGGAAAGAAAACAGAAACAAAATAAAAGTTGTGTTTACAGCACAGCACTGGTGGTACAGTTATTCCACAGGGAAAACCTGATACATCCACCTATTGTCTGAGGCACTACCAGGAGCCCTTCGTCATTGAGCAAGTTACGAAAACAGGTATCCTTCCTCAGAGATTGATGCGATATTTGCGGTGGATATTTCCTGCCATGCAGCACAGATTGTTTGTGCCGGTGCACAAGTGAGAAATGCGGCTTTCCAGCAGGGGGAAGAACTGTTGCAACACACCTTTATTGTCCTCCTCTGGAACAGCATATTCAATTCCTTTTCCACCCATCCATGCCTGCAAATACATTTCCTATAATTGCTGCTCTGTCAGATGCGCTGTAACCCGTCCCCTCCTACGTCAGCTGCATTGTTGTCACCCCCCTCCGATGTCAGGAGAACTGTGATCCTGCTCTTACGTTACTTGGGAGCTGCGTCTCCGGCATTTCCAATCGCATCCACCCGGAGTCGGGCAGAGCCGGGGCACAGAACAAAACCACTGCTGTGTGGACCACGAATGTGACGAGTCCTCTGGTGCTTTGGGTGTGCACGTGGGTTGTTTGGAACTGAGTGCATTTTCCACATGGGGAGGGTGGCATTCTGCAGTCACTCACCAGACAAAGGTTCCCCTTGGAGCTGGGCGTGAGGAGCTGTGCAGAATTTTTTGCGTGGCGTTGAATCATGCGTGATGTGTTCTTACACACTGGTTCTGCACGTGGGCTGTGATGGAGGGGAGGACAATAAATAACCTTTCAGAGGACAAAGGGTTAGCAAAATTCCTGCTTTGTGCGTCCTAGCTGATGAAATGACTCCAGTGAAGCACGAGTGGGGGAGGTGGGTGGGCTCACAGTTTGTGAGTGGGACACCAAGACAATCTATTTTCAAACGTGCACACGTGTGTTACGCTCCAGTCCCAGGGCTGAGCAAGAGCCTATGAACAATAACACATGGAAAATGTCTTATGTGCAATTCTTGGTACAAGCCAGCCCTGAGTTTCCAGGGAAGAAAAGTACAGGGCATATGGCATCTAAATATATGCCATCATGGATGACAAGAAACATGGAAGAACTTTTTGGATGGGGTTGTTTGCTGACATCCTGAAAATATCTTTCACAAGACAGATACTGACAAGACAACTCAAAACCAGATGGTTCTCCAGTGATGGTTTCACAAGAGCTTTGAGTTTGGGGTGAAGTAAGCAGTTTGTGCTACTGGAGCAGATTGATTGTGACTCCTCAAATAGGAAACCAGATGTTCCTGCTTCAGCTAGAGCTCCTCTCCTTGTTACACAGCTGATACAACCGGAGAGCACACGGCTTTGTCCTCACACTCAGCAGGACATGCTGTCTTCAAGAAGTCTTCCTGTTGCACACTCTTGATAATTTTTTGAGTCGGCTCAAACTGTTTCCTCTCTGTCGATACTCATCACCTCTCACAAGATCAGTGACACAGATTTTCTTTCCCTGCTTAATTTATGCTTTTCATTTGGGCAGATGGCTCCCCAGTCTTGTTGGATGTACCAGGAGCAAACCCTTACAATTAAATCTGCCATTGCTCATCTTGGTGCTGAAGACAGACAGTTGTCTTGATCTAAAGAGATGCCTTTTCAGAAGGTGTTCTAATTATGTGAGGATGGCAAGATCAGATTCTTTGAGTATTTATTTTAAAGAATAATATTTCTAGATGCATAAGAGTTAGAGAGTCAGATTAGGAAGAGACCTAATTATGCAGAAATTCACACTGCAAGCAAGGGTGAGAAAGTCAGGAGCTGAACTCATCTGAAAATTTTGGTTAGATGCTTCCATAGGAGCTGAGATCTGTGACGTGAATTCCTCCAGTCAGCATGTTCCTACTTTGGTAAGTCATGTCACTCATGTCAGCAGCAGGGCGTTTTGGGCTGAAACCCTCTAAATTCTGTGATTTCTAGTGGAAGGAGGAAGAGTGTGAAGAAGGAGAACAAGATGGGCATAGATTTACAGAGGATTCCAGTGCAAAACCTCTTCTGGTGGGTCTGTGTGAGGACACCCCACCCTGTAGCTGCAGATGGCTACATCCCATCAGGGGGACTGATCTGGGATTGAGGAAACTGGTGGTAAAAAGATGTATAGTCTGCAAGGCATCCAGATACATCATTTTGCTTCACTGTGTGCCAATAAAAATTGACATGATGGCCAAACCTTTCCATAGATTCATTTGTTAATAAGAGACACTAGATAAGAAAGTCAATATATTTTCATGTTCCTTCCTTTGACAGCATGAAATTATTCTGCTAGTTTGTAATATCAAAGGTAGTCTAACCTGGGATTTGGGGTTTTAGCCTGCTGGTGATATTGATAAATATTTTCTTCAGACAAAAACATTTCTCATCTTTGAAATCACAGGGATAAGCCATAAAGAGATATGTAGTTTCTCTGTTAGAAGTAGAAGCACTTTTGGGAAAAGTGGAATGCTTTTGGGAAAGTGGAATAATCTGCCTTACAGAACATGGGTTGAATTGGGTAAACACAAACTTGCAGTATAGTGGGGACAAAGTACAGGAAGGAGCAACACTCATCACCACAAGTAGGATGGGGCTGTGGTGAGAACATCTATTACTGCATCTTCACAAGACAGAAAGGTATTCAGAAATTTTTTTTCTTTTTTTCCTGTTTTTCATGAACAGGAGTCTTGTTAAATAGCACCACAGCCACATGAGCATTCAGAGAGAATGTACTCATGCAGCAACATTTATGGAAAGGAAATACTGGTTTGGGAGTCAGAAAAAAATGCCAAGGCCAAACCTGATGGGAAATGAATAGCAAAGGTATTATCAGAGTGCAGTTCACTGGGTGATCCAGTGCCAGCCACTGAAGCCATTCACTGAGGAATGTCCAGTGATAAAAAAAATATCTCTGCATCCAGCTTCATCAGTAGACAGAAAGGCAACTTCTCTTGGTCACATTGTTAATGGCAAGCTGTTTTCCTGGCAGTAGAAGAGAGCAGAGTGGAGTTTATGTGCGCCACTGTATCATCATGTCCTGACACAGAGGGAGCAACATTCCTGCACTGCCCCAGTAAATATCACCAGGGAAACTTTGCAGGAGCATCACCAGCACAGGCTGCCAGCTTTACAGCCTCATCAGTGAATTGTTTTGCATAAAATCCATTAGTGAATACAATAAAAACACAGCGAGCCATAAACCAGTCGTCCTAATAAACTAAGACAAAAAAGGCTGGGTCCTATCCTGGAGGAATGGCAACAACTTTTCCTCACTCAGTAGCATGAGAGAGCTGGAGACTTGTGCTGGCTGCACAGTATGTCTTCTTTGATGGGGCCTTCACAGCCAGGGCTGGTCCACTGGCCATGAGTTTAACTCTAGACACTGCCAGTGCAGTCCTAGTGTGAGGGGGATGCTGCACTGGACAGCCCCTGCATCTGTCCCACTGCTCAAGGTATCCTTGAGAGGACATTTCACCACACTCCAGCAGGGCATTCCTACTCGTGACATGGATGCTTTCTTAGAATGGCAAACCTCTCCCAAAACAGATAGAAAGAAGGGAGGGAAAAAAGCTTTAAAAGCAAGAAAATCATCAGTGACCCCTGCTGTACACAGACACAGGTGTTCCTCTTGGGCTTCCTGCTCACTCAGGTGCCAGTGGAATGTGTGCCTGGCTGAAGCCCTTGGGAGAGGAATAGCAACTGTCAGACTAGAACCAAAAAAATAAAATTAGAAGAAAGTTTAAAGTTACAATTGTAGCATTTACCCTGTCTCTGTGTGTTCACAGCTCTATGGAATTTGGAGTTTTCCCCTCCACCTCAACTGTTGCTGCCATTTGCCAGCAAGTCCAGTGTGCCCAGCAGCAGGGACCTGCTCCAGTGGAACCCTTTCCTGGCAGCCTTGACCCTTCCCTCACTGCCTGCTGTCTCTCTGGGCTCCATCACCTCCTGCCAAGGCCCAGCACGGGAAGCTCTGTGTATCTAGCCAGCTGCTTCTCCCAGAAAAAGTCCTTGCCCTTGTCTCCAGTATCTCCTCACAGCAGGAGTCTTTGCTGAGGCATTCAGGGTGCTGGAAGGGATCCTAAGCTTTCCTTCACATTTTTTAAAGCCAGCTCGGGGTGGACAGGCAGAAGCAAACCAACTGGCCATTCGTCCCTTCCTCCATCCTTCCTGACCCCGGGGGCTGTCTAAGGGGAACTGTTCCTCCCTGAGTTCCCAAATGGCTCCTCCCAGAGTTCCCAAATGGCTCGTCTTTGTCTCCCAGTGGCTCCCTGGCTGATGCAGTCAATTATCCTTGAAAGCCCTCACAGCTGTCGAGTCTTTCATTTGCTCTGGAGCCAGGATAGTTGGTGTGCTCCAGATCCAAAATAGTTTAGGACAACTGCATCCTGTCCACCTAAAAGTGCCCAGCAGGTTCTCATGGATGGCCCCCAGCAGCTGCTCTGTGTTTCCATGTGCTGTGCAACAGCTGGATTTCTGGAGGGGAGAGGGGCTCCTGCAACGTGCACAGTTGTCTCAACTGCCTTGGAAAGGAACAACACTCTCTTTGTCATGGCCTGAAAAAGCCCTCAGCCAGTGCTGACTGTGCCAAAACCATAATTGCCTCATCTTCCTTGTTCTCCTGGAATCACCAAGAGCTGGTTTGTGATAACAATCACGATAGGTGATAACAGCAGTGCAGCTGCTTCTGACATCTCCATGCCTCAGATCCAAAGAAATCCCCTACCTGCTCTGGAATTGTGTGCTAGCTGCTGGGAACACAGGCAGTGCATTCTGCCTGATCTGAGGGCACTGGGCTTCTGGCTACAGCATCATCCTGTGTTCAGAGGTAATGGAAGAAGGTGGACATTGCCACCAGAGAACAGATTGTGGTGGTGTGATCTTCAGTTTCCAAAACTGCAGTGCCTTTCTGCGTAAGCAGCCCCACGCAGGCAGCTGAGCGGAGCATCCTCATTATCCACCCTGCTAAAAAGATGAAGTGACTGCAAAATCTGGCAGAGTGTGTGCACAGGATTTGGACAAGTCCTGGTAGGGCTCTGGGGATCCTCACAGAGCAGATGTGGTGAGCCTGGAGAGAGTTGCCTGCCCACCCACTGGGTTAGATGTTCTGCTCACTGCCCAGTGTTAGGTTTTGACTTCACTTAATCTATGCACAAAAAGAAAACAAACAAACAAACGGCTTTGCATCATGGACACTTTTTACCTCTCTAACTGCTGTGATCCAGCATTCCTCCCCCTTCTCTCCCATCTCCTGGGGAAAGAACCTTTATATCAAGCGGTCATGTCACCACAAAGATGTGTTTGCCAGGTCAGTAACCAGCTGTGATGTAGGAATCTGCAAACAGGCTGAATTTCTGCTTTAATGACTAGAGAGCTGGAACACGTACAGGTGAAGAACAGTGTGAGCCCTCTGCTTCCACCTCAACCCCAGCATCAAAAGCTCTGCTGGCTCAAGGGACTGACACAGATGTTTTGGGGAGGAACATCCTTTTTTTTTGCCTCTACTCCATGAAAGAGTAAGTCATGAAGGAGACTGATTCATCAATCTGGCTTCCCTGAGACACAGTCTGTGCAGAAGGAACAAGTGTCTCAGGCCTAGGTTGTGTGGAGGAGCCCAGTGCAGTAAATGAGCCCCAGATGGGCACTCACAGGTTACCTGCACTAAGAGGTGAAGAAGTGCACACAGACCTGCCAGTCCCTGCTGCTGGCCCACACTGTGGGTCTGTTTTGGATGGCTCCAGCTGGATGTCTCCAGCCCAGGTATGCCTGAAAGGGGCCTAATTCTGCACAGTGGAAAAACAAGATAGCAAGTGCTCCATAAAATCAGTTTGTGGCTTTTTTTGTTTTGTTTTGTGGTGATTTTTTGGGTGGTTTTTTGTTTGTTTGGGTTTTTTGTTTTGAGGGTTTTTGTTTGGTTTTGGGGTTTGGGGGATTTGGTTTTGTTTGTTTTGTTTGTTTTGGGGGTTTTTTTAGGTTTTTTTTTGTCTGTCAGGTTGAGTGCCACAGGGGCTCAGGTGCTCTCACTAGCTGAAAGCAGTGGGCAACTACCCAGCTTTCAGGGGCTGGCCCTTGGGATGTGATGCACATCCCAGAGAACATCCTCATTGACTCAGCAGCACTGACTGCTGATTTCCCCTCCCCTGCACACGAGGCGTGTTTAATGTCTGCTTTGTGTTAAACAGTGAAAATGAATGCTTCCCTGATAATTGCTCTTGGGAAGGAGCAGCATTACAGTCAAGGCATCCTGCAGGAACACCATGAGTCAAAGCAGAGGTAATTCCAAGACAATCTAGCTGTTAGCTGGGGTCCAAGCTGTGAAGATCTTGCGCAGCTCTGAGCAGACAGGACCCAGTAGAGCTGTAATTTCGAGTCTGTCATCCTTTATTTTCCCTTTTTTGTACGAAGTTGTGCCTGGTCAGAACCCCAGGCTAGGCTTTTTGCTTTGCCTGTGTTCCCAGGGCTAGAAGTACCCTTTGGATACCCAGCTTGCATTGTTAGTCACAGACTTTGATCCTTCTGCTCCCATTTCCTCCGTGGCAAGAGCCCAACCTCTTTCTTTCAGACACCACTCTGCAGGGCCCAGTCCTTTCACCACCACACTGAAGAGCATTGCAATGTTTTCAATAGCTCCTCAGGAACCCAGTGAACCCAGTGCAGATGGAGATGCCCAAAATATTCCTGTATGGATGTGTTAATAGCATCCAAACTTCGCTGGGCAATAAAATGCAGCACGGCTGGTGCAATACTGCTGGAGGACTGGCAAAGGAATTGGGCAGATCTCTCCACCATGCAAGCTTCACTAATGGGTTGGACAGGTCAGGTAGGTGGGATGGGCACAAAGCCTCATGAATTTAATCCTTCTTCCAAATCAGGAACTTCCTGTGCCAGGGGCTGTGTCTCATAGGCAAAAAGTGAAGCCTGTCTTGGTTCTTTGCAAATACCATATTGACAGCTGGCATTTTCAGTGGCCAGAACTTCAAAAGCACAAGCCAAGGAGTTGGAGTCCTTTCGCAGGGGGACAGGGGGTGTCATGGTGGAGGTGCACAGGGTCAGGAAGAGAGGCAACAGAAGTGGGTTGCAAGAGGGAAATTCTGATGAGGTCCTAGAAGAAGTTCTCTCCCTGTGAGGGTGCTCACAAACTGCACCAGGCTGAGCAGAGATGCTGTATAATCTACAGCCTTAGAGAGACTCAGGGCTCAGCTGGACAAGTCCCTGAGATGTTTGAACTATGTTGGCCATGCTTTGAGCAGGGGCTGGGACCAGATGTCATCCAAAGACCTGCCAGACACACTAAGGTCAATGGTTTTGTGAGCTGTGGCCAATGCCAGCCAAGTCACAGTGACTCAAAAAGGCACCCTGAGGATGGAGATGGAGCTAAATTCTCCTCTGCTTCATAACTCTTAAATGAGACAGTGCAGAAATCCTCTCACTCACCTTGGGGACTGCAGAGAGCTACTCTGCATCAGAGACCCTGCTCCTGCTTATCTTTAAGCTACAACTTTATTAACACAGGGTTTTTCTTCTGGCTAAGACCTTATCCACAAGAAACACAGCTCCAGTCAGCCATAGAACACGCAGCTCCCATTCAGCAGCTGACATTTCAGGGGAAGTCACAAAGCCATTGGGACCCAGCAGCAGCACTTTGTGGTCAGGGCACAGAGCTGTGGGGAACCCGTCTGCCTCTCTCAGAGCAAGCGGTGGAAGCGATGTCCCACCACACAAGGAAACCTCTCAACTCCCAAGTCATCCTCTCTTTTGCTCCTGGCTATTTAAAGAGCCTGTGGAAAGAGGAACAGCTCCAGCACGAGGGACTGGGAGTAACCCAAGACACAGAGACACAGTCAGGACGCTGCAGAGGGGGCTGGAGATGGGAGTTTCCCTCAGAGGGTGAAGCAGTGGGATCTGCATCGCCCACACCCTGTGCCACAGCCCTCACCTCCTGCCCTGTGTCCTGCCCCACCTGCAGCAGGGGGGGGACAGACACCTGGGGCTTTGCTGGGGAGCAGACAAGGAGCAGACAAGCATGGGGCTCCATCCCATGCCAACCCTACTGCTCTGCTTTACTGACAGAAGAACAAACCAATGTTACCTCCAGAAGGAAGGTAACAGGGGCACAGCAGTGCCTGACACACCTTAAGCAGAGAGCAAACAAGAGAGAGGGAGGTGAGCAGGATTTATGGCTGACCTTGAGGCTTTCAGCACATCTTGCTATATATGGGGGGCAGTTTTCTTCGACAGAGTTGCAACACTGCAATAACAGAGGGAGGGGCATGTCTGTGTGCTTCAAAATAAAAATTGAGCATTAAACTAGTGAGAATGATCTATTAAAAAAGAAAAAAAGAAAAAGAAAGTAGATGAAAAGCAGTAACATAAGGACACATTTTCACAGGAGCTGCCTGCTCTTAGGTCAGTGTATTTGCCCAGCACAGAAACAACATTGCTCACACAACTCACAAGGAAATCTGACCAGCAGCGCAGACTACCTGGGTAGGGAGATATTTTTGTCCTAAGGCCCAAAAGAGGAACAAACCATTCTAAGCAGGGAGCATAGGTGAAAGGCAAGCTGAAGGAGGGCAGCTCTGGGGCAGTGTGGGGAAGATGGGCCAGTTTCTTGACAGGTGAAAGCAAGACCCGAGGGAGCAGCCTGGAGAGATGGGGAGTGGGAGGCAGGAGAAGGAGCCAGAGATGAAGAGAATGGTAGAAGAGATGAGGCTGTGGTGCTACCATGAGGAGAGGAAGAGTGGGAGGAAAGCTGAGCTGAGATGTGAGTAGAGGCTGCTCAGCCCAGAGTTTTAAATGTCAGGATGAAGAGCTTGACCAAAGGTGGAAGGGAAGTGAGTGGGATGGCAGTGGAGGAAAGGGGCAGCCCCACAGGCAGGGAGGGCACCGGCACTGCCGGCTGTTCCAGGGGACCTGCTGTGCCCAGAACAGGGGGAGGGCAGATGGGGAGGGGAAGGGAGGTACCAGTGCAGGGCTTCCAAGGCCAATGGGAGACATCCTGACATCCCTGAGAGGCTCTGGGCCCTGTGATGGTGGGAACAAACAGCCCTTTCAGGGACCTCAAAGTAAACAGGAAGAAGATAAAGCTGCAGCGAGAGAGGCCACTTAGTTTCAAGGGAGATTTCCTCTGTCTTTGAGACATCAGGGCACTCCTGTAGCTCAGCAGCTGGTCCTGAAGGAAGCACAGCCCATGGCTGGAAGGGAGATCCTGCTGAGATCCAGGGAGCACCATCTAGAGTGATGTGCAGGAGCGTGGGTGCAGCTCTCCACTCTGTTTATCACACTGGCACTTTCTCTATGCTCAGGTCCTACTGCCACAAGCCTCCCTCATCTCAACCCCCAGGAGGACAAACCCCCTCAGCATTTTGAGATCAGCTTCACACACCCCAGCCACCAAAGGAGATTTCCCTGTGATGGGCTCTTCCAGGGAGCTACCATCCCACTGTGGTGGCAATGCCACTCACACCTTGGGATGGCTTCCTCTGCTTGCACAGCTCCCATCCCATCCCATCCCATCCCATCCCAT
>NC_031768.1:5277478-5399144 GCF_001522545.3 Parus major
CATCCCATCCCATCCCAATCTCAGGATGGGGACAGCAGCCAAGAGAAGAGTTGGCTGTACACAAGCAGCAGCAATGCAAAGGAGATGACAGAAGACACAAGTTGAAGGTGCACCATGAAAGTGTGAACAGATTGGGGTGCAGCTGCCTGACCCCAGGGAGCACATCTCTTTTGGGTCACATCTCCACTGTGTCCCCGTGTATGGAGCCAGGTGAGGTGTGGTAAGTGATGCCACGTGGAAATCACACTTTAAATGCTTTTGAAGAACAGTCTCACAGGGCCATTCCTTGGGTTCCCATCCAGATCTGTTCTCTGCTGCTGTCAGCACGTCCTGGCCCGCACTGGCAGGGGAGGCAGGGCTGCTGGTGCCTTCCTCACCCCGCAGTGTAACCCGAGCTGGAGTGGGCAGGAGAAGTCCCTGTCTGGCTGTACTGCTCTCACCCCCGCTGGCAGAAAGCAGAGATAGCGGAGGGGAAGTGTTGGTTTTCCAGCACAGATTATTTTCCTAAGGATTCCTATCCCTTGTGAGTCACTGGAGGTTTTTCCGCTGACTGCAAGGGATGAAATCCATATCACTAAGATATTCAAAAAATGTGTGCAGTGGTCAGGAATGCTGCTTTATCAGCTTTTAGGACACCATTTGGTTATGAGACAACTTTGATTGGAGTGAAGATACGGCTAATTTAAAGATTGCTAATTTAATTGCAATTTAAAGGCCACATCTTCAAGTGAAACACAACCGCTTTGTCTGTCTGAAAAATCCATAGTATCCTAAAACAAAGTGCTAATTTGGGATATGTTCAGCCCTCCGGGGCTTAATTAGATCCTTTTGCATTTGAAGCTGGGTTTCAGTGCTGGATGGCCACAATCCCACCCTGGGTTCTGGACCAGGAGCTTTGCCCTTTCCCAGAGCTGGCAGTGGGACAGCATCAGCCACAGCACCGTGGGCAGCACGGTTTGGGAGGACAGAGTCCCTTCCTCCCGACTTCCCAGATGTCAGCAGTGGAGCACTTCCATCCCACACTGCCAGAATCACAGGTCAAGATATTCTCAAGCAAATACACATCAAGTCAAAGCAAAGTTCAGGGTTTTGTAGACCAGCAGTATGTGTGCAGCTGAAGAAATTCTCTCGGTGATTACTTGGTGCACAGCTTTAAAATAGCCAGTCTGGGGGAAAGGGCTGCATTTACCTACAAATACCCATTTTTCTGCAAAGAGAGTGCTTTTTTAGGGCTTTCTTGGAAAGAACCCTCCAGCTGGCTCATCCCAACCATCAAATGGGAAGGATTTTTCAAAACACACTAATATGCAGCAAGATGGAGACACTAAGTGCTGGTTTAGACATTCTAAAGAAGCTCAAAATCCTGTTTAACTTCCATTAATGACACTCCAGTCCCTTTTGATAGTACTGAATAGCACAGGGAAAAAGACAAAGATAAAAACAATCTTAAAAGCTTTTCAAAAACACCACATTCCTAAAGAAGATGACATTTGCTTTAGAGTAGCTTTAATGGGAAAGAAAGCATGAAAGAACAAGAATTTCTTCACTGATTCTCAAATCACAGGCTGGGCCTGGGGACGACTGAGATGTGATTCAGTGCTTGTTGGACACTGATACCAACTGAGTGCCCTTAGCACTGCTGATGTGGGCAAAAGAGATGGGAGCAGGGGGGTGGGAGATGTCCCCTGGTCCTCCTGCACTCCAGGAACAGCACAGGGTAAGCAGACACAAAATCAGGACCTGTATTGCACAGCAAATCATAATCTTGGAGACAAAGTCTGTAAGATCCTGTGAGAGGGAAGAGAAGCAGCAGCCACAAGCTCAGAGAGACCACAACTGCTTTCTGCAATGCATAAATGTCACACAGTGCTTAAAATACTTGATCAGCCTCGTCCAGCCAAGCCGGCTCTGGCAATAAACACACTGTTCTGCTTTTTAATGTGTTTCCCTCAAACGATGCTCTAGCAACCAACTGTGTTCAAAAAAGCCCAGCAGTTGCAGTTCAAGATTTATTTTAACTTTGCAGAAAAACAAAACCTCAGAATCAAAACAAAAAGAGCCAGAAGGGACTGTGGGAAACTTTTTCCTAGATAAACGTGAAGTTAGATTATTTTGCTCTTTCTACCCTGCCAGGACTGTCGGGATGCCACCAGGAGAGGATGGAGGATGTGTGGTCTAATGACTAACAGGGCCAGAGGAGTCTGAGCCCAGACATTACCAACAAGCAGAAGCACCTCAGGCAAATTGCTAATTGCCTGTGACTTACTCCCATTTATCCGGGGGGCAGCAGCTCACTCCCGGGAATTCGGGTGAGCATTTAATCAATTAGGGCTTGATTGCTGTTCTGAAACCCTGGCTTCCAAAACATGCGGGGTAATTGCAGAAAGTCCTTTATCACTCCCAGCAGCAGGGACCACGCTATGGTTAAAACCTCCCCAAGCCTGGCTGGACCCCTCTGCCAGCCTGGGTAACCTGCTGAGGTGGTGGGTCATGGCTAGCACGGGTGGCTGTGCTGCTCATCACTGTCTGAAGATGGCTTTGAAGCCCCCCCAGATGGAGCTGTGAGAGGTGGATCACAGGCAAAATGAGCACAGGCAGCCAGAGAACTGTGGCAGTCATGATGGGAGAGCAGAACCAGTTTGTAACTCCATCCCTGAGGATGGCACTGGGAGGAAGCTGGGACATGGCTGTGCTCCTGGGAGGAAGGAAGGGGCTTGCCTTGGAAAAGGAGAGAGATGGAGATGATGGAGATGGAGATGATGGAGATGAAATGGAGCAGGCTGACTGTGACCAATGGAAATGTCAGTGCCCTTTAACTAAAGCCTGTCTCCACTCTGCAGACAGTTACTGCCAAAACTCATCCAGATGAAGAGCCAGAGGCAGACAGGGAGCTGTCCTGTGCCCCTGGCAGCATCCATCCCCTCAGCTCCCCACTGGGGGAAGCAGGACCACCCTCAAGGGACCCTGGCTGCTATCCCAGGCCCCAGAGGAGTGACACCATGCCCCCTGCACCGTGCCTGTGACAGGACACAGTGCAGCCAGCACGCAGCCGCGGGGCTGGAATGGGGTCGTCCGTCAGCTGTGTGGAAGGGAGCCAAGGGAAATTTTTTTAGGCATCTCAGACGAGAAGGAGGTTAACTTTCTTTACTAGATAAGGCATTTTCCATCTAAATTGGACATTTCAAAATGTTCCCAAATAAGCCTTTCTAGGAGGCCTGAGCAAAGCAAAGTGTCAGAAGCCATTGGTTTGAGCCCCTCTGCTTTGACCCCTCCCGGCCTCACTTCTCTCTTTGACTTTTTTCAAGGAAGAAAGAAAAAAATGTTGAAATTGGAAGGCTGCCAGCAGGACTGAAATGTCATTTTCCAGCAGCCTCGGTGGCCACACCAAACCCTGCAGGGCCCTAGTGCAGGGGAGGGTGTGACCTCTGCTGGGAACTGAGGGGCTCTTGGAGGTGACACCAAGTGGGGTGGCTTTTCTACCCACCCACAGAGCCAGGGGAGTCGGGGGGACTGGGAGTGCTATGGGGCCACCCTCCTCTTCCTTTGGAGGCTGCTCACTCCTGAGGTGTTGGAAGAGAGGTGATGGCTGCAGAGTCTCCAGATCCCATTTTCCCTCTAGTTTTGTGCCATTTGCTGTTGAAATCAGTGACCTTGGCAATGGTTTCCCTCCTTCTGTGTGACTGACACCCACCTCCAGAGCTGGTGCCTGATCTGCCTGGGGCAGTGCCATTTTGGAAAGTGCCCAAGGAGGAGAATGTCTATATCTACTACAAGATGTCCTACATGGTATTTTGTCATGGCTCACTGTGTCCAGAGGACACAGCCAGGTTCAGAGCCCGTGCTGGTGACTCAGACACACAATCACTATGGCTGAAGCTCTCTCTGTGCTCTGCATCGCAGTGAGGAGCTGGGGACAGAAGGTGCCAGAAGTCTCCAGGCCCAATGGCATCCACACTTCACCACACACGGCTGGGGTCGGTGTAAATCCACCTTCCCCAGGAAGATGCTGAGCCAGGAAAAGTTGTGCCTCCCGAGAGCAGGGATAAAGCCTGACTCCTTGCAGATGAGGTGAGGAGATGTGGTAGAGCTCTGGTAAAGCTAACATCCTGATGCTGCTGGAGGTTTTATGGCAGTGACAACTCTTAGGCTGACAGGAGGTACCAAATGTGTGCCTTTGAAATGCCATAAATGCCATTCTCCACCTTTGCTGGGCAAGATACATGAGCACAACAACTTCCTCTACTGCAGTGTTGTGTTTGTGCCAACCCTTGCTCCTGCTGACCTTTGCCAAAAGCCTTGTGAGACAAGCTCAGGCCTCAGCCATGGCAGGGTGAGTCTTGGTGGCTCCACTGTGGCCTGTGCCAGTGCAGGAGGAGCAGGGAAAAGATGCTCCAGGTCTCATGGAGAGCTGCAGCAGCTCTCTGGGAAGCACAGAGCGGGGAAATGTCGCTGATTCATGTTTCCTAATGAATGACATTGCCACACAACTGAAAAAAGGGGAAGCAGAAACATGTAGAGGCTGTCTCAATACCTTCTCCCCACCTTTCCTCTTCCCCCACTTGCTGTAGCTCATCCTTGGTTCTGTCTGTTGGGATTCACTTATTTCTCCCTCTTGCCCAGGCGTTTGTCATGGTGGGTGTTTTAGGATGGATTTCACTCTGTGTTAACTCTGGCAGTGATTCCCCAAGGTTCAGAGGTACTTTCTCCAGCATCACTCTACTCCACCAGACAAACCAGGACCCCTTCACAGCCAAGATCAGCACCAGAACCTGTCAGAGGGAATCCCTGCTGTGACCATTTTGTGCCATTCCCTCTCCTTCAAGAGACCCATGTCTTGCCAGAGCCCAGTGTCCTGACCTTGGGGTGCCTAGGGGACACCAGCACAGCTGCCACACAGCTCCTGTGTGAGGGTGGAGGTATCTGGATTATCTGGAAAACATCTGAGAGTTGGAATGAATCCATAGGAGCTCCCCCACACCTCTACCCTCAGAGGCCTGCACAGACCACCCTGTACACTGTCCCACAGCTTTGTGTCCAAGCTCCTCCACTCTGGGATGCTCACCAGGCTCCAGTGAGACTGAACTGGAACACCTTTAAAAGCCTTTGAGGGATGTCACCCTACAGCAGAATCACAGTCTGTGGGGTGAGGGAGCCCAAGTCCTGGCTTGTCATCCTCCTGTGTACGGAGCAGACAAGTGAGATTCGAAAAAGTGGTGATGGCAAACCCTGAGGCAGTGAACAATGTTATTTTTCACGGGGAAAGGTGCTACCAGCCTGCTAACCAGGGAAGAGGATATTTTCCACCCACAGTATCACCCATGGGGCTGCCAGCCCATGCTGCAGGCATCCTGTCCCAGCTGGCACCGAAAGCCATGTCCTGCCACCTTGGATAACCCACCTGGGATGGGCCAAGCTCCACTGTGATCCCACCTGGAGATACTGAGGGGAGGAGCCCACTGCCTCGCTGGGAAGAGATTGTGTTCCCACAGTGCCCGAGTCAGCACTATAAAGCCACTCCTCAGGGAACATTAATAATTTAGGAATAAACTGGAGACTCCATTGTGTTCTGGGTAAGTTGTTGTATTCACTTATCACGACAATGTCTGAGCCCCTTCCGGCAATGCACTTGCCTGTCTGATGGATGTTTGGCACGTTCTCTTGTCCTGTCCCCAAAAAGAGGAGGGACGGCCTGCACAATTGCTTGGGCAGCAGGAGACATTCACTTGGGTGCTGGACACCCATCTCAGATAAAGACATAGTCATAAAACAGACCTTCAGAGTAAGGTCTGAGCTCAAAGAGGTCACGAACAGCAGATACTCACAGTCCACTGAAAGCTTAGAAACAGAAACCCTTGAAGAAAGAAGGATTGTCAATTAATTTGGAATCTCTCTGCAATTTTGAGATTTGTTGAATCCACTGGGACCAATTTCTCCTCTCCAGTTTTCCTCAGTGATTCCTGGAAGTGGTCTATGATAGATTTTCCTGTGTGCCAGCACCCCTGTCCCAGAATGCACATGTGACTCAATTCTTCAGTTTTGGCTAAAGTACCCAGGAGTAGACACTGTGCTCTAAGTTTTTCAGCTGCCACTAACACCAGATAGATTTTCTGTGAAAACTAAGAGTGTGGTGAAAATGTTGATGGTCAGCTCATGTTGCAAGCAAAGGGGTAACAACACACAGCACAGCTCAGGAGCAAGACCCAAGCTGTGAACACATGAACACACAGGGACTAAGAGGGGGGTGTCCTTACCTTCCTGTCAGCTAAACTGAGGGCCTGCAACTCCTACGGGAAGTGTTTAACAAGGAAGGAAAGAGTGATTGAAATCCAATTCAGTCTGCATTCAGCACCTTTCATGAAACCAGCACATGAGAGATCCCTTCTGAGAAGGCTTGAGATGGGATGACCCAAAGCTGGCAGGTTTACAGGAATACACAGCGTGTGGCACAGTCTCTCCATGAGCTGGATGAAGGGAACAGCTTAGTCACTGTGAGGGGAACCATTCAGGGGAGATGAAACCTTCACCTCCTGTTGCAACAGAGGAGTTGTTGTTTCTAACTTGCCCACCACTTATGTCACCACTTGTGCGTGGCAGGCAGCTCTCCCCCACTTCCCAGCAAACTCTCAGTGTCACTGAGTCACACCGTTGATGTCCCTGCGGGGAGGTGCCCAAAAATGAATATCTCATGGGGAATGTTGCAAATACCTTGGCTGAGCAGCCCTGCAGTGCAAGGGAGAGCACATTCATGGGGGATGATATCTGGGGAGTGCTGCAGCCTCTTACTGAAACTGCAGCTCTTCATAAGAAGCAGAAAAGTCCTCCAGAGGAAGCTTGACTCAGTGGCCGTGAGGAAAATGACTTTTACCAGAGGGCAGCTGAAAATTCTCCCAAAATCAGAGAAGACTCACGCTGATCCCAGTGGGTTTTTATGCAGGGCTTAGGGGTCTGGGGGTTAGGTTTGCAGAGGGGTTAAGGTGTTCTTCTGTGCAGGAGCTAAAGGTGGGGTCATCCTGTCAAAGATTTGCTGGCAGCAGCACCCTGTAACTCAAAGTTCTCAAACTTTTGAGAACTGAGGCCTGAGAGTGAAGGGATTACAACCATCATTTCCCACCCTGTGTGACTGGGCCACGGCACACGGCAGGTTGGAAGGGATGATCTCACCCCCTCCTGCTGGAGCTGTTCTGCTTGACACAGATAAATTAAGTATTGATGCAAGTATTGATTACTGTTGTGCTACGTATTGGAAAACTTAACCTCATCCTTTTGTGGACGTTTTTCCATCTCACTGTAATTGGGTGCCCAGGTGGATTCTCTTCCCACTGAGGAGGTGAGGGTGGGTTTTCACTGTGTGCTGTGGGTCAGTGCTGGTGGGCAAGGCAGGAGGAGAGGGCCCCATTGCCTCGGGGAGCAGAGGGACAGCACTGCCAGGACAAGCTGTGGCTGGTGGTGACAGCAGTGCCACCAGCAGAGCCCACTGAGCCTGAGGGCTGCAGCTGCTGGCTTGTGTTTGAAGAAAGCAGTGAGTGGCTGGGACTGGGAAGGCCTCAAGGAGGATGTTTCTAAGGAGAAGGTGTGGTGTGAAGGTACCTTTTGAAAACACTTCAGTGCTTTTACATTTTGGAAACTGCTCATGGGCAGGATGCAAACAAAGTAGAGCCAAAGAGTCCTACAAATACTAAAATTTCAAAGCTAGAGAAGAACAAAACCATTCTTTCCACTCGTGAGTCGATCTATGTCATTTTCAGATTTTTACACCAAAACACAAGGGTAATACAGGTCTTACAGCAGAGAGACATTTTCAGTAGAAAATGAGTAGTTTCAGTTAGAGTAACATACAAACACAATGGTTTCATGTCTATGAGGCAAAGTTAAAAGCAAAAGTACTGTCAGTAGAAGTAGCTGATGGATCTTGTGAGCAGAAGTAGATTTTCCAATGAGTCTGCTGTCAAGGTACACCTGTGCTGGAAGTGAATCTGCCTGGGCAACTCCCAAAGCGTGACAACCTGCCCTGTGCTCCTGACCTGGGGCTGTTGATAATCCCTGGCTTTTTGAGATAAGTCATGGGGCTGTGTCCCTGTGCTATTCGCTGGCATAGGGTGTGTTGCTTCAGAAGTAGGAAGGGATACATCAGACAAGAACTGTGACATGGTATTCACAAACAGAGAAAACAAAACTTAAATAGGACAGGTTTTTGTAACCTCATGTAAACTAAAGCTCATCTGTCTGTCAATAAAGTCATCCCTGAGTAACTGCTGGCACCAAGGGAGCCAGACCAAACATTTTACAGTTTATCAGCCTCTCTGTGGGGTGAATATTTGCACATGCTAGAGCTTTTTTCTTCCCTTCTTTTTTAACCTTTCCCGAAATCAACTGAGATGTGCATGATTTCTCACTGAAAACGTCACCAGTTACTGCAACTGTGCCAGAATCAATAGATTCCAGCAACGTCTTTGATGTGGAGATGTATTAGTGAAGCAAACTCACCGCAGTCTGTTTTTAATGCTTTCGGTGTGTGCGCTCTCACAGGAGAAGAGTGGAGAGAGGGAGATGAAACAAGAACACAAAATGCATTTTACATGATGCCTTATCCCACCCAGAAGCAGAGAAGCACTTAAGGCTCACAGTTCCTCTCTGGATGGTGCTCCTGTCAACAGCTTAAAGCAACATTGCCTAAAGTGGCATTTAACTCTGGGGCTCTCTATCAGATTCCTTTCTGATTTTGCTACAAGAGCGTTCCTCGCTGTTTATGCCATACATGGTTAAAGATAATCTTTGCTGCCTCTCCACAGGTTACAGCAAGGTCAGGACTGAGCACTGTACATCCTTTTGTGTCCTAAATATTGGAAACTTAATCCCAAAGGCTCTGTCCCGGAGCTGGAGATGCACCTACAAGGTTACCTTCTCTCCAGTCTGTCTGTCAGATTACCCCTGAGCACAAAACCCAGCAGCCAAATGGGATGTGAGGCAGTTTCTTCTTGCTTGAGGTTTAGGTTCAAAGCTTGGTGAGAAGGAATTTATCCTTTTGCTGACTTATCTAAGGGAGTTCTGAGACACACTAAACAAAGAGACCCTGGGGTGCCCAGGGTGGTGGTCCCAGCTGTGGCCAGGGGTCACACAAGGTGCCATTGTCAACTCACAGCCAATGCAGCTCAAATTCCCTGAGCTGTACGGGTTTCTCTTGTTTGCTGGATATTTTGAGAACAATCTCACAGTCCTAACACATGATTAATGTGTAGTGCATTGAAATCAGAAGGCAAATCTCTGCTGCCTTAGGCTCATCACTTGGTGAGTGTTGGCTCTCCTAAGGTAGCAGAGGGAGGTGTTGTGATTTAGGTGCTCAGTAATTTCTTTGCTCCTTCCCATCAGACAAAAATTGGGGCCTTGGTGAGCACCATCAACCATTTCATTACAGGTATTTCCTCCAGGCTGCTCCAAGCCCCATCCAACCTGGCCTCAAACACTTCCAGAGATGGGGAATCCACAGATTCTCTGGGCAACCTGTTCCAGTGGCTCACCATCCTCACAGTAAGAATTTCTTCCCAATAACTCATCTAACACTACTCTCTTTTAGTTTAAAGTCATTGTTCTTTGGTCCTGGCACTACAAGCCTTTTAAACAGTCCCTCTCCAACACTCTTGTAGCCCCTTAAGGCTGCAATAAGGGCACCCCAAAATCTTCCCTTTTCCTGGCTTAACAACCCCAACTCTCTCAGCCTTTCCTTATAGGAGAGCTCTTCCACCCCTCTGATCATCTTCATTTTCCTGTTTGGGGCTAGCTCCAACAGGTCACTGTCTTTCTTGTGCTCAGCACTCCAGAGCTGGATGCAGGTGGGGTCTCCCAAGAGTAGAAGTGCAGAAATTAGAGTTGTGATCCTCCAGATGAGGAGACAGGTGAATAAATTGTGTTGAAAATGACCTGAGGAAAGAAATTAAGAGGAAAGGAGTACACTGTGCATGGTCAAAAGCCTATTTGTTCCTCAGTTTTCAGCTTCTCCACCTCCTCGAGGGACCATGAGTGCTTGATTGATTCATCCAACTGCAGGCGAGGAGGTGACCAAGGAAAATTGTAAATACCCCTGACTCCAGTTGGTGAGCAGTCGTGGTTTGTACCTCATGAAGTTCAGGAGTCTGACAAACAGAGGCTCCTTTGCTGTTTATGGCACACAAACAGCTGTTCAAGAAAAGAAACAAGTCTGTCATAAAAGTCATACTTCAATTTTTGGGAATTTCTGGCAGTAGAATCCCTTCTGTTCCACAGCTGTCTGAGCCAGGCTTAGTGTAAACTCGCATCCCTCTATTCCATACAAATGCCCATAAATCTGATAGAGAAGGCAAAATTAACACCAGGATAACTAAATTAACTTCAATTAAGCCACTTTTTATTTTCACCTGTGCACCCAGGAGAAAAATTAAGACCTGTACTATCTATTTTATCATGTCATAAACATAAAATGTAACACTGGAGAAGATTAATATGCAGTAAAGCAGGGACAAAGCCTGTGAACAACTTCATGGATAAATGGTTACATTCTGGGCTGGTTATAGTGGTGTAAGTCAAGAGAAGCAGCATTACCACTGGTGGCACATCTCCAGTGCTGATCTGACACACATTTTGTGTTCAAAATTCAAAGAACAAGCAAAAAGTGGCTGGAGCCATTGGCCAAAGAGCAAATGAGCTCAGACATGCCCATTTGCCCAACTCCATGCCCAGCTGCAGAGGATAACATTTCCAACAATTCCAGTTATTCACTCCTGTGCAGTAGGCTCCAAAATAGAACAGAATCACAGAATCATTAAGATTGGAAAAGACCTCCGAGATCATGAGTCCAAACTTTGATCAATCACCACGTTGTCAACTAAACCACAGCACTAAGTGCCACATCAGTCATTTCTTGAACACCTCCAGGGATAAATCTTGTTAGAGCCATTGAAAGCTGTCAGTGGGTAGTTAACAGTCACTAGCAAAACGAGATGACTTATTTTGCATTTAACAATTAGCTATTAATCCACACATGTCTTGGGGAGGAATAGCAGCCTTTCTGCTACGTGAGCCATCTCACAGGGATTTTCTCAGCCCTTTGAAACATCTCTGAGCACAGTGGTGGGTGTTTAATTGTGCAGAGTGGGACGCACAGTGAGACACGTCTTCATTGAACACAGGGTCACTTCTGAAGGGGCTGCCTTTTTTTAATCATTCCCTGACCACAGAAGACATTTAAGGGCTGTGAGAACTTCCTCTGCTACTTGTGTGCCTAGTAAAGACACACTTCTGAAACAACTATCAGAAATAATAACTAACTAATAACAACTGCAGGGGAGAATTGCCCCCGCCAACAGCCTAATCCCACCAACACTCCTTCCTCCTGCCCACTGGGGCACTTTCTGGTAACTGATTTTGCCACTTCACCCTCCAGAAAAGCCAAGGCAGTATTTTTCTGCAAAGCCCTGTGGGTGCATGAGTGCATGAGCAGAGCTAAAGGGGCTTTTTTCTGGTGGGAACTCAGAGTAGGATGGGTGCAAAAGCTGCTCATCCACGTGTAGCTCGGGGCTGGTAAGGAAGAAGAGCGGTGGGAATCAGTAAAGAGAACGGAGGGATGAATGCACATGTCCACGCTCCCTGGAAATCCCCTGGCTGGCAGGACAGCCTGCCTAGGGAAGAGTTAAAAGCAGAGCTCTGGAAAGTTTGGCCAGATGACTTCCTGATGGAGTTTATACAAGTATAGTGTGCGCAAGGACGTATGTGCCTACGTGCCACTTCTCCCGGAGCAGCCTGAGCCGAGCAGAGGGAGGAAAAAAATAATAAAAACACCACAGATGGGTCCAGGCTGAAAACAGCCATCTGATGAATGTGCAGGGTCATCACACTCCTCTCATTGCAAACCTGCCAGATAAATCCGTATGATGCCTATGTATCCTCCTTGCCACAGAACAAGAGGGCAGGGGCAGGGGTGAGGCAGGGCAGGGAGGAGACAAAAGAGGACATTAGCAGGAGGAATTCACAGTACCCCAAAGCAGCTGCCACCCGTACAGCTCTCAGGACATTCCCAGCAGCCAGGGAAATAATGCAGTCCTGTGCAGTGCAGGGGTGATGCCAGGGAGATTCCAGGGAGGCACTGGCATGGTGCCAGGGTGATGTTTGCAGGCAGGAGGTGTGATGGAATGCCCCATACCTACACACATGTTGGTCTCATAATCTCTATCCTGGATAGAGATATCAGTGAAATACTAACATGAGCTTGTTGGCATGGATTGTACAAACCTGGACAGGACTTTGGTACTCAAACTGTCCCCTGCCCCTGTGCTGTCTCGATGGAAAAGCCTCAGGGTTACCTTAATGCACTCACATGCATGTCCTGCTGTGGAGCTGTGACAGCCAGAGCTGCTGATCCTGAGAGGAATGGGCTTGCTTAGGTGCAGGAGCTGCTTGATTCCCACTTCTGTGTGCTGAGCAGGAGCTCTCCCTGGCCTCCCAAAAGAGAGCAGTGGGGACAAATCAAGGACTGTACAGAGAGGCCTGCTTGATCTTCTGTAGGCAGATCAGTAAGAAAGCAAACTCCATATGACTCTAATTTAGCAGTAAATCAACCTTCCTCTCAATTATAGAGCAAGTTTGCCTCCTCCTGCTCCTTCAGAGCAGGGTGACAGGGCACCATGTACGAAAGGATTAAGCAGCAGTCCCTTTAGGGATGCTTAGTCAGTGAACCCGTGCTTCTCATTACATCCTTCCAACCTGCTGTCATTTGATAATCTTGTGGAAGGGTTTGCAAGTTTGTGCTGCCTCAGAAATTTCTGCTTGTTCACTGCAGCTGCACTCAGAGGGGATTCTCTGAGCACAGCAAGACCACAGCTAATTGCATCAGGAGGTCAGGAGGAAGGTCTGCTAAACTGCTCCTGGTACAAACCCCACCTGCATTCTCAGAGCCCAGCCAGGTTGCTTACAGAGCCATCATTAGCACTGAAAAGTAAAAAGCTACAGAAAAAATTTGTACAAGGTAGAGCAGCCATAAATTAAAAAAAAAAACAAGCAAGCTTTCTTCCCAATAGTTGAACTGACTTTGGAAAGCAAGACTTATAAATACTAGAAATTTGCCATATATATAAATTTATTCATTGATTTCTTTTAGGTCAAAATACCAACAATGAATACTATCATTTGACCACACAGATTCCAAAAGTCATGTTATTTTATTTAGCTGGTCCCTTTTTGTTTTATTTTTTATTAAGTCAAAAAACTTACCTTTGACTAGAGCAACAACAGATCCAGAACTTTTGAGTGCAGTTCTCTGTTTTGAATTTTGACTTACTCTGTTGATTTTGTGGGTATTCCCATCTTTACATTTCTATCAAAGATCTCTGTCATTTCCATCTTATTTCTCTAATGCCCAAAGCAAAAGAAACCTGTTGTGTGACAAAGCACAAGTCAGGTAGGGAGATTAGGAGGAATATATTTTACATTTTGCAGCCTTCCAGTACCCAAAGGGAGCCTATAAATAAAGGGATAATTTTGACAAGGGCATGGGAGAATGGCTTCAAACTGAGACTATGTTTAGATTCAATATTAGGGAGAAATTCTTTGCTGTGAGGGTAGTGAGGCACTGGGAAAGGTTGCCCTGGAAGTTGTGGATGCCCCATCAGTGGAAGTGTCCAAGGCCAGGCTGGATGGGGCTTGGAGCAGCCTGGGATAGTGGAAGGAGTCCCAGCCCATGGCAAGGGAGTTGGAACTGGATGATCATTAAGATCCCTTCCAACCCAAACCATCCTGTGATTCTTCTCTGTTTCTTTGCACTGGTATCAAGAAGTCTGCAAAAGATGAGGCCGGGGAGTGCAGTGGCAGTGGCAGATTCAGAGCTTTATTTTCTACCTCTTTGCATTTCACCCTCTCTACACATTATCACGGACTCAAGCCTGGCTGAGTAGTATCAGGATGAAGCCAGATAGTGGAAAAGAAGTGATTTCATCTCAGTGCAAGCATTTCACACTGGATTGTCTCCCACTTGAGCTGACATGCTAAACAGAGCTGTTTACCAGCCTGTGGTAAATTCCATTTACCCTGGGTACACAGCCTGCATTGCTCTGCAGCCAGGAGTGTCCCTGCTCCTGGGTGGCTGCCTGAACCCAATCTGTGAGCACAGAGCAGGGTTCAGACTCTACCTGAACAACAGACATCTGATGACAGCCACTACAGAAGTGCCTCTGTTTGGGTGGGAAGGACAGGCAGCATGAAACCATGTAGGGATTCATACCAGATTTATTCCAAAACCAAAAAATCAAACCCATCTTTCCTGAGAAACAAGTACCCTTCTCAATAAAAAAAAAAGAAAAAATAAAAAATAAAAAATAAAAAAGAGTAATTTAAGGTCAAATACTTCACCCTAAGCAACATTAAGTGAAAAATGGCAAAATTTGGTTGGCATCCTGTGCGGTTTACCAGCAGTGCCTGGATTTGGATTTGGGGGAGGATTGCAACGTCACAACATTGCCTGGCAGCTGAGTGACATCAAGTCACACTACGTGGGAGAATGCCACATAGAAAAGGTCATTCCCTGGGCTCCAACCCAGCCTGTCCTACTTGGAAAGAGGATTCTGTCCTGGGCAGTGGCTTGTTCTGGAAAATGCCTTCTCAGACTCAGCTTCTGTCACCTGAGCCCCCAACAGTGGCTGATGCCAGGCAGGGAAGTTCTAGGCACGCACAGGTGGTAGGGAAAAACAGAGATGTCTAAAGGAAGGGGTAATTTCTTAGAAAGAGAAGAGGAACATGTCACTCTGGGGCTGGCAGCCAGCACAGGGTGCTTCACAAGCACATGAACTGAAGTGGCTGCTGAGAGTAGCCCAGAAATGAGCTCGACCCTCTTAGCATAGCCACAGCCTCTCTTGCAAGACAACTTCTCCCTGTCTCCTTTTTGGAGACTTTCCTGAGCTGCTGCAAACTAAACTCAGATCCTCAGGGGCTGGCAGATGCCATCAGTGCCTAGCACTGCCCCCATGGATGTAACCTGTCATATCTGTGTCCTCCTGCCAGTACAAACTGGTTACCATGTGGTTACCATGTAGTAAAGCAAGTGCCAGTGCTCCAGAGAGCTCTGTGTCCCTTGCCCACCCATGATCCCTTCTGTAGCAACAACAGTGAAGCTGCTTTCTGCCCAGCCCCACAAAGCCCTGGGGAATTGTGCCAATGTGGCCTCCAAAGTGTGGCAGTGGGGCATGTGCCAGCATTGCCAACACGGAACAGTTTCACACAGCCTTGAAGTGAAAACCTCCTTGGCAGGAACTGTACTTGATTTTGCAGGAGATATCCAGGAGCCCTCTGGCACCCACAGTCACTGGGAGCAGAGCTGGTGTCCCTGGTGGTGCTGCACTGTGCCTTGCTCTCCCCTCCATCCAACCACAGGTACCCAGAAGAGTGTGTTTCCAGTCTCAGAGGGATTCTGCCCTGCCTAATTTGTTATTTTTGTGCAATCAGAGTCTTACTAAGGGATTGAATCCAAGCTAGGCTCTGGCTTATCTCCACTCAGTAAATGCCTACCAGTCTGGACGCTTGTAGACCTGATGGTCTCACTGTTGTGGCAGTGAGGGAAAAGGGAAGCACATCCTAAATTCCCCTGGTTCGGGGCCATAACTGAGCTTGTGTGGCCAGCAGTGAGGTCTGGTACATCCAAGGAGTGTGTGGTTCAGTGCTCAAGCTGTAACATTCAAAACCAAGCTTAGGGCAGGTTAAGGAAATGCAGCCACCAAACCTCTGGCACTGCCCACCTTTAAAAATGCCCCATGACTTCCTCCCCACACAAGGTGCAAGACAGGCATCTACAACAGTTAGTGAGGCAGAGAGGGAGGGCACTTGGGCTTCTCACAGGGATGCATTTCTCACCCATTTGGCACCATGAAAAGGGTGATGTCCTCTCAGGGTGCCAAGCTCGGTGACCAAGCCATCAAGAAAACACGTTGTCAAGTGCTGAGACCCAAAAATGAGCTATCAGCTCTATATGGGCCATGCAGTCTAGCACCTGCTTTCACACACAAGCACCTTCCATGTCCCCTTCCATCCCTGCTCCTGCAGCCACTGTGGCCAGCACAGCACCTTCATCCCAGCATCCCAAAAACAAATACTTCCTTCCCCACACAGGCATTCAGTTTGGGACACTTGGCTCAAAGCTTAGGCTGCTCAAGCTGGGCTGCAGGCAAAGCCCCACCTCCACTGAATTCCGTGGCAGCTTTACCTTTGATTTCAATGGGGAGTTAATTTTGCCCTGTATGGTGGTAATCTGTTTCTTGGCTGTGACCTTGCAGAACACCAGGCAGAGCCCACCTCCATTCTCATCCCCATCCTGCTCTGACAAGTTGTGCTCATACCTCAGTTTCCCCCTCTGTATCTAAAAGGAAACCCAAGCTGAAAATGCACCTTCTCCTTCCTTATGAAGTTCTTTGATTCAGAGATCTAAAATACAACACAAGAGCCAACACTGACCTTCATTTTCCTTTACCATGTCAGACCCATTTAGTGGCTATTTATGGCAACCTGGTCATTAGCACTACAAGAACAAATTCAGCACAAAGAAAGCTTTAAACCACAGATTTGGGGTGTGCCAGGCTGTCAGAACACCATTGTACACTACTTTCCTCCTTGTCCTATCAAAAGACAAAAGCTGCATTTGATGATTGAAGACACAGAAACCAGAATAGCAACAGGAGCTCCTCCTGCAAAAAAGGAATTCTGCATTTCCCAAAGCCCAGTTCCCTCCTTTCCTCCACCCTACTTGGTCTCCTTGGAGCTCTCCACAAAGGGATCAGAGCAGGACTTCTCCCTCAGCTTTCTGTTCACCTCTTGCAGCCCCTCAAGCCAGACCTGGACCAAGCTTTCAGCAGTGTCAGAAGAGCTTCTGACATGCACATTTTTTGCTGCTTTGTTTTCAGATAAACAAGAGAGCAGGCAGATGATGTGAGGTGTGGACAGCCCATTTGCCAGGCAGGGAGCTGCTGCCACTTGCTGGCATCCCACTATGTACAAGTGAAAAGGTTTTTTCTTCTGTGTTTCTTCCCATGGAAGGTTTCATTGGAAGAAGGTGATGCATCTCCTCCTGAATCAGGAGAGATTTTTCATTTATGATTTCAGCTTCTCTCATAGCCCTCTTAACACACATGGGCCTTATTATTACACATTTCCCTTTGTCTCTCTGCAGTGGGGCTGCTCAGTTCTGACTCCAGAGCCAGGGGAAGACCTGATGCCTTTGCCTCACTGGAACACACAGACAGTGAGAACACCTGAGTTAAGCAGATCTTTCATGTCTTTCCTTCTAAAATCAGGCTGGAATGGGATATTTATGATCAGATGTGGACAACAGTGAGATTGTCTCAGAGAGAAAAGAACCTAAGAATCCTATTATGAAAAGATAACATCCTGATGGGCTTAGTTTTAATGAAAAGAGTTGTGATAGCACCTTGGTATTCCTTGAAAACCTGCACAGGCACCCACTAATGTAAATATTAATAGTCACTACCTCATTTCTTATCTTTCATTCCGTTTCAATTCATAATGCCCATCTGGCCCACGTTGCCAACAAACAGCAAACCAACTTCAGTCTTGATGAGTCCTGGGGATGTACTCACAACTTTCTGTAAACACCTCTGTGTAAGACATGGATTTAGTCATATTTTCCAGCTTGGATATGATGGAAATGGACATCCATACCTTCCTCAACGAGGCAGCATGTTGAGCAAGCAGATGCAGCAATGAGGGAAATAAAAAATTGCAAAATAAGACCAGATCTTACAAACTGAGCACTATATGAAGTGTCACACCCTGTGGATGCTTGGAGGATGCTGTGCAGTCCTAAAGGATCTCTTTTGCCCCCCATATTTCCTGGAACAAGAGGCTTGGAGATATTTTATGGTTGATATAGATAAGCTGTAATGAGGGGATGCATTCCTTCCAGAAAGTGCACCACACAATGACTGGGAACACCTTTCTGCCCAAGAGGTGAAACTGTGCTGTGAATCACATAAATGCAAGGCAATGCCATCCTGAGAAAGCTCTGTTTGTTTGTTGACTGTCAGTTTAGCTGGAGATTAGATAAAGCCTAATTAATGCAGTGCAGTTATGCTTTTGAGGTTAAATTCTTAACACAGAGATAAAAATTATTACTGAAAGTCACAGGCTGACTCCAGCAGAAGCCAAGGGAAGAGGGAGCATTTTAACCACTGACTTAAAGGAGCCTTTTTTCACAAAACAAACCATATTAGTGAGTTGCTATCAGCTCCATGCTCACAGTCTCCATTGCTTGGCAGACCAGTATCACTGGGATTCTGGGAAAAGCCCCAGAAGCAATCTCTCAAACATGCCCTTTTATGACCCCAGATATCTATTTTCTACTCTTCATTTCTATTCACTTCTATTTTCTACTATTCATTTGCAAATACCCTGCAACATGTAGTCAGAAAGAGATCAGATGCATGGACTCAATGATCTTAAAGGACTTTTCCAGTCCAAATGATTTTATAATTCTATGATTCTATATTGGAGCTGGACTTTTATCATTGGGAAAATGCCAACTCATTTACATGAATGTTCATATCAGTGGCTTTGCAAACATCTTACCAGAAACCTTCAGGGTCACAGTCATCTATAAACAGGTAGTAGCAGCAGCCTCATTCTTACCAAAATCTTATCATAATCTCTATATTTTCCAAGCAGATTCTGGTCAAACAGCTTAATGCATCACAATTAACGCTTCTTACCTTTCACACTATTTACAATCACAATGCCATCCTCTGGATGAGAGCAAGTAATTCCCCTTCCTATTCTACTGATCAACTGAATTCCCAATAAACCCAAAACCCAATTTTCCCAAATGCTTTTTAGGAGTCAAATTCATGCCTGGTTATACCACTACAGCTGCCAAAACCTTTGGATGGTTAAGTGGCAGCCAAATGGAAAAGCTCCTCAAAACACCTCTAGAAACAGAACAAAATAACAAAAGGGTACCCTGACATCTGAAAACACCTCAAGTTTATGAACCAAAATAGCAACACCAGGGAGAGAAGGGAGGTGGAGTAACTGCAGGCAGAAGCAGGTTGTTGAGCCCCTTCCCAAATGAAAGCAAAGCCCAGGGCTGAGGACAGCAAGGCAAAAGGCAGCAGAAAGGAGGTGAGCAAGAGGAGAGGCTGTGGCCAGCTGGTGTCCAGACCTACGGCCACAACGTCAATGGGAGCAAGGCCAAAAGGACATTGAATCTGCAGAAGCATCATCAAAATAGCATCCCCCAACTGAAACACCACGAGTCTGAGGGTCAGCTCCGGGCCAGCTACTGCAGCCGAGTCAGGCGCTTCCCAGGGGACGAGTTCCAGCTCATCCAGCTGACCCAGCTTTGGCTCTGTCCCCGGCTGTCGCACCCAGCGCTGTGTCCAACCTTCCAGCGGGGCTGCAGCGCCTTTCAGCGGGACAGGGGAATCACTGGGAGAGCAGATCTGGTGCAGTGTGAGCCAGGAGGGGGTACCTGACCAACTGCTCCTCTTCTAACCTGTCTGCATTTGTAGCTGAGGAGCCCAGTGTGTCCCTCGGGCAGTGAGGGTGGGCATCCCACGGAGAAAAAGTGTCTGGGAAGAGGAAGGCATTCCAAACAACCCAAGGAGTCTGTCCATGCTGCCTGTGGAGCTGGCCAAGGCAGCAGAAATGGTGGATAGGAAGACAAAATGATCAGTAGAACATTTGTATTAGATGTGGAAAAGAAGATATGGAAGGGGAGACGAGTTACAGCATGCTGAGATTGCAAATTACCATTTCCATTTTCCTCTGTGACACACACATTACCCCCTTCTCCATGCTTTCCTATGGAAACAAAGAACTTTTCACCCCTCCCCCTGACTTTAATAACTTTTGAACTTATTGGCCAATTTTGACTGAATTTATTAAGAGTCAATCATATCGAAGACATCATCCCTGTAAGAGTTTGTCAGGCCAGGCAAAGGAGAGAATTTTTTGTTTTTGAGAGACCAATATAACCTCACAATTTTCTAAGCAACAGAGAATCCATGGGTGCACAAGGCTCTGAAGGGGTGAGGAAGAAAAAGAGCAAGAGAGGTGTCCAAACATCAGAAACAGCTTTGGCCAAGCTCTCTTGATTGAGCACTAGACACAGTATGGAGCTGGTAAATTCTTTGGAAGATATGCTACCTGAAATGGTGAAAAACAAGCTCCCACAGATTTCAGTGCCAGGGCAAATATGGGAATGAAATTGTCTTTGATATCCTTCTCACTCCTTCCCCTTCTCTCTGTAGGCTGAGCCCTCTCCTGCCCCCAAAGCACAAGTGACTGGCAGGCCATTTGGAGTGGCTGCTCTCCTGCTTTTTGGCTGTGCATAGGCACTGCTCAAAACCAACCTGCATAAACCACTGGGACAGGAATGGAAAGTATAACAGAATGATCATACTCCTGGTAGGAGGCCAAAGGCTAACAGTGCAGAAGCCTGTATGGATTTGTTAACCTACTAAAATAACAACTCTTGCCCTACCAGCACATTCATATGTGGCTTCTGTCACAACAGGACAGTAAAGATTTATTTACCAGGCCTCCAGCACAAAATGCTGGCTGGACCCTGCTGGGAGTTTGCAGAAAAATGCAGTAAACAGCAGCAAACTCTTTGGTGCTTTTCCTTTTGCTGAAAGCGAAGCCTCCAATGGTGGCTATAAATCTTTTGCTGCCACTTGCAGAGGGTATTTACTAATTACAGCATCAGCACATCTTGTGCCAGTTGTAGGTCATCAGGATAGCCTAGAAAAGGAGCAGAAATAGTTTTGCAATGAAGGCAGACTCAAAGAACAAATGTCTCAGCACTGATCTCTCCACTGCTCTGGCAGCAGCAATAGGAAACTAAGGATCACAATGCAGAGAACAAGGATGTTAATTCTGCCTAAATAACAGACTGCGTTTCCTCTACCCGGCTGTTCTGAGGAGCTAATTACACAGATTCCCAAATCAAAGAAATATAAAACAGTCTGCAAATGATTGCAATGTTGATGTGTTGGCAGTCCAAACCATGACATATGGTCCTTCAGTTTGCCATCCTAGAGAACAGGCTCATGAGCAACCCTTGTTATGCAAAATTATGTCATAAATAACAGAAAGAGGCTGACTCTGGAGATGAGCTTGAGGTAACCTCCCTCCTTAGCCCCACAGGAGACAGTGATCAGAGTGACTGCCAGCCTAGTCATAAGTCCCCAAATGCCTTGAGGGGGAAGGAAGGTGAATCATATCCAGGCAGGACCTCTGCTCAGTGAATACCCACACACAAACTTTGCAAAGCCATGATTTTGGCACCAACATCGGCCGGACACGTGTGTGCCACCAGCCCTGCTCTGGGACCGCTCCACAGCCGTGTGCCAGCCCCTGAGGCACTCAGCAGCAGGATCCAGACATTCAGGTGCATCACTGGACCCCCATCGTGGAGCTGGGGGAGTGAGGGGTACCTGCACACACCAGGAGGGGAGAGGGGTGAGACAGGAACACTCCAAGGGCTATCACACGCCTTCTCCCACAGCATTCAGTGCATGTTCGTCACTCCAGTCCCAGCCAAGGAGGTGAGCATTGCTCCCAGTGCCACAGGGCTTGGGCCATTCCCCAGAGGGAGACCCTCCTCTCTCCTCCTCCTCCTCCTCCTTTATGCTGCCCTTGTGTCAGAGACTGGAAAGGTTGATGCCTCGAGACATTTGGGGTGCAGGTGTGTGGGGCCTGGCCCTGGTGGGGCAGTGCCCTGCTCCTCACATCCCACCCGTCTGGAGCCCTGACCCAGCTCCTGAGGGGAAAAGTGACCAGAAGTCCCACCTGGGAGAAGGGCTGGTGAAGGCCAAGGGGTATTTAAGGTTTTAAGGCTTTTTATTTAAGGGTGAACTCAAGGCCATCATGTTTATCTGGACCCTACCTCTCCTCTATCATGACTGGAACCCAGGAGTTGGTAGCTGTGTGTATGTGTTAGTATGTGTGCTTTGCCATATCTTTTCTGTCTCTCCCTCTTTTTCCCTCTTCTAATTCCCTCTTCTTGGAATATTTTGAGTAAATTAACATCAAATGGGCTCAAAGTTTGCTAAGCTGAATGGGCCAAGTTAATGCTATGAGAAGTGTTTTATGTTGATTGAAGTACCAAACCTTTTGCCAAACTTTCCCTGATTTTCTGAATTTTGTCAGTAAAGTCTTCTGTGTTGTTGTGACCCCTTGAGAACAGCTCATTGGTATTTCTTTGGTGTACCCAACTCAGAGTACATGAACCACTGCTAAGCCCTTTTAAAAGGTGGTTGACTGGGGCCTAACACTTTACCTGAGCATTTCCTCTTCCTCCACTCCAGCAGTGCCTCACTTCCTACCTTTGCAACCAGACCCAGTATCACCATCCCCACCTTGGGCCCTGCTCAGTTCCCAAGGTCACTTTCTGTCCCCCATGGACACCCAGTCCAGCAGAACCCCTGAGGACCAGAGCACTGCTCCTCCCTGGCAAGCAGAGAAGTGATTCTCCCTGTGCAAAAGTTGAGGACAGAGCTGATTCATTTTCTCCTTGCCCTCAGGGGTACAAGCTGTGTTCAGCTGCACAGAACAGCATCCCTGCATTGAGCAGCTCAGAGCAGTGAGATCAAGATTTTGGCCCACAAGACAGGTAACCCTGGCTCTCCTGCCTGCATCTTCACTCTCCTCCTGCCCCATCAGGACTGGAGGGCAGGAGGAACAGGCAAGGAGGAGTGTGGCCTCCACTACTTTTGAGCTTGTAGCTCAGAAGGGATAATTTTCATGTGCTCAGCATCTGCTCTGGACACTGTAGACTTCATTAATCCAGAAAAGGTGAAATGGGCACAGTACCTTTGCACTTGCCTGCCTTACTGCACATTGAAATCCCAAATTCTGGTGTGCTGAGGGGCTGCTGGTTGCCCTGCTCTCATCCTGCCTGTGTTTGGCCTTCAAATGGGCAAATGTAACTCTGAGTAGAGGAAAGCTCAGGGAGGCCACAGGATCATTGCGCCTCTTCAGAAGGAGACAGCAGATAAACAGGATTAAGGAATTTTGCATAGTTCAACCTGCCAGTTTCAGTGAAGAGGAAATGTAGGCAATGCCTGCAGCCCTGATTCAGAGGAGAAGCCTTTGAAATGCCTGCCAGACAAAATGTGTTAAGATACAAGCTGCTTTTCCTCTGTTGCAGAGCTCAGTGCAGGGAATAGCCCTCCCTCTGTGGAGCCCACCCCATGCCAGGCACGGTCTGTGGTGCTTAGCCAGATTTCAAGAGCCCTGGGAGCCAAGCAAAGCAGTCCTGATTCTGAGTCACAGGCTGGTGCTGGTGCTGGAATTCAAACAGGGAGATTCCCTGCAAGATGTTCTGCTCTGGACCAGAACAAAAAAATTTCACCAAGGATTTGTTTCCCAGGAAAGCCTCTTTTCACCTCTTTTGTTGTTGTTGTTGAAAAGTGCTGAAAACTAAAATATTTAGAATGGGGCTGGTTGTATTTGGGGTTATGTCTAGAGAAAGTGTGGATTTTCAGGTGAAACTGGTTTGTTCTGACACCTGGTCTCACAGCAGCAGGTGTGTCCTGCAGTGGTTTGGGCTGTGCCCTGTGGGAGTGCAGTATTGGAGACTCTGCCCTCAGCAGTCTTTCCCCCCAGGAGGAGAAGATATGCCTGTAACTCACCACTGCTCTGGGACAGGAGGAGCTGCCTGTGTCCCTCCCCAAAACCAGTACCCTTTATATCCTCTCCTCAGTCCTGGTGATGGCACCAAAGGATGAACACTGATTTTTGTGACTTGTGAAGCCTGGGGGGGCTCTGCTTATTAAACCCAAGGGAAAAATATTGGGAGAAAGGACAGGAGAACCGCAAAAATAAGTCTGTGCTGTGTGATCAGCTCCACAGAGTGCCATCCCAGCCTGTGTGGAGTCACTGGGCTGTCATGTTCTTTACCATTGCTGGCTCTGCCTTTTTGCCCCTCAGGTCTGGCTGGGGATGCAGCACAGAGCCAGGTTTGGCCACTTCAGTGGAGCTGGGGAAAGAGGGCAGAAGAAAATCAAGGCAGAAACCAGCACAGCCTAAGTATTCCCTGTGGCACAGGGACAAGGGGAGCATCCATCATCCCGCTGGTGGGACTGAGGCAGCCAATGCAAGTTGGGGTGGTGTAAGGTTTGGGAGATTTCCTGAGTGCCCAGGGTGCTCGTAGAGAATTTGGCTGTCTCTACAAGCAAAGGGAGTGGGGCAGCCCTCAGGCAGCAGCCAGAGATGGAAAGTGAGGCTGGTGAACCTCAATGGGAGCTCCAGGTTGGGTAACCCAGTCCCATCTTTGCAAGAAGTCTGCACTCCTGGAATATTGTATTTCTAACCAACTTCATCTAAAATGAAGAAAAATCTAAGCCTTTCATTTTTATTTTTTTTAAATTTATTTTTAGGGTTTGATTAATTATTTATTTGCAGGTATTAATTCAGAAAAGTTTCTTCAAAGTTGATCTGGACAATATTCTTTTAAAACTCCCACAAAAGAGGCACCCACCACTAGTGAATTATAAGAAACTGACTGAGGAGTCGTGTCTGGTTTCCCTGCATCTAACTGGAATTTTCTCTCTTTCACATCATATCATATTTGTTCTACCCCTCAGGGCACTCCTGTCCTTGGATGAGGTTTTAGTGTGGCTGTTAAATCCTTTTTGGATGGACTTCCAGACAGCCTAGACAGCTGAAAGCTTGGCTGCACAGAATGCAGGATAGGACTGTTGGGATGAGGAGCAGCCATGGGGAGAAGCTGCCTCTCCAGACAAGGTCTCAGCTGTGTTGTGCAGGTTTCCAGAGCAGCCCACCCCTTCCCTGCTCTACTGGGCTTGGGGAGCTGTGGGAAATCTGCTTTTCTGGCCCATTCCACAGAGCCATGTGTTCAACCTCATGGTCCAGCCACTCCAGACTAGCTGGCTCTGAGGAACCCACAAGAGCAATGCCAAATCGGCAAGAGAAGATGTAAGCATGGAAGATTTGTCAAAGAAAACTCTTAAAAAATATCATTTATCCCACAGCAGTCCAAAGTAATAGCTCAGCTGCTAAAAAGGTGGAATTAAATAGGTCAGGCTGTAGAGCTGTGCCATTCTCTGCCAGCTAAAGGAGCTAACTTCTCATCTGTTAGACTGTTTCATCTTTTGCTGTTCCAAGAATCCATCTCTCTGCTAGTAATGAGGTCAAATAAATCTTCACTAAAATGTAAAAATGTTTATGATTATACTTACTGACCCGTTCCTTTATTAAATGAGGACAATAGGATGATGCCTTGATATTTACTAATGGGTTACTCCCATCTAACCTTTTCTTGTTCATCCAGATCATCTGTTTTCATTTCATCATTCAATGGCTGCCAATAAAATTAAGTCAATTAAATTAAAGGTCTATTATGTTCTTTCAAATCAGGCTGAGGCCTTTTTTCTTTCCCCAGTCAATGCTCTGAGAAGATTTTTGATAGGGCAGCTGGGAAATCTGGAGCAGATTCTCCTCTGCTGGAAATTGGTTTAGCTTTTCAGAAATCAATAGAGAGGCATCAGCTCACCCCAGCTGAGGGCCTGAGCCCTGATGTGTAGGAATAAGCCTCTAGCCTGTCTTTGGGCCAAGATTTAGGTCTGGAATCACTCCTTCATGCAATCTCAAAGACCTTGTCTACTTATCAAAGTGTTAGAAGTTACTTATAACATATCTGGTGCATTTACACCATCATCTTTTCCCCATGGAAACACCCCTAGCCCAGTATAAAAATGACCTTTTATATTTAACTTTAAATGTGAGCTATTGCCAAGAGACATAAGTGAAATTGGTAAAAGACTCTAATGTTGTATTGTAGAGTCTGCATGAAGCTGTCTGCTTTGGCACTCTGATACAGAAACAGTTTATTGTGGTTTTTTTCCAGTGTAGATAAACCTTAACATCTCATTCAGTGATTATTAAAATAAAAAAAGCAAACCAAGGAGGAATGTTCTACATCCTAACAAAATCCTGAAGATTGCAGCTCTTTTCTGCAAAAGTCTTACAGGGTTAGTGAAAATGTCAAGAATAAACCTAACCAAGGCACCACCACCTTGCTCAGGTGACAATCCTGAATTCTTTTTTCAGCTTCCAAGTGGTGAGCCTCCTTTAATGCTCTGAATACTTTGTCAGAAGTCATCTGTGAACTCTTAACTCATCATCTCAGTGCTGCTATTGTATTTGAAGCCTCAGGCCTCTGTTAGCAGTCATCTCAAAGAGCTGGTGAATAAGTAGAAAGCATTTTGTCTTCTGCAGACTTGGTGGCAAAGTTAGCACAATCCCCACCAAGCCTAGACAAACTCTGCTGTGAAAGGAAGGCAAATAAAGGCCTGCAAGAGCTCCTTCACAGCAGCTGAGAGAAGAGACAATGTTTACCCAAAAACCGTAAAGCAAACTCGGGAATTAAGGTTGAACAGCTTTGTGTGTGTTTCCAAGTGAGAGACTTTGTAAGCAAAGCTTTATTTAACTCTCTGCTGTCACAAATTCAAACAGTGAAATGGCTCCTAACCCTAATTAACTCAAAATGTTTGACATCTTAGGAAAGCTTTGAAGCACAGAAGGGCTTCCTATCAGCCAAACCTACAGTGCAGACCAAAAGTTTCCCTATTCAAACGTCAGAGTTTTTTCAATTTGCATCAGGCATCGTATAAACTACAAGCAACCTCACCCAAGAGCCAGCAACCTTTCTGGCTCCTAGAGCACATTTTTCTAGGATAAAAGCTATAAGTGATCTACAGATTTCTAACTGCAAGCAGAAAATACCAGCTTCTTCTCATACCCAAGGGGTGTGAAAATGAGTGCAAGTGATATGGTCACACACTGAACAGACAAAGCAGAAATGTCACTTGCATGGTGTTGCAAGAGGGGTAGAATAAGAGAACAAGGCCAGACCTTCCTCTGAGCTGATGTCTCTGCCACTGGGCAGAGGATGGATCAAAGAGAACCCAAAATTTCTACTACTGCTCAGACTAGAGACTGCCTAAGGATAGAAAGTTTAACCCACTCTTTCCTCTAAGGGTCCTGTCATTGATTTGTGCAGTTCCAACTCTAAATGGTCTCTGAAACAATGCAAACAAGATCTGGTTGCTCATTGCCTCTTAATGACCCTGCTGCTGTGCAGCTCCATCAGTTCTGTGTAGAGCTCATTTTTGCTGAACAATCACAGCTCAGAGGCTGGAAACCCAGAGATCATCAATTTCAAGAACTGCAAAGGTGAGCTTCCTCCCTGGAGATCCACACCCCTCCTGCAGCTGTCAAATTAGTGGAGCTGTGTTGGGGTAAAAGTGATGCAAATGAGGAGAACACGTATTTGGCAATTTATGTGCTGTATCAGGAAAATGTTATCACCTCTGACATGTCGGGGAAATTCTGTGTTTACTGACACCTTTGCAAGACAACAGTGATTTTGATGAAACCCTTGAGTAATGATTACATCAAGAGAGTTACACCACTGGAAAAAAACTACAGCATTTTCCATCTGTGCTGCACATTAGATACCAGTGCTGATGACTTCCATGGGGTTATCCCTGTGCAGAAGAGAAGCAGGAGAGCTCAGGTTTCTGTGTTTGATCAGGTGAAGCTGGAAGCCACAACCAGGAGAGCTTGGTGTTGGTGAAAGAGAAAGGGAAAGGGATGCTTATACCTGATGTGGTTACAGAAAGAGCAGGGTTTGACCAACAGAAGCAGCAGGAAAATGACTTCTCCATCTCCAGACATGTATCTGGAGATGGAGAAGTCATATCTATAACTCACTGACAATGGTGGGTTTTAACAGGAAGGAGAAGAATAAAAGCAAGAATAAACACTCTGAACAAGAAAATCTGAGTTTGTATACAGCAACCTTTGCAACCCAATTACTTTTTCCTTAAAGATCTTTCTTTAAACCTTTGGGTCAAGGTGTCCCCATGAGAGCTAGTGCTCCTTTTGACCAAAACTGAAATGTTGTTGTGATAAGGATTAGCCTTATCAGCCTGGGGGCTGTGGAAGAAAGTGCACCAGGCTCAGGGTAGGGGAGGGTGCTGGAAGGGTTTGCAAACATCTGGGGCATCTGGGCTGCTGAGTCACATGTGCAGAGAGGGCCTGTGCTGCAGGCAATGGCCAGATGGCAAAAGAACCCAAGAAAAGCTGTGTCCCATGTGCTTCTCATGCAGGACATGGGATTTGAGAGTGTAATACAGGAAATCTGTGCTGGAAGGGGTGGCTGAGGGGCTTAGCCCTGACTGATGGGGAAGAGGTGACCATTGCTAGAAGCAGCAGAGTGTGGTTCCCATGCAGGATGAGGCACCAGCAGTGGGTCCCATTCATGGCACCGGGGAACCCCAGGGGGACCTGTCCACCCCCAAGGCAGCATCCCATGTTTCCTGAGGAAAGATCCTGTGTGGATCTGGTATCCCTGGGTTCTCTCCTGGGCTCTCTGCAGACCAGAGCTGCCAAGGAGGTCAGAGCTGTGCCTTGGCTGCTCTCCCCAGGCTCGGGCCCCGCTGCATCTGGTTCCAGCACCTCTGGGTAGGGAAGGCAGCACTCTCCCTGCAAGCCTTCCCCTGGAAGAGCAGAAAACCACAAGCAGCTCTCAGCAGGAAAGAAAATTGTAAGAAAGGAAAGTGATGAGATAATGTGGATGGTGATGTGCAGCAGTGAGAGGGAGGAGCAGTAGTTTGTTAGTCTGATTTACTGAGCAGGGATAATTTGCAATATCCATGGTGCAGTGATGGAGCTCTTGTGGGCTGATGTGTATGAGCCCAGTTCTGACAGCCTGGGAGTTCCTGTGTCATGGGTCCTGACTTTGCTCCCCTGCCAGGTAGATTGGACCTGAAATGCTTTTCTTTCCCTGTCCCTTGTTTGCTAGTGGAAAGTGGAATTTCACTGCATGAATCTAGGAGCAAAAGCCATGAGAACAAAAAGCAAATATTGCAAGGCTGACAAAATCACAAGAGCTGGCAGCACTGCCTGGATTTGTCTGTTCAATATTCATTCTAGAATAATTAGAAGAGACTTAACCAGCTCACTGTCATAGACAGAGACACACAGTGCCTTGTAAAACTCAGGGCAGAGAACAAAATGAAAAGGTAGTGCAGCCCAGCTCTCTGCAGACACACAATTTCAGTGTGAGAGTCTTGTGGATCGTCCTTCTCTGTGAATGCCCATGTTCCCTGCTATATTCCCACATCCCTACAGATTTCAGAACAAACAGGTACCCCTTGAGCTTTCTACCAAACTGTAGGGTAAACAAAGGTCATATGACAACAGCCTGAATTAAGAAACAGAGCTAATTAACTCCAGGCATTTGCCAAGTCAATGTGTCTAGACTGCATCCAGTCAATGCTGCAGGCCAGCTTTGATTCCCACTGTTTCTGGCATTCCAGTGGTGAGAAGCATTTTGTGGTTTAAATTTGTCCATACTTCACTCACAGTTCTCTGTAGCTCTCCTGGGACTTGTTTAATATAACATGATCATCCCAGTGTCACCACAGTAAGGACCTGTGAGCCACATCCCCTGTTCCTCAGGCACTTGGTTCTCTCAGGGCTACAGGAATTCCCACTCCAAGGCTGACAACTCAAACAAAATGTTAGATCCCCTTTCAGACAAATATCATGGTTAGACTTTGAGCCTTCTCTCAGGTCCAAAACTTCAAAGCCAGTCCCCCATGGTTTCATGGAGAGCAACATTTTGCATTTTCCCTCTAGGCAGCAATTTATTCAAAATGCCAAGACAAGCAACTCTCCAGGGAATCCCATTTCCACCTGCTGGAGGACAGCTCTGTTAGCCAGCCATCAGTCAGACCAAATTCAACATCCTTCAGCTTCTGCCTGAGTCTCCTCTTTCACTCCAGTCTGGGTTACAAAGCATGAGAAGAGGCTTTACTGATGGAAAACTGTAGGAAACAAGGTATTCTCAAACACAGTGGTTATGGTAATACAGTACCCCTGCAGGACAGAAATAAGGCAATTTCTTTTTACAAGAACCAGTAGCAACAGCACCACCAGCCCTGGGAAAGGGGAGTGAGACCCACCTGAGAGAGCTGGGTGAAACACATCAACCAAAATAACCTCAACCAGGTGATGGGTAAACAGCTTTTTCTCTGTCTGCACATACACACACACATCTCTATGTGCAGATGCACTTGTGCCATTACGTGTATTCAGGTTGGAGCATTATTCAGAGAGAGGTCAATTCCAAGCTGATGATGCCCTTTAGTGCAAGGTATAACCAGCAATTTGGAAGCAATCAGAAGTGTTTCCTTCTGTGGGTATAGAGCAGCTGAATTGGACTGTAGAGGCAGCAAGAGCTCTCCCTCAGGGATCCTCAGGAGGCAGGCTGGTGCCTCTACTTGCCCCCATACCTTTCATCACCAGTCAGAGTTAGGCTGCAAGGAGGATTTGCTGCCTTATCACCTCCTCCTGCCCCTTTCACTGGCTTTTACATCAGCCTGAATCTGGCCTGGCTCATTTAAACAAAGCCATGAGAAAAAAAATCCCTACATTTTCCTAATCTCAAATGGATTTAGAGAGCCTAGTGCAGCAAAAGGCAAAGTAAAACTCACTTGCCTGACAAGCACAGTCTCGCTGATGGAAACCAAAAGACCTATGCCAAAGGAAACTTTAACAGTCACCTGGAAAAAACATTAACTTGAGTTACATCTATTTTCTAATGGCATATTGTGTACGTAACAAAACACCCACAAATAATTTTGGGACCAGGGATGTTCCCCCTTCCAATTGTTTTCATCATGGGGGCCGACAGGGCTCTTACGTGCGCTTTCGACTGCCGTGGTGAAAAATGTGTTCCCTGTTTGTTCTTGTTCTGCCTCTGCAGGAAATCAGAGACTCTGGCTTCCTGTAGGCTACAGATGCTTTATTCTTTGTATTCCCCAAATAGGAAGTCCTGGGGTCACTGGCCAAATATATGGAAACTTAATTTCATTTCAACACAGGATTAATCACTAGGAAGTGTCAGGACATTGATGGGCTGATAACAAGACAGCTACTGCAGAAACCTTTTATGGGCACCAGGGTCACAGCATTTGGCAGCAGACAAGGAGCTCTGAGTCTCCCCTCGAATGGGGAAGGAAGGCTACCTGATGAGAATTAACACCGGCAATTGTAATAGCAGTGTTTGTTTAATGCCCTGTAAACCTCACCAAACTTTTAAGCCTTTTCATATTTTGAGAGGAAGGTAAATTGTTTTTGATGACTAACCCCTGTTTTTGATGACTAAGCTCTGTGTTTTTACTCTACAAATCAAAACAGTCTGCAATAAACATCCTCTCCTTACCATAGCCTGGCAATGGCACAACTTCACTCAGTTCAAGGAAAGGCTTCTGATTTGCACCCTTGGAATCAGAGAATCATTAAGGTTGCAAAAGATTTAAAATCATCAAGTCCAATCATCAACCCAGTGCTGCCAAGTCCACTGCTAAATCCCTAAGCAGCACATGTTTTATCACTACCAGGGATGGTGATTCCACCACTTCCCTGGACAGTCTGTTCCAATGTCCGGCCACCCTTCCACAGTAAAGGGATTTTTCCTCATACCCAATCCAAACTTCCTCTGGTGCAACTTGAGGCCATTCCCTTTCACCCTGTCCCTTGTTACCTGGAAGTCACAGATCAGTGCCCTACTGCCACTGCATGTCAGAGGGTGTCCAGGCTAATGGGTAGAAGGAGAACACTGGAAAACCCAAATTTAAATCCAGGAGCAATTAAATGGAGTTTCACCAAGTGTACTTAGACTTCCTGTTTAAACACAGCCAATACCACACTGCTGTGAGGTTAACAACTGTTATTATTCCCATTATAAAGGTGGGAAAAGTGAGGTACAAAGACTGAGAGCTTGATTTCTGTCCACAGAGTTGTAGTCTTTGTCAGCACTCAGAGACTGACAGCATCAACCATAGAATTAAAGAATCATGGAATGGTTTGGAATGGAAAGAACCTCAATGATCATCCAGTTCCAGGCCCCCTGCCATTGGCAGGGACATCTTCCACTAGAGCAGGTTGCTCAGAGCCCTATCCAAATTGGCCTTGAACACTTCCAGGGATGGGGCATCCACAATATCTGGACAACATGCACCAGGGCTTTCATAAATATTATGTCATCTCCTGCAACAGAGGAAGAGATATTTCTAAATTATAGGACTTTTTGAATACAACATGCTTCTAAAAGCATCTTCAATTCAGCATTTTCTACAATGAGTAAACAGTGAGGGAGGAATCTCCTTTACAGAAATGAAGATCTTCTTCACAGAGACCAGCAGGCACATGGTGCCCAATCTGCTCTTGTGCAGTGCACAAAGGGAGCTGTCACCTCCTCCCCTCTGAAAACACATGCAGCAAGTGAGTATTTCAGCTTCCACCCTTTCTGAGCTCGTGTGACATCTGCTATGGGAAAGCTGTCATTGTGCTTTGTGTGCATCCTCCTCCTCTGCTGTCTGAAGTTGGAGATGAGAAGAGCCAGGTGTGTAGAGGGATGGCCTCTGAATGCCATGTGAGATCACCCACTGCCAGCACCCTTCCCACACCAGCTGAGCTGAGAGGCTCACCAAGGTCCTGAGCCACCTCACAGGCTCTTTCACCAGGGAAATCCAATGCCATAAAAATATCCTTTGATGAGCAAGATTAAAGTATCAACGCTGTACCCTGGGAATAAACTATTGGATGCACAGCTGGTGGGGAGAGAAGCCTTGGGGTGGGACTGCACCAGTTTTCTGTCTGAACCCAGATCTGGAGAGCTCTTCTCTCTTTGTAATTAATCCCTGCCTCATTCAGTGATGCAGAGTGGACATTCACCTAAACCCATTAATAAGCTAAGGGATTTGAGCATGAGTTTAATATTAAACTCACAGTTAAATGTTCTGCTGAATGGAAATGGAGCCAGAAATTGGCTTATGTGCTTTGCTGAGTAGGAACAGCTTGCAGCAGTTCAGCATCAGAGAGAGAGGGAGATTACTCTGGGAGGATGATTCACTCCACTCAAGCCCAGACAACCCCAAGCTCCACCAGCCACATCCCACCCTGCCTGTAAAGAGACTTGAGAACACAAGAGCCTTGAATTGAGCAATGATGCATATGATGAGTGCTGCCAGAAGACACCCAGGATGTGAGAACAACAAATGCAGAAAGGTTCAGTGAAGAGCATCTCTCCCCTGGGGATCTGCTTGAACCTGCAGAAAGCTGCATGAGGGGAGCAGTGACCTTATTGACCTGATGTGCAGCAACTGAGTCAAACCACCAGCACTTCAGCCAGCTCCACTTAGGAGCACTTGCCTACACTACAAAGCTTTTACCAGCAGTTAAATTGGCTGATTTATATCAGAAAACTCAGCTTATATTTAGAGGAGGGTGATTTGGAAGATTTATCTTAATGTTCTCCCTGAATAAAATAAAGCTGTGTTCTTTTCCTGGTCTAAATTCTGCTTACTCTGCTTAGTTACTTCCCAAACCTAACCTGGTTTGGGAGATAATCACTTTTGCCCAGAAAAATGTCAGCTTGGCTGAGGAGACCAATACAGTAGCAAACACACAAAGATGTAAGTCTAGGAGAAAAAAAAAAAATTAAAAAATAAAAGATGACAAGAAACAGAAAATTTGGGATAAAAAACAGGCAAGAAAAGGCTTCCCAATGGTAAATCATTTTTGTTACAGGCAAAACCCAAAGGAAAAAGAAGTAAACAACTTATCACAGAAACAGTCATGCTAAAAGCCTGTCACAGACAGAGTTTACATTAATGGATAAATAAAAGACATCAAGAAATGCATAAAATATTGGCCTGAGGGACATGTCCTTTACAGAAATGGCTAGGCTCTGAAGGACAGAGGTTCAGGATGAGAAGCAAATAGTGAGACCTAAATCATGGAATCATAGAACAGTGTAGGCTGGAAAAGACCTCCAAGATCATCAAGTCCAACCATTAATCCAGCATTGCCAAGACCACCACTAACCCATGTCCACAATACCACATCTACACATCTTTTAAATATCTCCAGGGATGGTGACTCCACCACTTCCCTGTGCAGTCTGTTCCAATGCTTGACCATCAAGAAAATTTTCCTAATATCCAACCTAGACTTCTCCTGGCACAACTTGAGATCATTTCCTCTCCTTCTCATTTGTTACCTGGGAGACAAGAGTGACCCCCACCTGGCCACAACCTTCTGTAAGGGACTTGGGGAGAGTGAGAAGGTCTCACCTGAGCCCCCTTTTTTCCAGACTAAAAACCCCCAGCTCCTGCAGCACTTCCTGATCAGACTTGTGCTCCAGACCCTTCCCCAGCTCCATTGCCCTCCTCTGGACACACTCCAGCCCCTCAATGTCCTTCCTGCATTGCAGAGCACTCCTGCCCAATTTAGAGTCATCTGCGGACTGACTGAGGGTGCCTCAATTGCCTCATCCAGACAATTAATAAAGATATGGAACAGAACTGGCCCCAGTCCTGGGGAACCCTGCTTGCACCTGGTCACCAGCTGGATGTAATTCCCTTCTCCACCACCCCTGGACCTGGCCATCCAGCCAGTTTTTAGCCCAGCAAAGAGTGCACCTTCCCAAGCCATGAGCAGCCAGTTTCTCCAGGAAATTCTCACAGGAGAATGCTGTGGGAAATGACATCAAAGTCTTCACTGAAGTCCAGTAAAGACAACATCCACAGCCTTCCCCTCACCTGCTAAGCAGGTCACCTGGTCACAGAAGATCAGGTTTGTCAAGCAGGACCTGCCCTTCCAAACCCATGGCAGCTGAACCTGATCCCCTGGTTGTCCTGCATGTGCCACATGATGGCACTTGAGATGATTTGCCTCCTGACCTTCACAGCACTGAGGTCAGGCTACCAGACCTGTAGTTCCCAGGATTCTCCTTCTGGTCCTTCTTTTACCTGGGCAGCACATTTACTGACTTCCAATCAACTGTAACTTCCTCAGTTAACCAAGACTGCTGGTAAATTATGGGAAGTGGCATGGAAAGCTCCCTCAGCATCCTTGGATTAATCTTGTACAGACTCGTGTATGTCTGTATGTCTTGTAGTAGGTTGGTGGTGATTTCTCCTTGGATTATGGGTCTTCATGCGGCTCCCTGTCTCTGTCTTCCAGATCAGGACACCCAGAGAATAACCGGTCTTATTACTGAAGACTGAGGGAAAGAAGGCATTAAGTATTTCAGCCTTTGTCACTATATTTCTCCCCAAATCCAAGAAAGAATGGATTCCTTAACCTTCCTCTGGCTGATAATGTATTTATAGAAACAACTTTTACTGTCTTTTCCAGCAGTAGACAGATTAAGTTCTATTTGGGCTTTGACTTTTCTGATTTTCTCCCTGCACAACCTCACAACATCCTTGCAATCCTCCTAAGTTGCCTGCACCTTCTTCCAGAAGTTAGAATAAATGCTCCTTTATTCCCTGAGTTCCAGCCAAAGTTCTCTGCTGAGCCAGGCCAGTCCTGCTCCCCCTTGTCCTTTGGCACATGGGGATGGATGGCCTCCTCCTGCTGTGCCTTTAGGATTTTCTTCTTAAGAACCTCTGCATCTTCCTGGACCTCTTTGACCCTCATGACTGCCTCCCAGGGAACTCTGTCAACCAGAGTCCTAAACAGACCAGAGCCTGTCCTCTGGAAATCCAAGATGGCAGTTCTGCTGATCCCATTCCTTACTTCTCCAAGAACTGAAAACTCCACTATTTCATGGTTGTGATTAAAGGATTCTGCTGAAATTTGTTGAGCATCTTCTGCAGTATTTAAAGTCTTAACTAAAACAGACCCCAGAAAGTGCAAGTGGGCTCCAGCCAACCTCTGAACCAGCCAGTTGGAGCTGTGGTGAGCAGGAATCTCCTGAGCACAGGAACTGGCACCAGCGAGGGGCCTTCAGAGCCAGACCAAGCCTTGGGGGAAAAGCTGTTCCTGCAACTTCACTGACCTCTTTGTGCAGCTGTGCAGGACTGGGATTGGGGAAAGGGGCAAGGGGTCCATCCAGCAGGGGATATTCTGAGAATAAGATGACCAGTGAGCAAGAATTGCATTTCACAGAAAAAGAGAAAAAAGACAAACAGATTTCAACACTTGTTCCCTACTCCAGCAGGAATTTAATTTTGGATAGCCCCTACTTGAGGAGAGGAGGGAGGAGAAGGGAGAAGGGAGTGGGGGAAAGGATGAGGGGGAAATGTGGAGAAAGCCGGAGAGGAATGCCTGAGGCAGCTTGGGCTGGGGCAAAGCCAGCATGCTTGAGGTCAGACATGGGGAGCACTTAATCCTCAGCAGGGCTGCTCACTTCCTCACAGTTTAAAAAAAATACATCTATTTACAGGACCTCTCAGGGAAGGGAAGTTCTGTGAATCAGTGTCTGACTATTAGTTGCTGACCCAGATGAAGGCATTAGCAACTTGGAGTGCCCCTTTCACGTCGGCTCCCCAGGCATCCTGTGAGCTGTGTGCCATTAGAGCCAACCTCACCTGACCTTGCATCACTGCCACGTTGACACAGCACAAGTAATGTCTCTTGTGGACCTCAGCTGACCTCAGGGGTTTTTGCTTCCTGCCTTGAAACTCTTCTTTCAAAGTCCTCAGCCTGTTGTAGTGCAAAATCTTTCAGTTTCACCTTAGAAAACTTCTCAGAAGGATGTATTTTCTCTCTATGCCTCACTGTCCTTGGAGCTTCTCACAGCAACTGAGTTAGAATCATACATAGAATGGTTTGGGTTGGAAGGGACCATAAAGATCAACCATACCATGGGCAGGGACACCTTCCACTATCCCAGGTTGCTCAGAGCCCCACCCAACCTGGCCTCGGACACTTCCAGGGATGGGGCAGTCAAAGCTTCTCTGGGCCATCTGTGCCAGGGCCTTAGCACCCTCACAGGGAAGAATTTCCTCCTAACATCGTATCTAAACTTACTCTCTTTCATTCTAGAGTTCCTACTCTCTTTCAGTTTGAAGTTTCTACCCCAAGGTTCTTTTCATCACATAACTGCTCTGCAGAGCACCCCAAAACTCATCCTACCAGTTTCCAAGATCTAGAGATTGCTGAAGGAGACCTTGAGGATGCCCACCTCCTGCTAGGTATTAAAAAGGCTCTTCCTTTTCCTCTTTGAGCTCTCATGAGGCTCCACAGTGCCTGTTCCAGGCTGAAGGGTCACATCTGAATCCAGGTTCTGCCAGTGGTGCTTTCCCTGTGCTCCACAGCCCTGACCCTGGGCCAGGGAAGAGTGGGGTTTAGTCAGGTGCAGCTTCTTGACTTTCTCATCCTTTCCATCAGGAAAATCCTTAGAACCTGGGAATTGGAAGCCCCTGTGAATTAGGGAAGTCCTGAGTTTTCTTCATGGCATCTTCCAAAGTGCCAGCTAAAAGCATCCCTGGGGGATGAGCAGGTTGGGCCAGCCCAATGGAGCATGGACCACAGGGGAAGGTGATGTCCAAGTCTGTGGAAATTATGGAGAAATTTCACAATTTGAGTGGTTTCTAGTGAGACTTTGACACCACGAGACACATTTGTGAGGGCATCCAGAGGGGTTTTTAAAGATCCCACTTTCTCAATGCATTTATTTCAGTGGAGGCTGGGGACCAAGGAGCTTCCCAAAGCCCCATTGCTCTCCTCTGGCAGGACAAAGCTGAGCTGAGCCATCACTCTCACACTGTTGCCTCTCCATTGCATAAGCCACAACCCAGCTCTACCCTGTCACCCTGGCCTCCTGCACCTTCAGGTGGACACAGAGCACCTGGTTTGCTTGAAAGCTGATTTAATGACATTAAGCCATCCAAAGCTGTGTTGTCTGGTGAATGAGACGCAGCAAAGGGATTCAAGTAGCAGCTCAATGTATTGTGCTGTGTGGTTGTAATGGATTTGGGTCAGTGCTGAGTGCCCTGAAAGTTATTTATGATATGATTGAGCCATGGCCTCGGCTACTTGGGAAATTTGAATAACATTTTCAAAAGTACCTAAGTGCTCCTGATATGCTCTACTGCCAAAATTGCACTTAATTTCCTCTTTTTCCTCCCACTTTCCCCCTTTATTCCTATTATTGTTTCAGGAGTAAAAAAATGTTGTCAGTGTCACAAATAGCTCTGAAGTAATTTGCATATAGCTTTTTATAGTTTTTATATGTAGCGCTTTTTGTTTGTTTGTTTAGTGGGTTTTTCTAGTTTTGTTGTTGTTATTTGGGGTTTTTTTTGTTTGTTTCCTTTTTGGTGTTTTGGTTTGGTTTTTACCCCAGTCCTCCCAAGGTCTTCAACACACACACACACCCCCCTCTTATCTCAACAGTCAGTAAAGATGCATCAGGTAAGTTTTGATCATTTTTCCATGGGAAATAGATTTCCCTGTTTTGTTTCTACTTTTGTTTTTCTGCCCTGGTCACTAGAGTCCTGAGACCTCCTTCTCTTTCTCCTTCTTCTTATTCTTCTCAGGGCTTTAATGGGAAAAGAGACCTAAATTTAAGGATATTTATGCAAATTATAGCATATAATCCATACAACAGGGAAGCTGCTGACATGCATCTATGGCACAGGCAATTGTCTTCCATGGGAAAAAGGAGATCAGAACTAATGGGAGAGCTTTAGGGATTTCACCTTCATTTTCTGATTATAGAGTTTAAGAGTGCTTGGGGATCTACGTTAATAATAAATATAGAGGGCCAAAATTCATGTCTGTGCATCTGGGAGAGATAGGGAATGTGGACACCCAAAATTTATTCTGTTGTGCCAAATCTTGGTTTGGTTGAAGTAAACGGAAATATTTCCACAGGCTTCAGCCAGATGGTAATTTAGGTTTTTTTCTGGAAAATGTTGTCCCTGTGGATAGGGCACTATTGCACACTCAGGACTGACTGAGTCTTTTTTATAGCTGCTTCTTGTTTATATGCAAAAGTACTTACATTAACATTTCAAAAACAAATAGTCTAATGTTACTGCATTTTAAGGTCACCTTAACTTGACAGAGCAGCCAAGTTTGTTGACTAAAATGATTTACACAACTCTAAGGCCACTAAACAAGTATTTCTCAATGTCTCAGCAGCAGCTTGAGGGAGCAGAAGCTAAAATTGCCACAGGTCAACAAACAGTTCTGTGTTCTGCAGTTGATAAATACATCATGCTTCTTTGCACTTCAGACTTTCAGAGCTGTTTTAAAGAAAAAAACCCAAACAACAAAAATCAACAAACAAGATATACTTAAATAAATAACACAAATGATTTCCAAGTGCATACTGTCCTCTTTCCTGCCTTCCATTTCCCTCATATTACTCCATCACACCTGCCCAACAAATCACCTGTAGTTTGCCCAGGATTCCCTAATTACCTTCAGACTGGCTGCTGGCTGGCCAAGAGGGAAGCCCTGGGGTGGCCTGTGCAACACAGCAGCCCTTTTCCAGGCAGGGACAGGTCACTCCAGGTGTCAGGAAACTCCTTTTACACAAGCTGATCATCCAAGGTTTCCTGAGGGACACGGAATGTCCTCCACCAGCAGATATTTTGATGGGAGGTGAGCGTGTTCACACCACACAGACGAGGTAAGCACCTCCCAGGGCCAGCCCTAAGAACAGAGCCTTCTGTGGAATTCCAGTCACAGAAGCACACCTGGATCTGTCAAGCTGTGGTGGGAACAGGTCCCTGTCAGAGGTTGTCACCCATTAGAGCTCAGTCAGGATCTCTACCAGCTCCCCGGAGGGAAGTGTCCAGGTGCCTTGCCAAGGGAGCTGTACAAAGCGGAGATAGTTCCTTATCAAACCAGACAAAGGACTGGTAAAGGGAGCAGAGAAACTGAATTGAGGAAAACTGTTCTGGCAGACATCCAACACAGTGCATAGTCAGTCAAGGGACTCATTAGCAAGGCCATTACTCGATTCCTTTACATCTGGCAAAACTTCCACAAAAGATGCTGTTCAACCAAAAGCTCACTTGGTTTTTTGGAACTGGAGGATAAAATTCAAAGTCTTCCATCATACAAAGGTCAAGCAAGGTGATGTTAGAATCATAGAATCATAGAATGGTTTGGGTTGGGATACAGATCATCCAGTTCCAGCCCCCTGCCATGGGCAGGGACTCCTTCCACTCCACCAGGTTGCTCAGAGCCCTCACCAGCCTGGCCTTGAGCACTTCCTAGGATGGAGCATCCACAGCTCTCTGGGCAACATGTTCCAGGCATGAAGGATTTAAAAACATTGAAGACTACGAAAGCAATAATTTAAAAGATTTGAAAAGCTTTTGTCTCTGCCAGAAGTGCTGGAGAGGGAGAATGGGAAAGTGTGCTCTGCAGCTGGACTGCAGGCAGGGAAAATATCAAGCAGCACTACACTGTGCTGTCTGTTTTGGTAATTTCTATGGCCATGGTTGCCAAACAACAGAGATCCTCACTGATGTGCTGACTTCCAGCAGACCTGGTGCAGCATGAACGCAGCCAGATTTCACAGCTCCAGAAAGAGATGAGAACCAGTGGTTTATGTCATCCAGTCACATAAAACATAAATATGTCCTAATGGAGGCATGCAAAGTACTTGCCTTCCTCTCCTAAGCCAGCTGAGAACATGTTTTGCTGCTGCAGTAAAAACAGCCAAACCGCTGAATGCCACATTTCAGGCACACATCTTCCATCATACACAGCCTGCCTTTTCCCTTGGTTTTCCTTATTTTCTCTGTAAGGTAGCAAGAAAGCTTCACTGTAAGGAGACAGACATCTCCCAGACTTGATCCTTGCTTGGGCCCTTCCCATGCATATTCATCACACACCTCTCTCCTGCCATAAGAAGATGGTTGGTCTTTTGCCTGTGATATGATCATTTGCCAGAAATAATTTTAAATAGAGCAGACAATGAGCCTGTTACTTAGAAATGTTTTCTGATAATTATCAGAATTATCTGTCATCCTGAGCCAAAGTGGTGTAACATCTGTGCTCAAACAGATCCTACACAGATGCTGCCTGAGCCCCGCTCTCCCTGCAAACATTTGGTGAACAGTGAAAGACAGGGAAGGAAAACACCACTTGGAGTCACACTGGCAGTATTTCCATGATGCAGGAAGAAGGCCATGAGCTGAACTCTCTTTACATAAACACCAATAGGGGATAAGTCAGTACTCTTGAAATTGGAGTGTCACCTTGTTTCAACATCAAACTAAAGCTTGATGTGAAAGTTCAAGTCAGAGCTGGGTCTGGCTCCACAATTTATAGTATTTATCTAACTTAGGAGCCAGCATGATAGTAAAATGTCTCAGTTGTCTCTTTAATCTGGACAGTTTATATCCAAAATTGCATTTAACAGTTGGAGGATGGGAAGGAAGGCAAGTCACAGTTTGGACCAGGTTTTATTGGTTACAGAGGGAACTGCCTCTGGGGAGCTTCTTGGAGAACAAGACCCAGAGAGAGGCTCCAGAGCAGGGATGAACTCTGGCCTTGCAGGCCAGGGGAGAGGCACGAGAGGAGTGGGGAGGGAAAAACATCTCCATACAGAAGGGCAAAGGCACTTGGAATTTCCCAAAAAATATATGCTACAGGGCAGGAGGCTCAAATGAGAAGGACACAGGGCCAATCTTGGCACAGGAGACAACTCGACCCACTGTGCTGTCCTGGGAGGAATTCATCCACAGCTTCCCCCTCTGTGCTCGCCCCTCTGTGCCTGAGGACACTGCACATCTCCTCTGCAGGGACACAGCCCAAACCCCAGGGGCCAGGCTTCAAACTGTGGGAACACATTCCCTGCTGGGGGCTGTGAGATGGGATCCTGGAAGGACTGATCCCTGCTTCCAGAGGGGCTGCTGAGGGGCAGATGGGCACAGGGGGGACTCCACCAGGTGTTCAGTGACTGGCTACTGAGCCACACAGATCCCCTCATGTAAAGGTTGCTGTTATTTTAGGTTCATTAATAAAATTACCTCAGACTGGGCTGAAAGCTGCTTCACTGTGGAATTATTCCGAATCCTCTTCAGTTTGGGGGTGCGGGAGCAGCAAAATTCCTCTCTGTGACACATAGCTATGCGTTTGGATTTTTAAATAGAATTTTGCATGTTATGCAAAAATCTATTTAAAAATATGGAATGGAAACATACATTTACACACATATGTGTAAAAAACTCAAGAGATTGTTTTGTAAAGACATTGAAGTGCAGCAGAAGGCTGTCCCATGTCCCTTCAGGCAGGTTCTGAAATGCCTCTCTTGGCCAGATAAATTCCCTGCCTTTCTCTGATGATGTATGAGAAGGTGATGGAAGTTTGTGCTTGCCCAAGAGCTGGATCCCTTGGGAATTACCAAGGAATTTGTGCTGCCCTCCTCACACAGGCTCGGCAGGGGATGGACCTGCCACGGGTGAAACTGGGTGAAGCAAGGCCAGGTGACCCCAAGGCAGGAGTGCTGCTGTATTAGACACAGAAAGAGCCAGGCTGTTACCCAGAGGGTGCTGTAGGTGAAGCTTTTGGGTGCAGTATCAGGCCTGGCACATCCCAAACCAGCCACAGGTCCCAACACAGACGGGCTGTGGGTGGCACAGGCACAGCGGGTGCGCTTGGACCAAAACCACATCCACCCACAGCTGCTGTGGTGAACACTTTGGCTCCTTGGGATGCTGACAGCAGCTAATGAGGCCTGAGGCTCTGCTTTATCCCTTTGCTTGGTCTTGGTTATCCAGTGCCAAGATCTTCTCCAGGACACCGTGACAAATACCTTGTCTAATGGCTCTCCCTGAAAAGCCAGGATTTTCTGCGTCATCGCCAGACGTTCTCGGAGGCAGACCCGAGTGATTCAAGCAGCGAGCAAATGCCAGAAAGGGGATGATTTCACTGCATTATTGAACACATATTGGGCAGATAAGCCTAGCAACAGGGCCCCTGTCTGCAGGCTGGCTCCCAACAATCAGCCACTGCTGTGGCTCCCTGTCATTCAACCGCATGAATAAATAAATGAACTCCTATAGCTTTTCTGCAATAAGCAGAATATTAGCAGTGGCTCTCAAGACAGCCTTTATCAAAAGAAGCAGCATTTATGCTGTAGAAATAGATCTAAAAATAAATTATTATCACTCACGTATACATAGAAATACCAAGAGCAAGATATGACTTTCTATAATGTGAAATGACTCATTTTCCCCCTGAAGTTTCAGTGAGTGTTGAAGATACTGCTAAGAGTGAATCACTCTAAATGGCCACTGGGTGATTGGCTGAGTTTGAACTAATCCCAGGGAGGGGAGCTGACGCAAGGGCCAGGGGCCTGAGACTTGGAATGCCTTGGCTATTTGCAGGGCAAGGATGGCAGACATCAGCACTCAGTTGTCACCAGCAAATCTCAGATTGCTTTGACAGGTGGCAGATTGTGAGACGTGAATGGTTACAGCTTCCAGGGCAACACTTCTGCTCATGGAAAGTGGGATGAGGCCAAGGGAACAGCCCATATTTCTTCTTAATGTGTATATACATGTGTCCACACTCTTGCATAAATAGCTGTAAAAAACCAGAGCACCTCTCCAATGGATCAGCCAACTAACTTGAACCCTTCTTTATACTTGCTAACTCAACCCCTAGGTATGAGTTCGAGATTTCTGGGAGTGTAGCTGAATTTCCAGCTTCCAGAACATGCCTAAAAACATTCTGGTGAGTTACCTTCAAACTTTGGCAGCATGAGGGAACTCAGCAATTCTGTAAATATTCATGGAGGTGTGTGGAATCCCCGCACACGGGGTTCCAACCACTCCTGGAACAACCAGTGACCACAGTATGACGCTTAAAGGCTTTTTTCTTTTCAGTTCATGTCCTCTGTGTCATTCCCAGGTATCCAGGTCAGCATGGATGCTGATCAGCACCCCACGGAATGGCACAAGCCCTGGGGAGGGGAGGCATTCCCTCTCTTCCTGCATGCAGCCAGTCTGGACAGCATATTACTTGTGACAGCACCAGGGGAAGAGCTTTCTTCTCTCTTCCCAGCGGCACAAATGGAAATTGAGGACGGCAGGAGCGGGCAGGCATGGCTGCAGTGTGCTAAGCAGGCACACAGCAAATTCCTGACTCACTTAAGGGATGCCTCCTGCAGGGCACAGGCATTACACATACAAATGCCAGCTTCATACTTGAGATGTGTCCCGAGGAAGGAGGTGAAAGAGAAGCAAGACACGACTTTACAGATTAGTTCACAGCTTTTTGCAGTCTCCCTTTAATTTGATCAGAGCAACTGTGATTTTTGGGGAGGGAACGATCCCCAGAAAAATCTGGCCTCCAAAGGCACCCAGTGGCTTCCATAAGCAATCCCAGCAATGCTACATCACACATGCTAGAACGGGCTGAAACAGCAATGTATGGATGCCTTGGAATTGGCTGCAGATGGAAATTTGTGCTCTGCAGCCTGCTATGGACAATTCCCATCTCACAGTACAGTGCACTCCACGAACTCAGTTGCTGAACCTGAGTCCCACACAGGCTTTAGACCTTGCTAAAGGACTGGCTGTCTTCCATTTCCCACTCCCACAGCATGCAGACAACACAGCTTGCCCTGGATTTCATAGGGAACTTCGTGAAAATTGGTTATGCTGGGGTAAAAGTTTTGTTGTGGGTTTGAAGATGAAGTAAAAATCAAGCCAAAGAAATTCAAGGAAAACTTGTTATGGAGAAGTGTTTTTTCCTCAAATGACAGAGCAGTAAAACAAAAGATCTTTCAGAGAATAGAGAAAAACCTCTTTTGACTAACACAGTCTGCCAGAAAGAATGAAATCCTGGAAGGATTTTGAAAATGAGAGGGAAATGTGAATATTTCCACTACAGGCACAGATTTTTTGTGACTTTAGTATAACCAGTGGTTTAACTCCCCCTTTGAAATCTCAGTTCTCCCTCCCTCCAGAGGCAGAGAGATGACAGGAACACCTGCAGTTCCTCCCATTCCTAAGGGGCATCAGCAAGTCAAACACACGGGACAAGTAGGGATTTTAAGCACATGAATTATTTGCTAGAAACATTCATTTCCACTTGGCTAATTATCCTCAGACCTACTTGGATGACTATAAATTCGTTCATGATTATGAAACAAGAGAGGGTTGCAGCTGTAGTTCATCCAGTATGCAAACCCTTTGCACAACCAGGATGGAGTCAGCCCTTGTCCCACTGCAAGAGCTGTGCAGCTGCACAGCCACAGCCAGCTGCTGCTAGGGCAGGGAAAAGGGTCGGGATCTCTTAGCCAGCCTCATACAGGAGATAAGCAGGACTGCAAGAAACTCATTTTTTTTGCTGCCATCAAGTTATTCTGTTGCACTTCCCAGTCCCATGGCACCTGATGGTCAAAGCTACAAAGAACTGTTGAAATAATCATAGAGACTCTCCAAAATATTGATACATTTGCGTTTCACCTGCTTAAGGACAGCCTGAAAAAAACCCATGCAAACTCCTCAAGTAAGTGGAGTCCTCAGTAGCTGGTAACTCACATGGTTTCCAATGAAATTAAGGTTTCTGGGTCCTTCTGGGACAAATTTAAACCATTCTGCTTTTAGTGATGCAGTTTATCTAGAGGGAAAGACAACATATAAAAAAACAGATGAGCTGACTGCAGATCCCATTGCACCCCAGCTCTCTGTAATTTCAGAAAAACTGGGTGAGTGTTAACTACAGTTTGGATTTTCCACTAGAGGACATTTAAAGGACAATTATATCAATGATTGAGAAGAGCTCATAAACTACACAGGTGAGATCTCTAAGCATTTGTAGTTGAGTCAGGAGACCTCGACACAGCATTCATATTTAACACAGTCACGTTTCCCTTTGTATAACAGGTCATAGTTGAATCCTGAAGAAAAGATTCTTGCGTGAAGAATTTTGTTAAGCACATCCCATTTTCAATGGATGAGATTCTCCTTCGGAGAATAATTAAGTATGCAATATATGGTCTAAAACAGCCAGGAAAGAGATTGAAAATGTAGAAAATTGAAAGGAAATTATTTCAAACTGGAGTGCTCTGGAAACTAAGTTATAAATGCTTTTGAGAACCTGCATTTATTACTTGCAATAAATAACTTTTCTTCCAAACACGCCTTTGTGTGAGAGATTAGCAGTGCAAGTGGAGCATATTTCTGCTGTGCAGAAGTTACTTATTTTAGAATAATGGACGTCACAAATTGGCCCTGCATAGCAACACTCATTGGAAAAAGATCATAGCTCCACTTAACACAAAAGTGCAATCTTGAAGCCCATTGAAACTGAAGTCTCTTCACAGGGCAGTCACTGAAGTAGCTCCTCATTTGCGTAAAGCTGGACAATTGTTCCACTTCCATACACAAAAAATTGCTTAGATATCTGCTATGCATGGGGAAAGGCTCATTAATCACATTACAGCAAGTGAACATCCCAAGGTTAAATCCTACTGCTGTGGAGCACTTCAGTGGTTTATAAAAGTCATCTAAATGGGATTTATATCTGCAAATCTTCATGGTGCGGTGAAGATTTGGAGCTTACCTTTAAACTCGAGGCACTTTTTTTTTTTTCCCTGTAGGAAAAGCACAGCTCTGAAAAACAACTACAGATACATAAGGTTTAATTCTCCACTACATTAAGCCTGTTTCACAGCTGTGCCACTGCAGTGAAAATCAGTGGAGTAGCACTGGTGAAAAAAACCCAACATAATGATGGTGAGAACTAGCCCAGGCTCTTTCAAAGGCTATTCAGGCAGCCATCCCCTCTGGTTTTCTTCAAGTCCCTTTGGATAGCTGCTGTGTGGCAGGAGGGCATAGGGGAAAGAAGACTGTGAGATGGCAAACTTTTTCCACCATTATTTGATTGTTTTATGGCATTCCTGTCCTGCTGCCTCTGCATCACAGTTCTGCTTTCCTTCAAGGAAAAGAAAACAGTGAGACCTAGATTGGTCCTCACTAAGCTAGCTGCCTTTCCTTAAAATTTTGGGGTTTTTTCCTGTGAGAAGCAATTACACCTGAATTTGTTCCAGTGCTGCTGACCTCCCAGGAGCATGGCTGGGAGCACAGGATGGGAGCCAGAGTAGCTCTGCTGAGACCAAGGGGATGGTGCTGATTTACATCTGCAGGGGATCTGTTTTGGGAGCTTTGCTGTCGGGCATATCATGTCACTTCTGGAGTCTCCACTGGCAGACACTTTAAGTTTCTTCTCAGAAATCAGACAAAGCTGCTCAAAATCCCACAGACCACTTCAAAGTCACCTTGAAATCGCCTGTGAACAAAAAGGGGCAGCTCCTCTGCCTGTCACCAGTCACATGTGTCCCTGCCAGTGGCCGGTGCCTCCACCCAGCCCACAGCAGCTCCCACGCACACTGCCCCAGGACGTCCTGTGTGGGGCCAGATCCGCTCTGTACCAGACAGAGACAGCTGATAAAGCACATGTGCTGGGCTTTCTCCTCATTCATCACACCAAAAGCTGTTCTTTTGCGGTTGGGATCCAGACATGAGAAGTCTGAGTTGCTGTTTCAATTTGCCACGGGTTCCCTGCGTGAGATTAGGGAGGACAGTTGAGCCCTCTGGCTCTCAATTGCCTGTTCCCAGTGCTGACACCACGGTTCATCCTCTCATCCACCCTCTCTCCCATTCATCCACTTTTGGGAACACAGGGGTTTTTGCACGGTCTCCCTGGTGGGACCTGCCCCATCCCAATTCACTGTGTGAAGCTCCATTTGGAGCTTTGAAAGCATAGGTGGTTTGCACCCCTGTGCCTACATTTGGATAGAGACACCAAAATATGTCCCAGAGTTTCAGTATAGTGAGACCAAGTGGCAGGAGAGCCAAGTTTTGGGCTACAGAGGAGGCTGTCACAAAACAGTTGGAAGCAAGGAATTACATGAGTCAGAGGAGCACCTGAGTGGAAGAAGATGTGTATGAGCACAAACCTGCTTAAAGAGTGTGAGCCACTCCTGCAGCCATGGCTCTGGAGAGCTGAGAAGGGAAAGGAGATGAGATGACTGAGCAAAATTCTAGAGAAGAGTCAAGAGCCCTGAAGGGACAGAGCAGTGCAAACACCAGCTTGAATTTTTCACACCTCTCTGACAGAGCCAAGAAATGTTATTTCTGTGAAGCACTCTGTGTCACTTGGCTGCAGTGCTCTTTCACCCAGGACAGAGTGCTCCAAACCCAGATTTGCCACCTCCCCAACACACGGCCCCACAGCTGAGGCTGTGCCCACGCTGGACACAGCCCTTGGAAGGGGTCCCTGCACTGAGAGGGGGGTCTCAGATCACACCCCTACCAGGCACTATTGCAGTTGTGATGTGCGTGTGTGGCTGACACAGCTCAATCACCCTTCGTTAGATTAACAACCTCTGCAAAGGCCACTTTGCAGCTGTCATGTCACCTGTCCCAGTCCTGGGTCAGACTCTTAATTTTAGCAGCCCCACATACCTTTGGGGCTACTTACAAGGTTAGAAACAGGGGATTTCCAAGTGAAAACTGTGGCTAGCCAAACCCACCCTGAGTCTCTTCATTCCAGAGGTGACATGGCTATAACTGGACCCTGGCAATGGGAAAACAGAGAGAGCTCCAGAAGGCAGCTAGGAGGGATGTGCTTGGGGTTTCTGCTTTGGTCTCCCTTCATCTGGAGGTAAAAGTGAAGCGCCAGGACTCCCAGGAAAATGACAAAGCACAAAGATGAACTGTAGGGATTCAGCCAGTGACAAGGTAATGAATGAGGTAGGGAGGATACTCTCCCTGGAGGACTCTTCTGTTCATCTGCAGCTGGATGAATTATGCCTCCCAATAATGCACTGTCAACAGGGTGGGCTCGAGATTTTCTGCAGTGTCCAATAAAGTACAATATTCAGCACTTGTCTGTGGGGTCATGGGGTCAGGTAGAAAGGAATGAGGTGAATAAATCACTTATCAGGAATAAAACAAATTAAAAAGTTCACTTTGTCAGTGGTCAGAAGGCCAGAACGAAACACAGGTAAGCACATTACCAATGCAGATATTTCCTTCCCTGGTGTATGAGGGAGCAGCCAGACAAGTGAGTTTACCCAGTTCCTTCCATACCAGTTCCCACCAAGCTACACTGTCTGATCCTGAGTTAAGAGCAGCTCCAGCACTGACCTTTAAAGCACCAAAAAATCCTTTCCAAACACTCTGTAGACAAAAGAGCCTTCTATGCTAAGGACAGGCAGCTGGAGACACCCAGACCATGTCCAGAACAGTGTCTCAGACATGCCCAGGTCTGTGCTCTGGCACCAAGGCCAGCCAGCATGAGATGCTTCCAGTCTACTGAACTTCCTCATCATCCAAAATAAGGCAGTTTCATCTCCAGTGTCTACCAAGAATGGTCTCCAGGCTCTGCTGGCTTCCAAGCTGTGCCTGGGAAACATCTGAAGGACCACAGATGTGCTTTGGAGAGTACTGACAACTCAGCCTTAAAGTCTGGGAATGAATGGACTCTGGCATCAATTAATTAAGTAGCAGAGAAACAGTTTAAGGTGCTGAAGTGCTGCAGCTCCAGCCAAAGCCAGGGGACAGTTTCAGGGAGTCCCTGACAGCCAGCCCTTCAGTGGCTGGAGCATCCCAAAGAACAGAGCAGCTTTCTGAAGATGCATCAACATCACAGCCCCAGAACACATCTTGGAGATCTCTTATCTCCTACTAGAGAATGATGTGGGAGTGAAACATCCTTTCTCACATCCCCACTGCACCCTGGTTCCCACACAGAGGAAATCTGAGTGCACAGGCTGAGCATGAGATCCATGTCACAGCCTGTGGAAAATGCAGATGCAGCTGGAGTGATCCAGAAGAGCTGGGAAAGATCCTAAGAACTCTACCTCTCCTCACACTTTCACAAGAGCTCTATCTCATCCTGCCTTTTGCCCCAACTTTCTGACCAGTCACCTTCTGTGGCTGGGTGATAGAACCAACCCTGATCTTAATTGCACAGATGACAGCATGTCACTAATTAATGACAGCCATGTCAGCCTCCCAGCAGGGAGCTGCACACATGCCGTGCATTTTTAACATCGCTCAGTAAACAGTGGTGATGAAACAAGATAAAAAATGCCAAATGTTTAGCACTGATACGATGCCCAGACAGGTTTGAGTGCCTTTGGCAGACAAGGGAGAGGGTGAGCTCCTTTTCTTTGCCATGACAATAACCCAGCGGCCTCACCAGAATTGTATCTGCAAGATCTCAGAACTAAGCAGGATGTCCTGTTCATAAATCAAATCCCAGCAGACCTCTCCCTCGACAGGCTTTTCCCTTCCTGGACTGGACTTTCTGGAAACTTAACATTTAAGATTCTAATCCTGCAAACATTTGTATGTGTGTTTTCCTACCTAGAGGCCCCATCATTGAAGTCAGATCAATGCACAAATGTTGACCGGGAACAGATTTTGTAATGTTTCTTTTCAGCACATTACCTATTTCTAAACAAGTATCTGTATTTTTCCACATGACCTCATAACTCTGGGGCAAAAAGGGAACTGTGTACGCCCACTGAGTGACTTTACAATCAGTTGTCTCAGCTGCCTTGCCCTGTACCAGATTTGAGATGTGCCCTGTGGAGTACCTCAGATATAGCTCAAGCCAGTTGCACTTCCCTCCCTATTATTTAAGCAATAATAGCTGATGGGGAGGGTATTTCCTGAGAGTCATCTGGAGAAAATGAGGTCTCTGCCTCAGGCCCATAATTCAGTGAGGAATGTACTGCCAGGATGTCAGTCCCACCCTGTCCCCCTACACTGGGCCCACCACTGTTACAGTTTGGGGTTTTCAGGTGCAACAAACACCTCAGACCTACATTTGTGTTGTCCTCAGCGAGCTACTTCTCAGGTTTCCAGAGGGACTGGTGATTTTGGAGGCACAGAAAGCTGCTCCACTTTCAGAGGGAAATTTTGCCCCAAGGGGGTCAATGAATCACAGGATGCCAGGCTGCAGAAGGGGAGGTGTACACAGTGTACAGATATACATTCTGGACAGGATTGCTCCCATGTGCCACCAGTCCATTGCTGTGGTCTCCACAGGACACACAGGAAGATCTGTGAGCAGCAGGGGCTGCACTCAGCACTTGAAAAATCTCTGCATTTTATGGGAACAAATTTACCAATCCAGCTACACATTCAGAGTGACTGTTCTGAGCCATAAACTGCCATCCATAAGCTGAATTTCTGGCTATATTGAATTCCCAGAAAGCTGCACAGCAATCAGAGCTCACAGAGGAATCTGTGCAATTGTTTTATACCGGCATTTCTTTCACTGATGTGTTGTTCTTTGCTTTTCACAGAGCCATTTCTTGCTTAAAATTGTTACGATAGCAGGACTTACTCTTCTCAGCAGTTATATATAAACATATTTTCACATGCCTATACATATGTAGGAATATATTTTCTACTTTCTTTGTTCCTTACCAGAGAAATTAAATTTTAAAAAAGCCACAGGCATTTAAAAAACATTGGATTCAAATCTGAAAAAATGGAAGATTTTTAGCTTTATTCATGTGAATAATGAAAGAGACAAAATGAGAAAGAAAAAATATTTTTTCAGATCTGTACCTGTAGGACTACAAATGATGCAGCACAGCTCTGGCAGCCTGCAGAGCTCATTGCCACAGGACAGCAACCTGTTCTCAGGCTGGGTAGGATTGATGTGGAGTTTATGGAGCTATGGGATATTCTCTAAAATCGCTGCTTGCTGCTGCAAATTAGAACTCTTCTCCTAACTTTACCAGACAGGTGTTATCATCAGTAGTTTCATCTGCAGAAGTTCCTTCGGACACAAGGGCACCAGGACTTGCAGGCCTTACAGGATTTCACAACACAAGGCCATCAGCAGCAATTCTGGCTCAGACAATTGACACTGCCCTCCCTTCCTGTCCCCTGTGCCGCTCCCTCACACCACCAAGCACTGCTGTCTGTGGGGCCACCTTTGGGACTGGCTTCAGGAATGGATCCAGCAGAAAAGCAAGCATGGAAATTGTACAGAGTACCCACAGCAAAGAATCCTTGGGATTTCCAAGCCCAGGCAGTGCTGGACAAAAGCAGGTGGGCAGCACAGGAGGAGGCAGCGGTGAGAAGCTGAGGGCATCCACCACTGGCTGTGCTGCCGAGGATGCCACAGTGCAAAGGCACAGCCTGGCTGAGCTCCCCTGGCCCAGTGTGAGCAGGGCAGTTGTACTTGGTGCCTCTCCTAAATGCCCTTTTGGCCTAAAAACACACCTGTGCCCCAGCTTTCCTGAGCCAGCTGCAATATCCACAGCCCTTCTGGTGACACTCAGTGGATTTCCCTCAGCAAAGGTGTTTAAACTCCTCCTGGATCCACATCCACATCCACAAACTCCCTCAGCATCTACAACACCCCCCTAAAGGAGAGAGCTGCTCCATCACCAAGCCATGGGATGGAACACCAGAGGTGGGCCCGGGCAGGGCACAGAGACACCTGTGCCTCCTGGCAGGCCTCCACAAGGCCCTGCTGAGGCCTCTCATGATGCCTTAGGATTTCAGCTTTTCTATTTTTTATGCATTTGTAATCCTGCAATTCTTCAGTTTATAACTCTAAACTCTTCAGTTTATAACTCTAAACTCCATATTGAGTGTCAGCTCCTGCTTTCTCATTTTGGTCAGACAACACAATTACTCTCTAGGCCTGGAAATTCTGGGAATCAAGGACACCTCACTGCCTCAGGCCCTGAGAAATATAAACAAAACTGAGTTGAGGGTGAGCAAACCTGGGGCAAATGACTTAATTACCTGCAGATTTAATTGGAAGATTAGCCCTCAATGTGCAAATGGACCAAACTCATAAAAGTGTGAAAACCCATAACCTGTTATCCATTTTTGGGTGTAGCCCGTGGGGGGGCTTCATCTGCCCCAGGTGTACCCAAAGGCCCTTCAATAAATATGACTGCAGTTTGCTCCCTTAATTCTGTCTGGCCTCTGGTTTTAGGTAGTCTGAAAAGGCATCACTCACTCTGCCCATGATGGTGGGGTTGTTTTAGGGCAGGACACTGCAGGGCCTTCTCCTGGCAGAGAGTGAGGCAGTGGCCAAGGAATGTTTGTTGAAAGCCAAAGGGCCAGCTCATGCTCCAGAGCAAACAACAGGGCTCAGGAAGAAGTGTCCTATCCTCCTCCTCTCCCTAAGAAAAGTACCTATTTCCCAGACTTTCAGCATTCTCCCTGAGAGCAGCTGGTGGAAATGGAAACCTGGCTTATTGTGGTTCCACCTGATACAGCTGCTCCTGTCTGCACAGTCCCACCACATGGAAATAACCTGCCTGCGGAAGAACTGCTCTTGCTGGTGTCTCAGTGCTGGTCCACTGCACATTTGGGGTGGGAATGTCTGTGTTGCTGCTGAGGAGGGTTAGGGCAGAGTGTCAGGCTGTTCAGCATCCAGAGGGTTTTGACTTCTTGCACCTGCCACCTCAACAGCCAATCCTGGCATTTCACACTTCCACTGGACAGAGCTTCAAGCCTTTTGCAGAAGCTGAATATTCAAAGAGGCTGAATCCCCTGCCATGACAAAACTGACGACATTTCTATAGTCACTGCATTTTGTGTCTCTTAATTTGAAACTGCATCTACACTCTAGAGTGGCTGAAACTCTGGGTGTACAAATCAATAGAAACTGAGTCACTGGGCTTGATAAAAGCAAACAGATGTCATCATAACGGGAGTGAAGCCCTGCTTCAAGCCTCAACCACCCTGTTGAGTTACAAGATTAATTAGAGGAATGTATGAAACTGAAATGAATAAAGCAACCATTAAACATGTTGCTAATATTTAAAGGAACTTAGCCAAAAAAAGAAAAACTAGCTAGTGGGCTAATGTTTACATTATAAAATGTCAATTTACAGTGTTAACCTACTCCAGAATGAACAAACAAATATTTTAAGCAGACAAGAAAAATGCACATACTTTCAGCAAACATTGACATCTTCTTACACTGGGGAAATTCTTGTCATGCTTAACCCAAGTGTGGCACAATGCTTTGTAATAATTATCCACTACTGAAGCTTATCTGGGCTTGCTGATAGCCTGGTAGTTCCTGTAGCACATAAAGCAGCGCATATTTCACCCCATTTATCTTGGACACCAGTGTATTTAATCCCTAGGAGGCCCAAGTGTATAAACCAAGAAACACTTGGGTGATTCAAATGACTCACTTGGGGCTACAGTCAGTCTTTGTAGAGCTGAAAAATATATCAAGTCACATGGCTAAAGCAGGGCAGGGTGAGTATTTACTAAATATTCATCTCAGGAGCTGAGGGTTTTGTCGCCCTCTTCCAGTCTCACCAATGGGAAAGTCACTGTAAGTGACTTCCCACAGATACTCCAAAAATTACTCAGAAAAAAAGTCAGGGTTCCTTTTAAATTAGCAAATCTGTGATGTCTCACAGGCAGATGCTCCAGTACTAGGAAGTGGATCCTGTGCTGAGAATGGGAGAGAGGAAGGGTAGATGGTGACAGAGAGAACAAAGCCTCTTTTCCTGGGAATCATAACACAGTACAGAAAGTAGAGTTATTAATGGCACAGGCTTGATTCAGCTGATAAAATTTTTTATTTTTTTTTTTATTTTCATTTTTTATTTTTTTTTCAGAGAGCATTTACATCAGGTTACATCAGTGGACCTTACCTTTATACTAATGTGGAAAAGGGATAACACTTCCCACTCATCACAATTCTTTTTATTGGGAATAGCAGTTAGAAAGTACTATTTATCCTCTGAGCAAAAAAAAAAAACCCAAAAAACCCAACTATTATAAAATCTCAGCAGCAGAACCTGAAGGTCTTTATTTATTCTTTAAGCCCTGGTCTGTAGTCCAAAAATTTAAGAATATTGTTGAACAAGTCAAATAAGAGATGCATGAGGAACAATGAGGAGATAGGGAAGAGAGCAGTGAAGACAAACAGACATGTTATATATACTCCTCTCTCTTTCAACAGATCCACAGAATGCAATTTTCATGCTGTCTCTAGACATAAGGATAACTGCTCTTCAGGAGCTACTTTGTGTGTTAAACAAATATGACATTTACAGATTGCTTTCTCTCAGTGCTTATTTGTTATGTCCTGAGCTAATGACCTTAAAAATTGCTCTCTCTGATGGTGTTAGTGTGAGACGATTTCCAAAAAGCATGAAATTGCAATAAACTGTCAAGTTTGCACAGGTGCACTGGAGATTAAGAGATCAGCCACAGAGCCATTAAGATCTATGGCAAAATGCCCAGTGGGACCTAGATCAAACCTTTAGAGTGTTTTAAAAAATGTCATCATTAGGAGAGAGATGCCTTCCCAGGAGCTCCACATAATGCTGGATTTTAACTATACCCTTCTGCAGTGCTCCTCTGAGATGGCAGCTGCTGGAATTTCCTATTCATCTCTAAACAGATGAAGCAAATATTAATTCTGCTAGAGCAAGGATCAGCGGCACATCCTCACTGAGATGCACTAGAGAAGCCTTCAAATTCTTACCTTCAGGGAGAGGTACCTTAGAGGTGCAAGAAGCCCATTTGCATTCATTGCACAGGGACATATTTTTAAATACTATGAAAAACTCTAAGGAGCCAGGTTTGGGGAAAAATTAGCCCATCAAAAGGTGAACTTCTCACCAGTAACTGTCTTCTCCGTAGACACACAAGTTTCATTCTTAGTTTCATCCACTACCTTTTCATCTAGAAGGACTCTGGCTCAGGGAAATTCCACTAGCTGGTGTGGTCAAGGGCAACAGAGATGCCCTGAGCTGCTGCTCTGCACAGAGAAGGTGTGGAAAGAAATCAGTTATCAAAACCTCCCACTGCTTTCCCTGATACTCCCCTGGAAGGACAGGGAGGTTTCCTTTTAACTGCCTGGGAGTGAACTCCAGAGCATCCCAGCTCCAAGAGCTAAGAGATACACTCCAGGGTGCACAGGCAAATGCAGAACCCTTGGCACAGCAGGAACACTGTGAAGCAGAGATTTGCTTTGCAGTGCTCACACACGGGGTTGGCTCTGTCTAAGTGATAGGTGAGGAGCAGAGGCTTGGGAATGGCTTGGGAATGCCTTTCAGTGCTTCTCATCTGGAAAATTATATCATCAATGCTGAGGTTACATTTTGCTCTCTGTTGGCAAAGTTACACTTCTGTCCTTTTGTGCTGTTGGCTTTGTTCTGTATCCTAAGTCCTATACCAAAAATGAGTAAAAAGAGTAAAATCTAATCCAACTTTTTTTTCCCAAATATTCCACATTGGTTTTCTCAGGAGAAAACCTGGGTTGTTCACAGAAACTCATACCCTATGTCATGCTGTTGAGTACATATTTTCAGTTAGTTCTTCAAATATTTTTGTAAGATAGAGAAGTCAAGCAGGAGGTGGGAAATGACCAGATCTGAGGGCACACATGCTCAGCAAGCTGAGTCACCCCCAAACTCAGCCAGCTGCCTGCATACAGCTCCCTTGCTCCTCAGCTGCAGATTAGTTCTGGCTTTGGGCAGAAACTCTATTAAACAGGACATAATAGGTGCTACTTCTGTGGCCTTTCATGGTTGATGTTGTCCTGGACCCCTGTGGCACAAGCTCCTGAAGCCCTGCAGTTGATAGCTGGCAGGGCATGATGCTGAAGGTGCTTTCTGCAAGCCACTCACACAACTCAAGTCAGACCAGCATCAGGTGCTACTAAGAGCCAACACAGCACTTCTCAGCCTTTTCCAATACAAAGACTCATCCATATCTTCTAGTGCTTAATGGCCATGGGAGGAAAGAGAACAGAACGGAGGAAAAATCTTGTCTTTATGGGAAAGAGTAAAAAGGGCAAGAAATGCAAAAATATTCCCATCATCAGATAACTATAAGACCTTCTTCCCTGTCCCTGTTGTTGTATCCTTGGCCTTGGCTGCTATTCTGAATTCAAGGACAGCGAGATTTTCAAGGTAAAAAAAACAAAGCATCCCCTGCAGGGCAGAGGAAGGAAGGGAACCACAGTGAGCCCTTGGGAGAGGCTCTGAATAAACAGCAGCTCACAGCACTCACCTGTCTGCCTGCCTTCCCCCCTGCAGGCTGTGGCCATGGGGCAGACAGAGAGCACCTTTCTGCATCTGGGCAGCTCCTGGTGCCCTGGCCCTATTGCTCAAGACAGGCCAGGTAACTTTAGGCAGCACTCTGGGTGCTGTTGCTGCTGTTTTCCTTCTTCCCCTGCTGCAATCCGTGCTCATGGCTGATGCAGAGAAGCTGAAATACCAGCCTGGCTGGTTAAGATGGGCTTTGCAGCCCCTCAGGAGTAGCATCACTGCAGCTTCCCTGCAGCTGATCAGACACAGCCCAAAGGAACCAGCAGCTCAGCAGGATGGGGAGGTTACTCCTTGTGAAAGGAAGGGAGGGATGTTTTGAGACCTGACAGGGGGTGAGGTGTAGGAGCAGCACTAACACAGGCTGTGCCTGCCTGAGGGCCTGGGAGGTGCTGATCCACAGGCAGAACAATGCTGTAGACTCAAGCAGCTTCTCCAGGCTCCCACTAGCATCAGAAACAAAACACATAGGTCATTTTCCAGTTTCTGAGACACAGTCCAAATCTTAGGTTGCCTCCTCCTTGACTATACCTTTTATTTCCCAGGGAAGTTGAGTTCTTCAAGAATGAACAGATTCAGTATTCCGAAAGCATCCAGCCATGATCCATTCCCCCAGGGGAGGGAAGGGAGCCAGCTCAGCCTGTGCTGCAGCAGGAATGAGAGCACAGCACAGAGGTCTCCTCACAGCCTGGCCCACAGGCACTGCAGCCACTGACAGAGGTTTCTGCTCCTGGGAGAGCTCCCTAGGGAACAGGCCTACCTCTCTGCCCTGTCCCGAAGGACGAGCTTTCCTTGGCTAACTGCTCCCCCACCCTCATTTCCTTTCTCACTTCCTCCGTAAACAGAATCTCCTTCTTTCTACGTCACTGTGCTTAAGGGCTGAGTCCTTGGAAGCAAGCTTCTTTTTTTCTCTTCCTCTAAGTTCCAGTATGCCCTTTGTCCTTTTGTCTTCCCTCAAGATCTCCAGGAGGGATTGTTTTGTTCTCATTTAGGATTTTATCATTTAGTTTTGGATCTTTGGATCCTCATTTAGGATCTTAGCAGTCTCCTGTCTGAAAAGGCAGAGGAGCATTTCTCCCTTCCATAGTTCATGGTGGTGAGAGCAGGAACACTCTGGGCAATTGAGGAGCTGCTGCTTTTGGCTTCTTCCATGTTAAGCTTTCATAGCATGAGCCAAAGAGAGTTAACACAAATTGAGCCTGCTGTGAGCGAGCTGGGCTGCAGACAGGCAGGAGCTGAAAGCCCAAGGCCTCTTTTTCCACAGGGTTCTTGGCAACCTGGCAGGAGCAACATCTCCTGGGCTGGAAGGGACTTGTAGGACTTGAGATGGGTCCTTTTAGCAGCTTGCAGGGGTCTCACTCATTGCCACAGGAGGACTATCAGGACAGCAGAGGCCATGTCACAGCTACACAACTGGCTGGGAGAAGGACTGGGCAATCCTCAACACTCAGGCCCCCTCTTCTTCTCTCAGCCACTCCTTACTCCGACTGCAGTATCATCCCCCTCGTGCCTGACAGACAATTTACTTACTTATCCCAAAGACTTTTGCAATCCAAAAGTGACCAGGCCAAGGCAGAAAGGAGGGGAGTCACATGAAAAGAGAACCAAAGTAGAATACTGTTTTGGAGGACTGAACACTCCAGCATGCTCCCTCTGAAATCAGGAATGCTCAAACAGAAGCTCAGCCCCTCAGCAAATTTTCTCCACATTGTTTACCTGTGTACACAGGAGGTCTTTGTCTGCACAGGGAACTGAATCTACATCCCCCAAGTCTAAGATAAGCCCAGCAGCCTATCTCAGGCCCAAGGGCTGCATCTCCTGCCCCAACAGGAGCCTTGGAGACAACATCTCCCGGCCACCAGTGGAGCACAAGCTGTACAATCTTCTTGTGCTCACAGGAACTGGAATGCAGTCTAAGAAATTGAAATTTAATAGCAGCAGGGCACTTCAGAGGAAATGCTTGGTTTGTGTAGTAATGCTTCCCCTTCTTTTTTGTGGCATTATAGCAGTGCCTCAGTAGCACTTTCCTGCCCTTCCCTCTGTTCTCCTCTTGTGACAGCTTTATCAGTGAAAAGGTTGCCAGTGGGTCAACCCCTGACGCAGACAGCCTGTACAGTAGAAGCTCCCTATCACTATAGAACACTCCATTATAATTAAAAATTAATGGCAAATACACTCTCTCCCTCTCTTAATCTTGAGAAATGAGTATCATTCCGGGGACAAAAGCTTGTGGGATACCGAACGCTTTCCGTGAGAGGCTCTGTGCGTGGCCCTGTGGCAGCTCCCTCATCAGTGTCACTGTGCTCTCATGCTTGTAATCTGCCCTTGAAACCTTGTCTCTCCCTCAGCCACTGACAGCAGCACTATTGTTTTTAGCAGCTCAGCTTTTCAGCTGACTTCAGGATCCCCAGAGGCCATCCCTTTTTTTCTGACTGTGCTCCAGATTGTCATCAGTGCTCATGAAATTACTCCAGCACCGTTTGGTCCCTTGCCATTTGCAGCCAAGAGGGCACCTCCTTTCCCTTGGCTTCCTTACCCTGGATCTGTCTGCTGCTGGCTGAGCTGCCTGGGCACTGGAGATTGCTGTGCCTGACAAGCAATCTCGGCAGGTCTCCGGGGCAGTGTTACACTCTGTCAGCATTGTTAGAGCTGAGCAGGGCTGCACAGGATCCTTGCTAGAGAGGCTTCCTGAAGGGGCTTCCTTGCAGGAATGTGGGTGACTCACCACACTCAGCCACTCGTGTCTCAAAGAGATCACGCTCCTGCTGCACCAGGGCAGTGATGATGTGTGTGAAAATCCCTAGGAAAAAACAGTTACTGCAATATTAAGAGGAGAGAGGATGTTTGGGAAGAGCTGTTGCTATTGGTAGCTTCTTGCTGCTAAACAATTTCCGAGTGCATGGAGAGCTCTGCGTCCCTTTGTGTCAGCCACGGGATGATGCATCCACTGCATTTTCCAAATTTTTCCAAAAACAGCCAGGCTGTGGAGTGCAGAATACAGTGAGGAGAGCATGTGTGTGTTCCTGTGTGTGCCTGCTGGGGAGCTTGCAAGCCCTATGGAGAGTTGGAGGTTACCACCTGCCCACCCACACTATGGGTTCCTTATGTGTTGCAGATCCCACAGAAGTCCCGTTTTCCCTGTGAGCAGCTCTGCCCACACACCTCCAGAGTCAGCAAAGGCTGCCAGAACATCCACGGGGAGGCCAGCAAGAGAGCCTGCACTTGGGTTTTCAGTGGCTGGCTGCTCTTCAGGTTGGCCACCCTGTCCTCTGCCCAGGTTTGTTCCTTGGAAAAGGCATCCCACAAAATGCCAGCACCATTTCCTGGCACAAGCAAGGCCCTGGTGCTTTTGGTCACCTCTCTGAAGTCAGGCAGCTCAGGACACTCCCTCAGGACCGTGTATCCCAGTGCCCCCTAGCCTGAGCACAAACTGCTGGGAGAAGAGCCTGGAGCACTGCTGCAATCCTGGGCATGTCTGCCCCAGCCTCTCAGCCCTGCCTCCAGCAGCCTCAGAGACCTCACTCCGTGTTAGTGATGACTCCCAGCCCATTTTCGGGCAGCAGGGCCCAGTCTGACAAGGGAGAAGCTGGAGAGGGACTCTGTCAGAAACTGTAGCAATAGGACAAGATGGAATGGGTACAAATTGAAAGAGAGGAAATTTAGGTTAGATATTAGGAAGAAATTCTTTACTGGAGGCTGGGGAAGCCCCATCCCTGGCAGTGTCCAAGGCCAGGCTGAATAAGAACCCAGTCTAGTGGGAGATGTCCCTGCCCATGGCAGGGGGTTGGAATGAGATGATCTTTAAGGTCCCTTCCAACCCAAGCCACTTGGGATTCCACAAAACTGATTCTGGACACCACAGATCCTGTTCAGGAGGAAAGTGTGAAGATCCAAGAACTGGGCTTTTTTTCCTACATTGCCCATTTTCTGCTTTGTGCTAGTACAGGGTGACTGCTGCACTTTATTTGACTCTGGTGGTGATACAGCTACAGAAGGAGGGATTTATCTCTGCAGAGAGCTTTGAGCAGCTCACCTGCTCTCCTAACATCAAACCCAATCCCCTGCCTCAAAGCAAGACTCAAAGTTCAAACTTTTCAACTTCAAAGCAAGACTCAGGTGGCACAAAAGCCACTTAGGCAGCTCAGTCAGAGCTGACCTTCTCCATCCACCCCAGGTCACACAACCCCTTCTGAACCCCATTCCATGCCAGCCTTGCCCACGGTGGTTGCTGCCTCTCCCACCTTCAGCCCAACAGCACAAACACGTGCATTGGGAAGGACCTGGCGTTTCACTGCAGTCACACCCACAGTAAAAATTATAGTTCCCATAAATGGCATGTGCAAGTACAATTTGGTCAAAGTCTTTGCAAGGTTTCCGACCGAACAAGTTATAGGTTGTGAAGGTCATTGTAAAGCATTGAAGAAGTTTAAATCTCTGTGACCTCGAGAGCTCTCAAATGACTTTTTATCAGCTGTAACTTGGAACTCACATATTCAAGCAGCAACCAGCAGTTGCAAAAGTTCCTGCATAGAAACCAGGAAAATTCCAAACAACACAGACAGGGCCAGATGCAGCTGCAAATTAAATGCTATGAAGAGGAATGAAGAGGCAGCCATGCTTTGCATAGCTCATGACTTGTAGTAGAAGCACTGGGCAGGGATAACAGAACAAAGAAGGGGTTCCTAATTCCCCAGGAAAACTCCTTTCTCCTCACCTCCAGTGTCCTCACAAGACTGGAGGCGGTAGAGGAGATGAATCATACAATATTTGCAAGACTTGTAAAATGTTATCAATTCTGAAAGCCCATTTGTGCTAATCAGCACATACAGCAAGTGCAAATGATAACTCAAAGGAGCAGCTAAATGACTGGTGCAACCAGCTGAAATTGAATCATCTGAAAGTTCACTTGTGGCCACCAGACCAAATTGTCACATCTCCCATTCTTCCTCCAATTCTTCCTTAAAAGGGACTTATTTCCTTCTCTTAAGCAACCATAACAGGATGATGTGCCTTGAACTCCAGTTCACTGCCTTTCTCATGAGTGCTGGGAATGGGCAGTGTCCTCAGGGAACCAAACACCACCTCCCCTCAGGACAGCTGGTTGCTGTTCCCACCCAAGCTCTCACAGTGCCCTTCAGAGATGCCAGACCCTCTTGCTGCCATGCCTGGCACATGGTACAGAGCCACCAGCTTGCTTCTACTCAGGTTTGCCAGTTTCTTTCCAGCCAGATCGTGGTCCAGCCCAAACACCAGCCTAAGACAGCACACAAAGAACTGGTGGGGCAGTACATTACACAGCTAAACTTCTTCAGCTGCAGGATGTAAGTTTAGGGAATCTTCATTTATTTTTCTTCTGCCTCTAGTTTACCACCAGTGTCAACTATAAAGAGCCAGTATCTCCCTGGAGCATCAGCAAACAGGCATCATTCCAGGGCTCTGTATGGTGTATACAGACTGAAAAGAGCCAAGTTCACTTTTAATTGTGCAGCTCATACTGTGAACTTTCTTCTACAAGTTGTTAAAACAGATTTTTCATCTTTTGAGACAGCCTAGCCTAAGAGTCGAATTTTACTTTCAGTTATATGGGTTGAAGTCCAGAGTAACTGATAATCTCAAAGCAACACCAAAGTCACGTTTTCTCCTCCACTGAAACTCTGAGATTGTGCAACAGAGGAAATGGCAAAGCTGGAAAAAGTCTGGACTTTGAACCCAGCTACTGAAGCTTGTGCTTTGATTGTGTGAACTCCCTTTACTCCTGTAAGCTATCAAAACAGTCAAGTAAAGGAGTTAATCAATTAATACTTCAGTTAATCAATTACTACACAGAAGAATCCCAACTTTTCAAAAGGATCCAAAGAAAGCAACACTCCAAAGCCGGTGTTTTTTACAATCCAAGCTGAACTCTTGACTTTAAACCAATAAAGCTTCCTAATGATCCTGAATTTCAGAATTAAGCAAATCTGAAGCAAAACAAAAGCTGAGATTTACAATGCATGTTGACCAGCCTTTAATTGCAGCAGCCCCTTGTGTCACACAATGTCCTGTGCAGCACCCATTGTTCAACTTCATAAAGCTTTGGCACACTGAGTTTTCGAAGTCTCTGCTATTCAGAGACTTCATTTATTCATAACCTGTCAAAAAAAGATGTCTTTCAGGAGAAAGGGAGACTCAAAGGAGATCCACAGTCACTTAATAGTCTAATTTCTAGCACTGACCACATGAAGACAAATTAGGCCTTCAGACACTCTTTTCCAACAGGGATCTCTCAAGCTCATCAACACACAAGATTATAAAATGCTGTCTGAAAACTGCAGGGCAATCTGAAAACTTACTCTTATCTGTTATTGCAAAATAGACACCAAAGGGCAGGATTCACCTCACCTAATTTTAGCCATCTAAATAGCTGGCCTCTCATTGCAACAAGTCACTGCGGCTTCCTCTACAGCCCATGGCATGAGATTCCCTCCTATTTTAGGATGGAAAAAGGAACAGTAAAGAAGGCTTGATGCTGCTGGTGGGAGAGAACAGATGAGTTCTCCCCCATCAGAACAGTTTATGGCACATCAGAAGAGTGTATGACAGATGCCAGGGTCTGGGAGAATCCCACCATGACATGTCCAAGAGTATGCACGAGGTGTAAGAGACTCCTGTGGGGAAAGCTGCAGGTTTCACTCCACGGTGAAAAGGTTCAACTAATTGTGCACAGCCCTAGAGCTGTGGAGGAGCAGGAGGGGCTGGTCCCAGGCCCCATCAAATGGGGGATTAGGGAAGAAAGGAACCCGAAAAACAGCAGAATGACCTAGCAGCACATCATGCCATCTGTAACTACTGATGTACATTTAATTTCACTAAAACATTTAAGCATGAGAAACCTTGAACATTTCAAGTACTCTGGAATGTTAAAGCATCATCCCTGGTTTTCATCCACTCACCTTGTTTCAGCATCATTTTACTACAGTGACACTTATCTTTCTAACCAAAAAAGTATTATGCATTTGCCTCCCTGTGTTAAGTTTCCCTCAAATGTTGTCTTTTTATCTTCCATGAACTCAATTAATTGTTAACACCTCAAAAAGTTAAGCTTAGGGAAAACACACGGACTTTCCTAGAGAACTGTTTGACACAGGTTCTTCTCCAATGTTTCTGATACTTTTCTTCTCCAGAATTTGTAAATATACACTGTATTTCACAGATGAGGTGACTTTTTCTTATTTTCCAGTCTTGCTTAATGAAACACTTTGTACAGAAAAAGCTGCCTCGAGGTTGGTGGGTCATTGATGATTTGGCTCTGAAGTCAAAACTTTGCCAGTCCTGGCAAGCTACACCTGAAAACAGTCATCTGGGAGACACTGAAAGAACTTATCATCAGATCTGAGCAGCTTGCTGGGGAAAACTGTATCTCAAATCACCACTTTGAGCATGGCTGACCATGCCAGTGGACACACAATTAAGATGAACGGTCCTGATTGCTTTGTTTCCTGATTTCACATGGAAATGAGGTGCAGATGCACTGCCAGTCCCTCTCATAAGGTTGAATTTGTCCCTTCACCACAGTTTACTGACTTGGTGGTGAGCACTTGTGTCACCCCCAGCTTGTGCACACCACACTGACCCTTGGAAGATCTTAGTTTCAAGTTGGGAAAGGCAAGGAAATTTTCAAGAAATATCTCAGATCCAGAGGACATGAGGCTCCATCAGCTTTTCTTCATGCAGAACTACTTTTTTCTTTTTCTGTTATTTACTGGCTTCCAAAGTGTGATGAAAGACCTTTGTGAGCAGATAATTCAATGCAAAGTAGATGATGCCCTTCAGTGTTTCTTAAAAGCAAACACTTTCATGAGTTGATATTCCAGGAAACTACCAATTATCATTTTGATCCCTTTAGGATTAAACTCTAGGAGGATTAACTAGGATAGCAAGATAAGAAAACAAATCCAAAGAAAGCACACTTTACAGAAGATTTAAATCCTTCCACAAATCTGTGCTTGGTAAGTTCAGTGTAGTGCTTACATGCAGAATCCCGGGCAACCCACCTGAATGTGAGATCTCAATCTTCATTTTACAGCCCCAAGCCAGACTGTTACCATCTGCAGCATCTGAGCCAAGTAATTTCAAGCTGATTTATTACATTTCTAACTCTGAACATCCATCATTCTGCAAACAGCCTAAAGGGAGATGCCCCATACCTTAACTTACACATTTTACACTGTTCTCCCTCTAAAGCTGTCTGCCAATCATAATATTTAAATCCTATGGAGCTTACTTTGTGTTTTCTGTAATTTGAAGTTCACACTGTGTTTTATTAACATGCTGCATTCCCAGGTGAGGTGCAATAACTTTAGGATGGAAAAAGGTGCTACCACAGCACTGCACTTCTCATTTGCTGTTCCTTTGAATAGCCTCACTTAACTGGCTCTGTTTCTGAGTGCTATTATTTTCTAAAAATGTTATAAATTCTACCAATATCCAGCACCAAGTGTTTGTATTTACCCCTGAGGTAAGCAAGCTGTACTCAGAAGCTCCAACAAACCCCAAGGTTGTGAGGGCATGTGATGCTGCTCATGACAGAGCAGCAGTTCCTTTTAGCCTCTTCAGCACACAACTGGGTACCACAGACAACAGCAATTTATTTCCCTTCTCAGGGTTTTTCTAAAAACAATAGCCCAGTTTCTAGCATGCCTGGCAGCCACAGACCAGCCTGACTTGCAGTTAAGAGTGAATCTGAATACAGATTTTGAAAGCAGAATCCATTACATGCTACAGAATTTCAGTTTTCTTTTATTACAACAGAAAGAGAGCAGTGAGAAATAACAACAATAAAACTGGAACTTGGGGTGCATTCTGACACAGAAGAGTTAGAAAATGCAACAGATTTTTTCTCACAGTACAATAATTCTTAAGGATGGACCAAAAGGATTATTTACCACTTCAGTGAACTGTTATCAAGGAATGAGAATATTTTACCCCATCTAGACAGCAAATAACCATAACCACAGACCATTTTGGAAACCCATTATCAATAAAATTCTGCTCAAAGAAATTAAGCCTGTCCCATCCCTACCAGATCACCCAAGGTTTTATCTGGGCATCTAAAACCCAACAAGTACAATTTTTTTGGGTTAATTCGAATTCCCAAAAAGGATTCTGTCAGAGGAACTCAGGCAGAGGTGTTTTTTTCAGTCAAGCCCATCTCCAACAACTCTTGCAGCATAAAAATATAGGAAAGACGTAAGCATTTGGTGTCGTAGAGCTCTTCTATGCTTCGTACTCAAATATTTTAAGATCCTCAAGGAGTTCTTTAGCGAGTGCCTGCAGCTCTGCATTGCGGCTCTGGGACAGGGCGACGATGCGCTGGAAGGGCAGCGTCTCGCGCACCTCGGCGCCCGACCTGGCCAACACCTCCGGCTCCAGGAGCACTGACTGCAGCAGCCGCAGGGCGTGCAGGCAAACCTCTGTGTCCGGGTCTAAAAGCAGGGAAGAAAAGCACCCAGTGCTTGTTAGGAGCGAGTCTGAAAGGATCCACCAGGCAGACAGGGAATAACGGAAGTGTCCTAATTCCCAGTGCTGTTGGCTGTGGCTGGCTGGCTCTAGCAGGTACCTGAAAATCACATTTTTGTCCTCCCTCAGCAGCTTCTGCCCAGCAGTGTTTGCGAGGGAGAGATAACCAGGAACCTTTCTCTTATTTTCCAGATGTTGAAACTGCTGTGAAGCAGGGAATTTATCACCCTGAATTTATCCAGTCAGTACCCAGGATGTACTGTTGGATGCAATCCAATTTAAGAGCAGAACAAACTGCCATGAACAAACAATATCCCATGATTATTCAGACTTAAAAACAGACTAACAAATCAAATCTGCAGTAAATCATTAGGCTTTTCTTTAATTTCTTTTTATATGAGGCTTCAGATTTCCTCAAAGCTCAGTAAAATATTAATCTTTATAAAACTTTCTAGCAACCACGTATCAACCTTCCAAGTGTTTAATTCAGTCTGCACAAAATTGAAATGGGTATTGAAGCACTGCTGCTCAGGAATGTGCCAGGGAAATGCAGCAAAGACCTTTGACTGACTTAAGCCAGGAAGACATGTAATAACTCCACTGCTAAGAACACAGAATGCATTTTTAATTACTGAAACATTAGGAGCATTACATTTTAATCATTCGCAACGGCCCATTTGCATTTAGTGGTTTACAGCTTTATCAAAAGCATGTGGTAGAAAGACTTCCCTATTCTGCATATTCCAAATGAAAACATCTAATATATTTTTATAGCTGAAGCAGTTATTTGTCCCACGTGCCATGCATTTTTAATGTGTTTTTCATTAGCATACCTAGTCTTCAGCAAGCTTTTGAAAAAGGGTTGTGCAGAAAGGTTGAGAAAATTAATTCAGATCACTTTGAGCACAAAATCACCAGAGAGACCAAAATCTCACTGAAGGAGCATAAAACCAGTGCAGTGGTGAGCCAGAGTGCACTGAGCTTGGAGGAGGCATTTGGTGGGGCTGAGGCAAGTTCTTTCCTTTCCTGGCTTATTTCACATGTAACACTGGTGACCTGAAAAAGGACTGAGGAGAATTATTCATTAAAGCATAAGCGCTGAAAGCACTCAGGGGGGCCAGAGAACAGGATGTGATGGACACCAAAGAAGACTCTGGATTTCAGCATGAAACTCACTGCTGAGATGGGGATTTTTAAGTAAGTTCCAGCAGCACAAGGCTGAAGAACAATAATAAAGATTGTGACATCTGATCTACACCCGAAAGCCAGGCAGTCTCTCTCTCTTCCCCCATCTTCCATCATAAATGGAAATAAGCAGGTGTTAACCTCTTAAGAAAGGAGTTCTACTTTCTCCTGGAAAAGCAGCAGGGTGGGCTGTAATCTGAGGACACAGGTATTGTCTAAACCCAAAAAACAATGTGCATTTTCTCCTTTTCCATGCAACGAGAATCCTAGCTGTTGGGCATGCTGGACAATTTTAAACATGTCAAATCAATAACAGCTCCATGATTAGTGCTGCACACCCATGGCACAGCCAGTCTTATTGCTGACACCCAGGCTGAAGGCTCTAAGGAGTCTCTTTCCATCATCATCTCCAGCAGTACCTGCAGGTGCAACTTTGAGTGATGAGCAGTTGTAACTCTTGGGGAAATGCTGCAGCTCAGCCTCACAGACAGGAAGACTTTATGTCCTATTTCCAGGGCAGCAACACTTCAGTGAATCCTTCTGAAAAAACCTGGGGACAAGTTCTGGTTTTCAGACTTATTCTGACCTAATCAAAATATGACTAAAAGCCTTGAATTTGTCCTCTCTTGCCTTCCTTTTTTGCCTCCATGCCTTCCACACTGTGTATTTTTTAATGCCTATATTTTTGCCTGATATATTGCTCCAACTGCACAGATCACCTCCCCCTTTTTCTGTTCTTAGTATTATTCTACACTTAATCATTGGAAATAGCAGCCACAAACTACAGCCCAAATAGGTAAGAAGAAAGAAGCTTTGGGGAGTGAAATCTATGTAGTTCATTTACAATTTTCCTCTGTGTGACATTATTCCTCCATGAAATAAAGCCACTAATACTTTTAATGGCTTGCAGTACTGCTGGGAAGCTTCACATATGTAAGATGAAAAGAGCTTTGTTATTAATACTGTTACAGGAATCAATATTAATATTATCTGCAAGTGTTTAAAGGCTGTAGAAATTAAAGAATCGATCAGGGGAGAAGCCTTAGCAGGGGAGCCAAGAAAATGAGGATCTGTAGGAGATCAGGAAATGATTTCCAGCTTGATGAACAAGAACATTTTCCAGTAAGAGCAGAGAGGTTCTAGGAAGAATCTCCAGCAGCAGCCAGGGAAGCTCAACAGCTTGAGTCACTCAAATGAAGAACAGATTAGGCACGCGGGCATCCAGCAAAGGAAGGAAATGATCCTGCACCAGAAGATGACTTAATACACATTTAACCTCAGATTGCCATTGTTTTGAATGCATTCTGAGATGTTCTGAGTTAAATAAATACATATGCCTTAAAATACACTCCCTGAGGATTACATGTGGTTTTGAGAATACTACTTATTGAGGATAATCATGTTTCCAAAGAGGATTTAAAAAAAATACCAGAGAAATCTTTCTCGTCTCCAATATCATTACGGACATTTTCTAAAAGCCTTGTCTACAAAGCACTCAGAGAAATGTAAGGAATCTTCATTATTCAGCATTATATTTATGTCAACAGCTTCCAGATTTAGTCATTTCTACACTAGCTGAGTAACATTTTGTTTGTACAAGATCAAAAAAAAAATCCTTTAGCTGTAATCAAATCAGTGCATCACATCCTCCCAACCACCAGCACACACATCTCCAACTACAATTTCAAAACTATCACCATTATTTCTGGGGAAGAGGGGGAGAAATCAAGCTGCTTGCCTCAGCCAGGATCACAGGCATAGCACAAACCTATCACCATCGTAAGGTGCTGATGTAATTTTACCAAGGTGTTGAAACTGCTGGAGTTTGCTGACGTCCTGCAAGCTGCCAGCTCAGTTTGATGTCACTGGCTTTCAGTCACTGACAAAAGGCAGCTGATAACGTGGATGGATTTTAGTCACATCTGTCATTAGCACCAGGCTCTCAGATGAACTGTCCCCTACAGCAGTATTTAAGTAATTGCATTACATCAATGCTGAACAGCTTATCCACAATTGGCTCAGTTGTGTGAACTCAATTTACACGTGGCCACACCATCCCCTGGCCACCTGAATGCAAGATTTATTGCCAGCACACTGCTTACAGCTGTGCCTGTGTACAAGAGCACAGAAGTGCACAAGGCCAAGTGCAAGGTCCTGCACATGGGTTGGGGCAATTCCAAGCACAAGTACAGGCTGGGAGATTGAGAGCAGCCCTGAGGAGAACAACTCAGGGGTGTTGGTGGATGAGAGGCTGGATATGAGCTGGCCATGTGCACAACAGCCCAGAAGGCCAAAGGTGTCCTGGGCTGCATTGTGGGCAAGTCTGCCCCTCTGCCTCGCTCAGATGGGACCTCACCTGCAGAGCTGCCACCAGCCCCAGAGCTCACAATATAAGGAAGACATGGATCTGTTGGAGTGAGCCCAGAGGAGGGACATTATGATGATCAGAGGGCTGGGGCACCTCTGCTATGGAGACAGGCTGAGAGCTGGGGAGCCTGGAGAAGGCTACAGAGAGACCTTAGAGCCTCTTCCAGTGCCTAAAGGAGCTACAAGAGAGCTGGAGAGGGACTTTGTACAAAGAAACGTGACAGGACAAGGGGCAATGGCTTAAAGCTGGAAGAGGGGATGGTTAGATTAAATATGAGGAAGAAATTCCTCACTATGTGTGCGATAAGGCACTGGCACAGGTTGGCCAGAGGAGCTGTGGATACCTCATCCCTGGAAGTGTTCAAATTCAGGTTGCATGGACTTCTGAGCAACTTGGTCTAGTGGAAGGATGTCCCTTCCTACAGAAGGGGGGTTGCTCTTTAAGATCCCTTCCAATTTAAACCATTCTATGACTTTATAATTTCAAAAGCTTCTCACCACTGCTGTAGGTATTATTCAATTCAATTCCTGTCTGATTCTAGCAGGAAGGAGCAATCTGCCTCTCAGCCTTTCCTTATAATGAGCCTGTCAGACTATCTGTGCTCACAGCATATCCAACAGTGCCAGCCACGGCCAGGGCTTCCCCCTATAAGATCCTTTTACATTGCCAATGCTGGCAAGGCTGAGGCAGCACCTGCAGCAGCAGAATTTTCCAGACATTTCTATACTGTTGATAAGTCTGAGGAGACAAGAAATGTTGTGGTAAAGATGCTCTGAGGGGAAGAAGCAGGGAGAACACCAAAGTAGAAAAAAAGACCAAGCTTTGCTGCTGCAATTCTTACAGACACAAATGCACTTTCTCTCTGCAATATTTCTGCCACAGCTCCTATATTCCAGCTGGGTTTCTGTCAGCTCCTTCCTGGTTGGGTGGCTGCTCCCACATGGAGTTCAGCTAAGGAGAATTCCCCACTCTCCTACAGACATGTTTGTCATACTTTCATCAGGGAAATCCTTGAGAGAGACTCCCAGAATCCAAACTGAAGCAGCAATTCAGTCACAATTTGCCTGGCCTCTACTGAGGGGATGAGAATGAACAGGAGCTTGCACAGAGCTCTGTAGCTAGTGGGTAACACTGCTCCTCACAGAACATCAATTTGCATGAGTTGTTAGGCAGGGCAAGGACCTCCTGCTCCTGCTCAGATGGCAAGGACAGCCCAGAGCTCCATCCAGGCAAGCAGCTGAGTATGGAAAAGTATGAGTATGGAAAAGGGCAAACATTCCATGAGACTTGCCCTGGCCACTCTTCCAGCCTCCCAGATAACTGAGGCTCAGGGAACTCTGTGTCAGAGCTGACATCCCTGCATTCACCCAAATGGATGTGGTCTTAAAGGGCAATCTTCTCCTTAAGATTAATTTCATCATCTGAAGAACAGCATGAAGATGAGTCAGGGGAGGTTTAGGCTGGGTATCAGAAGGTTTTTCAGCCAGGGGGTGGCTGGGCACTAGAATTAGCTCCAGGGAGGGGAAGCTGTCACAGCCCCAAGCCTGCCAGAGTTCAAGGAGCATTTGGACAACATTCTCAGGCACATGGTGGATTCTTGAGATGTTCTGTGGGGTCAGGAGTTGGACTTCATGATCCTGATGGGCCTCTTCCAACTCAGCATATTCTATGGTTCTATGGTTCTATGACAAGAGGATGAAATTGCTGAGCACTTGAAAGACTGGTTTTGATTTATGAAGCAGAATTTGTTTTAATACAGACATCAGTTTATAAATATGACGGTTCTGTTTGTCCAGATGTTTTTTAAATAACATGAGGCCATGCAAACAACCTGAAATTTCAAAAGCTCTCACAGCCATAACAAATTCAGACAGAAGAGCAAGGCATTAGAAACCTTCAGAGTTAGTAATGAAAAGCAAATATTGAGGGTGCAGGCAGCAAAGTGAGAATGTGCTTCATACAAGCATTTCTAGTAGAGACCATCATTTGCAAAGAATTTGGATAAACAAGGCTGGATTTCCACATGGAACAGTGGTGGAGGAAACTGAAGGGCAAGATCTAAAATTAGTCCTATGTCTCTTTTTGTGTTTTGTTTAATGAAGTACCTGGAGCAATTTCCTAGCTAAGGACAAGAAGTATCACTAACCAAGTGTCTCTGAATTCCATGCTTTCTCAAGTATCCAGAGAGACAAATTTTTTAAACTGCTTTCAAAGAAAAGGGAAGTGGAAAAGAAGAGAAAATAAAGACACACAATGTTAAAAAAACCCAACCAACAAAAAAACCTCAACCAAACAGAGAAAGTAGAGAAGAGCCTAGACACCTTTTTTCCAGCTCTCATTTGTTGGTAAATGTTCTGAATGATGAAAAATGAAAAACAATAAATTTTTAATATTAATACCTGAGCTGATTGTTAGTTCTTATTCTTCAAGAGATCCTTGGCAAAGTAAAGTTTCAATCCACTTCTTTGGGAGTTACAGAGTGGAGGTCTTATTGCATCTTTAGATGGAAAACACCAGAAAAAAAAATACTGACAAATCTCAGGTGGATTTCCACTCAATATGATACAGGCTTCTTTTTCTGTGGCTGAGGACAGGGCTTCTTTAAATCTGAAAGTTATGTGAAACCCTCAGCCAGGACACCAACACAGGGATAGCAGCTGATGGAGGAAACTAAAGCTGCCTATTTTGTCCAAGATGGGAACAGCTGCTCTGCAAACACATGGTGCTCCACAAGAGGAGAACTCCATTGATCCCACAAGCTGCTCCACAGACAGAAATCTGAGTCATCATTCATGTGCTTTATGCTGGCACCAGGCTGGGAAGGTGTAGGCAGGCACAGCTGATACCTACACAGAGGATTTAGTGATCTGTGTTGGTTATTAAAGGGTGTCCATCATTTAGCAAGTTTAAAACTGGCAGAAAACATAGGAAGAAAACAACAGTCCACTTCATGAAGTGTTAAAACTACAGAGACCTGAATTATCTTCAAAAATTATGTCAAACATTTGGTTTTCTCCTATGATCAGTAAAGCCTCCAGCAGAAAGACCTATTAAGAATTCTTGTTAGTGAACATGAAGTCACACCAGCTTATCCAAGTTTCCCAAAGACAGTAGGATAGTTTGCTGTTAACATTCTTACTGCCCTAGGAACCTTTATTAGATTTTTTTCCCTTCTATCTCTTCCAATAAATGTATTCAACATCAAGGCACGTTTCTGTCTCTTCAAAAATTCTGTGAGGCAACTTGAATCAAATCCATCTTTGCTTCCAATACAAGAAGGGGAAATAAAGACAATCAAGTCATTTATTTGCTCTCTTCATTTAATGGGAAGGATATTGTTCTTTAGGGAACAAGGATGGGCAGAGACTGAGAACTCAGAGAAGGAATTTGAGGGATTTATCAGCTGCATACAAATGGAAGAAAGATGGGCTGATGCATATAGGCTTAGGCCATGGGTGTTTGGAGATTGACAATGGAAAAGCAAATAGGATGATTCTCTGAAAATAAAAAAAATATCAGAGGATGATTTCTGGGGCCTCTCTTAGTTGGAATGGTGATAAAAGCATACAAAACTGGAAAGCTGAGTCATGTCATAAGCCTTAAACAAAACAGGCTTTGAAGAAGCTTCCTGCAGGCAGGCAGAACATCCAGGACACTCTGCCAGCACAGGGTAGTGCTCTACTCTCCTGTATGGAAAAAACAAGACCTTATAATGTAGCAGCTCCAGGTGTTTATGAGCTGAATCTTGGCTAGCAGAACCTGAAGATGCTGGTCAGGGAAAGAGGAGTAAAAGTGGGAGGAAGCTGCTGAATTTTCCAAGTAGAGACACTTAGAAATAGGTTAAATGTTGGAAAACTACAGAGATCTCACACAAAATGATGGGAACAAGATCAGGTCTTGGATCTGACCCCTCATCTGATATCCAAACCAGTCAGCTCTCGCTTGACAGTAAGCAGACTTCCTCCAAAGGAATCTGAACCTGCAGAACTGCTTTATCTGAAAACCTTCCTCCTTTGCTGTAACTGGAGAAGTTTATTATCAAAAAGTCAAGGAATTAGCCATGATCATCATCTTTCTGCATCCCAGCCATAAACAATTAGCACTTCCAAATTGCAGAGTAGCCTTTCCATTTCTTATTTCCGTTAGTAGCTGCAAATTAATCATAAATGTTGCCCATTTCATCCTCTTACTTGACCTATGAACCTTTTTCAGACAACAGACTGCATCAAATTATTATATTTTTTGTTTTATCACAACAATTGGAAGGGCATATTTGTGAACTCATAGTCTGACAGGATTCTTTGAGCGTGTTTTGGGTTGGTGTTTTTTGTTAGAACAACTTATATATATATTAGCCATCATAAATTAAAGGAAAACTGGACTAAGATGTGTAAAATTTCTAAACACAGCTGAACAAAAGACCATGTATTTGATGTTCTCTGAGGATCACATTTTTTATCAAAATATATTAAAAACTCCTATAGAAATGGTGTTTTCCCTTACAAGGATTACTTAATTTCCTGAGACCTTGGAAGAGAGAGCCTGTGGCATTCCACAGCAGGAAATTATTTGATGAAAAGCTTGAGCAGCTACATTTTCTGTAAAATAATTAAAGGAACCATGAGCTATACAAATAGCTTTCAGTTTACCAACCCTAAGCAAAGCTTTTTCAAAAAATCAGCATCAAAATAAGGTCTGGAAAAAGCAGATGCAATCTCTCTCATTTCAGCTGCTCCAAGTATTTAGCAGTCGTACCTCAGCAGGGCTTTAGCAGCACAGAGGGATAATTAACCTCCCCAGTTCTATCTGCACACCAAAATCTCCTCATAAATCTTGAGAAAGCCCAGGCAGGGCAGTGTCACAGCTCTGTCCCCCTGCTGTCCCTCACAAGCTGTGCACACAGCTGCCAGCCCAGTCCAACGCACACTGGCAACGTCAATCCCTGCTGGCTCCTGCACAGGGATTTGAAGCCTCCCAAAGAGCAGAGCCTTGATGTCACTCATGTTCCTGACAGTGACAACACAAGTCCTTGACGTCCTTGGAGTCCTGCACTGGCCAAAGGCATAGCTGGGAATAGTTCTCCAGCCCTGGAGCCCCAAATCCTATTAGAGCACAAGGCCTCTCTTCAGAAAGAGACACTTTTGCAATGGGTCAGTGAAGTTACAGACTTGGCTTCTTCCCTCCAAATGTGTAAATTTTCCTTTGTTCATGGTAGTGAACAGATATGTAGTTTCCCCTTAAGGTTTATTTTAAAGTTGGTATGTGAAGACACAAGTGGCTGTTTTTTAAATCACTTCATCAAATTTCTCCAATCCCTATTCTTAAATCTACCACCCTAAAACTTTACATTAATGGAATATTACATACAGTGGCAAAAATTCTGTGGGAAATCCACATCTCCTCCCTCCAGCTATTTGTCCTTTATGTTTACTTTTATTCTAATGTCAGCTAATCAGGTTACAGATATAAATTTCTGGTTTGTTACTTGTAACATCTATTGCAAATCTACAAAATCTTGAAAGTCACAGTTCAGCAGGTTCTTAGAGCAACTTACCATTCAACAGCCACCAAAGCAGGGGAATAAAACCTGGACTTTCACTGATGTACTTCAAGCCTCTTAAGTTGATACTCACATTGTAAAGTGACATTAGCATCAGCCTAGAATTGAAAGAAAGGAGATGTGAGAGCCTTTGATTTCTTTGCATGCTTCAGCAACTTTTGACATTTATGTCAAGCATGTACTGATGCAGATTATTATCTGCATCAAATTATATAAATATTCCTGTGCTAATAATTTATATTTTGGTAACAGAGAGAAATCTCAAATTATATATATAAGCCATGCTGTGCAAACCTTTGTTCCTACTGTTAAATCACATATTACAAACACAAGGAAAAGAGTAAGAAGGTCCCAGGGAGGGCCTGGAACGTTCTCTGCTCTGGAACCAGCTTGGCTACTGCTCTCCCTCATGCCTGTGATAAACCTGCATGTCACTGCACTGCCACCATGTCCAAACAAAAGGGAAATGGTAATTCCAAATGCACTTCACACCTCACATCCAATTCTCAAACAAGGTCTCGTGGTTTAAGCTCCTATGCCACCAGCAGACTTTTGGACACTTTGTGAACACCTTCAGAAAGCAGAAAAAGGCAGTGACCCATTCCAGGCTAAACCACATTTTATGAGGTGTCATTTATGTGCTCTGAGTTTGATCACCTTGCTTATTAAGGAGGAGAAAGAAGGAAGAGCAGATTTATTAAATTTACTGCACCAATGGCCACTGCCAATCAGGGAGAGGTGCTCTGGATCTGAAATTGCAGCTGGTAAAGCTCATACATTGCTTTTCAGCCAGCTCTCTGGGCTTCCAGAACAAGCCCTGACAAAAGAGCACAACACTACCTATAATCAGCCAGAATGGAAATGATCAATAAACCATCATCTTATAATGGCAATGTTAACATTTCTTGAGAATGTCTTTCACCCTTAATCTGTTTGACATTTGCAGTTAGAAATAAAGTGACGTAAAAAGGCACTGCTGTGTTTGTATTTTTATTTCACTTGTTTGCTTTGTGCAGGGACTGGTGGTGGTGATCCAGGGAAGTGCTGAGGTTTTTGGAGTTCTGGAATACCTCACAAGCCAATGTAGTGGCATATTAATATGTAACAGCATATTTAATTAAACACATTCACCTAGGCACAACAGAGGAGCATTTCCAGGCCCTTTATAACCACCTTCATCTCCAGTATCAGCACATTTTTAGTGAGTATTTTTTGCAATAATAATTGCAAAAGTGCTCATTGAAGCAAACCCGACACAAATTACTGATTACTGGATAAACAATACTTTCAGGTGGTTTTTTTCTAAAATGTGGAGTGAGTCTTAATTATGCATTTCATAATCTTCCTACTTAGACAAGCCAAATTTAATTAACATCTTGTACTACTATATCTGTCAATGCTTTCTTTAAAATCTAGAGCTAAATGTACAGCTAAAGCTCCCTCTTGTCTTGTTAATACATGGGATTAGTACATAAAATATACTATTATGTTTAAACATCTCTCTTTACTGGCTACGTTCAACTGCCACAAAAGCAAAGTCGCATATTCTAAACCATTTAATTATAGCTACAAACAATTATGTAAATGTTTATTGACTGTGTAACAATTACTAACATTGAACAAACCCTACACCAGTGAGAAGGAAACCTAAAGTCTTTCACATCTGCTATTTCAGAAAGGCAAGGACACCCCTGAGATTTCAGTCTCAGTGCTCAGGTTGATGCCTGGGATATATTTTATCCCATACTTGTAGACTATAGTGGATATCACAGCAATTTTGGAGTAAGTGACAGGTTCTCCCTGTAATTGTTTTGTTTATATATTCATCCAAATAGAACACAGGACTGCTAGAACTAGAAAAGAGAACTCCTCTCTTTATCAGCTCACTTTGATACTGCTGTGTGTAAAACTGGACTCAGTTTCCCATGATTTGTAACACAGCAATGAAAAATATTTTTGAAAGTAGAAGCTAGAAAATAATAATAAAACCTCAGAACTAAGCAAAAGACAACCATAGCATTTAAAATTAAAAGCTAAACTTTTCTTCAACTGATTGAATTGCAAGTTGATGTCCTCTCATGTAACATCACGGTGATGCTTTAATAAATTGCATTTCCAGAATAATGAATAGACATTTTCATCTGTGAGGTGCAGTTTTAAAAATCTATCTGTATATAAATGTATTTATAAACATTATTTATCATGATTCTGGAGTCCATCTTCACCTAACTTTGAAATTGCACTAGAATTTATGGTAACCTTTGTATCCTTGTCTCACAGTTGTCTTTCATTTTGTCCTGGCTTATGTTTCCTATGGGAGGAGAAAAGGGAGTGCTTCTGAAACATCTGCTTATGAAAATGCTGATTAAGGTTAACCAGCAGCTAAAAAACCTTACATGCAAAGAACAATTTAAAAACAAATCAACCAACCCCCCCAAAACCCTTCTTTTCTGGGCTGGGAAACTGTAAAACTCCCCAAAAGGATATGAGAAAAATCTAGTGTTAGTAACAGGTTTTTCAAACTGAACAGTGGCAAGACACATACAGAGCTCATAAAAAAATAGGACCTTTTTTTGACTATGGACATGAAAGATAAACAAAGGGAAACATTTTGCACTAAAACATTTAAGCAAATTAGGCTCCCTCATTCTCTGACAAGGCCATGAAGAAATGTCCTTTCTGGCATTTGCTGTAATGTCAGCATACAGCAATTTTTATTTTTTTTATCCAATGGCAAGTTCAGAGTAAGGAAAAAAAAAATGTTGGTTCTGTGGGATATCAGAAAATATCATCAGTGCACTGCATTCAAGCTATTGCATCATATGTTTAGTACTTCTCACTTATCAAACACCTTGAGCAACCTCTTATCCAAGCCTCCCTCCATTTGTTAGCCTACAAAGCTGGCCCCTGTTGAATTCCTTGCCTCATGGGATTGCTCTGTGGATATTTTACCAGCAGTGCTGTATTGGCAGCCAACTTTACACCACTTTGGGTAACTCTCCTGCAAAGCAGGCAGATTTTGAAGCATAATAACAAGCAACCTAAGATATAAACTCAAAAGAAAGGGCCTCAAATCCAGTTACATTAATACAATATTAAATGATCCATAATAGTTTATAATTTAATAGCTTATCTGGACCCTAGACATGTATCCACCTGAAATTCAGAGGAACATCTTCCCTCCTCCTCTCAAAGTCCACTTTTATTTTTATCCCATTTACAGATTCTGAAACAGTATGGATTCCCTTTCCAGGGTTGTTTTTTTCTGTTTGCTTGGCTTGATTTTTTTTATACACATGAAGGCACAAATTACCTTTTCTTTCATAAATTGAGATTCTCACACAATTCTTTCAGTTGGGATGTTATCAAAAAAACCCTAGCACTGACCTTCAATCCCAAAACTTGACAAACAGAGTAAATAACTGATCTCAAATCATCAAGTCACTATCTGCAGCACAAGCTGTTCAGCTTTCCCCTCATCACCCAACATGGAAAGGCAAACTCCTCCAGAGGACAACTTGCTCCCCCTCACATGAGCAATCACCTGACAGCACCATCTCCTCCCAGTGACTGTGGGAAGGAGCCCAGTCAGTCAGCAAATTCCTGACATCCCCCTCTCTGACAGCTGAGGTTAGGCAAGGTGAAACCTCTCCAAAGTGAAGACCAAGACTGCTTTCATGACTATCACATCCAACCTGCTTAAATGTGTGCCTGGATGTGGGCAGGATGTAGCTGACAGAGCTGCTGTTTGTCAGCTGAGCTGGGACAGCTACCTGGGGCATAAATTGTTTGTGTATTTACCAAAAAAACACCACAGTGGCTCAAACCACCTTCATCAACAAATGAACCAGGTGCACAGGACCAGTGCCCACAGTTCAGCAAATGAGCCACTCGTTAAGCCACAGTAATTTGCTCAGTGAAACCCATATAACCTCAGATTTTAAGGTTTTGGAGAAAAAGGCAAAGACAATTGTTTATTTAATCTCTCCATCAGCTTAAAAGCACTTTTACAGTAGCTGAACTGTATAACAGGGTCTTTAAAGCTGTATTACAAGGTCACTTTACAGGCACTGTCTCTTCCAAACTGAAGTGCGTGGTGAGTCTGGCTGCTAAAGAGCCTGAAATGATTTCATTTTTTCTCTTAGCAGATCCATAAGTCATTTTCTTCACTAAGGACACGTGACATTTTACATTTCATATCAGAAGGGAATAAAAATGAGTTCACATTTCCCACATCTTCTCTGTTGTAAAACTTGACCTCACACCTTCCTTATTTCATGCCAAACTCATGACCCCCTCCCAGGCTAGAAGAGGGCACCCCTGCTCACCTTTACAATATTATGGTGCTAAAGAGACTTCCCAAGACACACAAAACCTGGATAAAGTTTTATAGTCAACCCTAGTATATCTGTAAAGAATGATACTGGGAAAAGAACTTCCAAAAATTATGTTTCCTCTCCAGGAAAGGGATAATAGGAGAATGGGAAAACTACTGTCATCACTTGAACTGCACTGCAAGATAATGCATTTCATCTGAAAGGGGCAAAAAAAGTCAACATACACTTTAAATTTGTTACAGAGTCCTGGCTTCATGTCTCCCAGGAGATGCATCATCGTGTCCAGTAATTCCCGACTGGAACTGACCAGGAACTCACGGCCACACGCCAGTGCAGCCACATCTGTGGGAAAGCACAAAACATCACCAAAAACCATGTTTCAAACAAAAGTTTATGCTAATTATAAGGACCACTAAAAAGACAAGTCAGTTGTGAAGAATGAACTATGGCATTGATATAAACTTCAGACTACATTCACCTGTACAACAAATATTGAACTACAAACATTGGTCAAGCTCCTTCAAAATTCTGCATTGACAACCAAAGCATTTATTCAAAATGCTCAGTGTCCCAATAGCAGCACAGTAAAATGTGAAACAAAAGGCTATATTCATCCACAGGTAATGTGTGACTGAAACAGAGCTGATCATTATAGGTTCCACTTTAAAGGAACAGGATTGCAGAGTTCTACAATCACTCAATTCAATATACCTGGCACATCACACAACCAAAAAAAAGGGGTTTTTTCCTACCTCTATGGAAGTGTGGCATTATTCAAGCACAAACCAAAAGACAAAATTATTTCTAAAGGCTACTGTTCCAAAGCAGACTTTCCTTTATTATTGTCCCTTATACCAGCCCCCTACTCAGTACAGTAGCATAATGCATCACCTAATAATTTTATTATTTTATCTTTATTGACATCCAAACAGCTAAAAACCCCACATTCAGAAAAGCTGTTCATTCAAGATTCACTTATTTATACCAATATTACCTGTTTTATCTACCTTGCATCATGTCATTAGTGTAATTTTGACAGTTACAGTTTCACAGAAATTCAGATGGATCAACCTTGTGCCTCACAGCTTCCCAAACCAAGCACAGTCATTCTACAACAGATATGTGGCTTTTTACTTGTTTTCTGGCCCTAAAAAAACCCACTTGGTATGGAAGTCAGGTTTATAACCTTTTACTTCTCTTATACAGTGAAAACGCAGCGTATCTGACAATAACCGTTTTTTAAGCACTTTCAAAATCCTCAGTCCATGCCTTAAGCTGGGGCTGATCTATTTGCACCATTGGCAATTTGTAATCTTGTAGATATTGGCATCACTGATGATTCACAAAGTACATTGCTCAATGTGTACAAACTAATGTGAGCACACAAGACTGGTACAATGGTCCTTGTTTCATTCCAGACTGAGGGATGCAACAGGGAATTTCAGAACACAATGGCTCCTACCCATCTGATCCTTAATGATGTCCCAGGCAGCACAGAAGTGTAACAGAAATGAAATTGAAGAGCACCTCTGTACCAGAAGTGTCAGTAACAAAATTTGCTAGACCTTTAGAAAACCAGAAAGTCACCCAAGATATCAACATTGACAACTTAACTTTGAAAAGCTGTATTTACTGCAGCTTCTATGAGGCAATACACGTTCCCAGTAGGTGTGGAATGCTATTCTGAGACACAACACTAACTTACTTGTTACAATCCCTGCCAAAGCTAATACAAACTGATTTTCCTCAGAATCCAAATCCTGCTGTTTCATGTCTTCACTTAATGACTTCACAAAGCTCTCCATGGTCTGGGCAGTGATTGTGAAAAACTTTACTGCTTTACTCTGCAAGTATGGAGAAGAAGAAAGATTATACACACTACAGCAACTATAATTATTAGATGCTACAGTAAAAACTGGTCAATCTTCCAAATTATTAAAACATCCAGTTACTTCAAATAAACAACAGAAAATACCAGGTATTCACTGAGTGATGTGTTTGATCCCCTAATATTTGAAACCATTACCTTAGAGCAAAACAGGAAACTACTCAATGCTACATTTATTAATAAAACTGAACTACTGCATATCTACCTCCTAAGCACACAATTATATATAATCAACCAGCAGAATTAAAGCTTATTATCAGAAGTAAGAATATTATCTCTGTTTTGCAGTTGCACCAGGTGTTTCACATTTACCTGGCATACTACAGTAGCTTTTGACAAAATCAGCTGAAGACTGGAGACTTAGCATTAAATTCCTAAGAAAACAATAAAGTCCCCAGGAAAAAAAGCAGAATTCAAATGGATCCTAATAGGACTCATTAATTGCTCAATACAGCATGGAGATTAACAAGTTATTCAGGAGTTCTTTGGAAAAGGAAATGGAGGTCTCTCCTGAGTCACAGGTTGAACTTAAGTCAACCACGTCATGTGAGAAAAATCACCACAGCAGAGCACAGGAACAGGAGCACAGGCTGTAATTATGGAACAGTCTTTTCCCCTCAGCTGCAATCCTGCTCCATCTGGAGGTATCTCAGCTGAGGGAGCACCACCTGGTACAAAGCTCAGGGCAGGTCAAAGAGCCTGGCCTGAGGTGCGGAGTCCACGAAGAAGGATGGAGAGACCTGTTTCTGTGTATTGGTAATTCTGACTAGTAAAACTTTGCTGGAACTCTATTTCCCACAGAGGATTAAGGCTTTCATAACCAAAATAGTGTGGCAGAAAGCCCATAATGCTGGGTTTTCCCAGTGTCTTTAATAATTTTTCCAGGTGTTTCATGAAGCAGTTGAAATTTCTGGTCATTCCCAGCACTGACCCAATGGGAGAGCTGAAGAAATGCCTGAACTTTTATTCATTTTGTAAAGTGACTGAAAATCTTAATACTTTTGCAAAATTGTTGCTTTCACAGTATCTGCAAAGCTAGTGGTAACATTTATTTAATCCTCTACTGCTGCACATTCACCCCATTAAAGATGTATCGTTCCTGTGGGGTGACTTCAGCAAGAGGGGACAAAAAGCAGGCTCAGTCAACACAGTATCTTCACAAATGATGCTGTGGCCCCAGAACAGGAATGAAGGGACCATGGAGCAAGAGGAGGAAGATAAGTGCATGTGCTGGATGTAGTTTTTATATGGACACCACTCCTCAAAGACAGGAGTTTTAACACAAGCACTGACTATAGCTCAAGAAGCAAGGGGGTGTGAGAGAAAATGAGGAGCCCAACAAGTCATTATGAAAATACATATTCACATGGGAACACGAAGGTAACTAAGCACTCTGAGAAGTTGGTATGCTGCACAGAAAACAAAAGAAATCTTCCATCTGCCAACTTCTTTAAGTTTCACTGGTGTCCTCTCAGCTGATCCTCCTTTCCAGACAGCCACTACTTAACTAGTGCTGAGCTCCAGCAGAAACCCATCAGGTTTATAAATAGCAAACATTGCACACTCTGCACCATCTCTTATTAACTTGACGGCATTTTCATGGGACTGAAGAATGTCTCACCCACACATGTTGAGATAAGGCCAGTTCTGAAAGCAGCCATTAAGATGCTTGAGCTCAGATGGTGCAATGAACCCTCTGCTGTCTGTGGAAATCCTGTGTGAAAGCTCCAGGTAACATGAAAAAATTGCTGCCACAAAACATGAAGTCATTTGTCACTGTATCAGACATCTGAAGTAGCAAAACACCTTGTAGGATCAAAAATTTCTCAAGTCGAAGCAAGCCTTGATGCTGTTCCGAAATCAAACTTCCAGGTTGTATTGCCATGTGAGAAGCCTGTCATATCTGACTGAAGCTTTTTGAAAGACGTCCAAAACAATCTCATGGGAATTAATTTACTTCTTTTTTGGTAGCTGCAGGTAGGAAACCTTGAAAACTCTCTCATGATGCTTCTCTGGATGCCTCTTCAAATTCTCTCCAGGAACATGGGCAAAACCAGCAGGCATCTCTCCCCCACTGCCTTGAGAACTACCTGTGTCACGTTTCAAATCTGCTGCTTAAGTTCTGATTTTCCCAATCCTCATGGACACAAAACATATATTGGTCACTAACATGATTTCAGTCCATTTGCGTTACAGGACTGCAAGAAAGACCTACTCCTGTGCTGCTTGAAGGACTGAAAAAAACTTGGGCATTGTTCCCTAAAGCACGACATGATTCTGAATTGATGCCACTTTCCCCATGTGCTTAAATATCAGCAACAGTTTCAAAGCACCCTTGATGTTCTCATACATTTCTGTAGTTCACAGCACCTTCTCAGGGGAGGAGGGAAGAAGCTACAAGCTGTACAACTTGTCCCAAAATAACCCAAACCAAGTATGTTGTATGACAAATCTCCATCATCTTTTAATGACCTGACTCACTGCCAGTTGCAATCTGTGGTTGACACCATGCCACACAATCCATTTATGCTTTTCCTAGGAGTCTTGTTGCAAGCCCAGGCACGTTTCCTACCATCTCAAGAAAATGATGCACCCAAATGTTGCTCTCATCTTCACCAGAAGTACAGCAGCTCAACAGGCTTTAATGATTGCAGAAATGACTAGAAGTATTTTGCATTTCAAACCAACCTAACTCCCAAAGTATTGCATCTTCACAGTTGGGTTTTTTACCTTCAAACAAATCTTCAGGCAACAGTTTTGTTTTTAACTAATTCAACTGAATATTAATACTTAAGACTGCTTTCAACAACCAGCCTTGTTCTATAAATTTTAACTGCTTTATAAAGTGCTTTACAGATGTTTTCCCTAGTAACTGCTGCTGCTTGTATCTGGAAACATCAGAAGTTATCACTAATAAGGCAACACTGCACAGCTTTCTAATATCCAATATAAAGTTGTAATTGTATTTTGGAACACCCAACTAGAACAAGTCTTACAAACACATTGGTTTACCACTTACTATAATGAACTAATCCTATTCACACAGTTGTTCATCATGCTGCTGAAAATCAAGGCAAAAGAAACTGTGGCATCAGTTCACTCGGATTAAATACAGCAATTCCTTCTCATGCTGGCTGTGTCAAGAATGAAAATCGTATTTTTATCAGGCCTGTTACCCTAGTCCCTCCTAATTCCATCAGCTGCACTTGGCAGTGAAATAGTGATAGTTGCAATATTGCCACTGTCATTAACTGTTGTTGTTTTTGTTTTGTGGTTATTATTGTTGTTTTTTTCAAATAATCTACTTGCCAATGTTAACATTGATGATTTAATATGATCCACGAGCAGTGAGGATCTCTGAATTTCCAAGAGTCATTCACGTATTAAGGCAGCAGAGAGATTTAAAGTTGGGAATCAACAGATCTATCTTTTCTCCACGGAAATAGCTCCTCCAAGCTCTCCACAGGCATGGAAACTCCTGCATGTGCCCAGGAACTATTCTCTCCTCCTGTTAGCTTGTGAAGATATTTACATTGTGCTAACTGTAGCCTTGCTTCCAGTTTAACTGTGTGTGGTGGAAAACAGATAACCCTTATTTGTAACAAAAGAAATAATTACTGCATTTATTTATAACACTTCACAGCTCCAATGCTTCTTAAATGAAAATGGATGGTTCCCAAAGAACAGGCAAACCAGAAAACACTTCTGAACTTCCAGACAGCTTCTGAAATACATCCTTAAAGTGTGTTCCACAACAGGGCCCTTATTTTAAAGGTCCTTGTTTCATAGGCCTGAGAGCACTCCCAGGGGTCAGTATTCACCTGCCATACTTACTCCTCCTAGAATGGATTTCACAGCCTCCTCATTGCTGGATACCCCCCAGAGCAAGGTGCACACGGCTGCTCCCATCTCTGTGCAATACTCTGCCTGCTGCAGGAGCTGCTGCTTGGCCTCGCTCAGCTGCTGCCGCAGGTCCAGCTTCTCCTGGAACAGTGTAAGGAAATTTTGGTTGCACTTCACATCTCCCACACCAAGTTTCTAGGCTAGGGGGTCAGAACAAGAAACACAATCATGGCCCTCTCTGAAATGGAGGGTAACCCAGAGCAGTTGCACACATGTTCCTTCTCTCCTGAGCGGTCTCTAAGTAGTGCAGGCTGACAGGAACCAGAAACTGTCCACAAGGTCAAGCCAAGTGACCCACTGAGACTGAGTGGCACCTAGAGAAGCCTGATAGGAGACACCTCCCCCTGAACAAACAGCTCCATGTCTCTTCAAGAGAGAGGGGATTTCAGCATCAGGGGCCAGCATTCCCTGACACCTTCCAAAAGATAGAGGAAACATCTTACAGGAGGGGAGGGGTTTTTTTTCAAAAAAGGCATCTGCTCCAGCCAACACGGAAAGTTGCTGGATACCTAGGATGAATACTGTTTCTCTTCTAGCTCTTTTCTGTCAGCATAGTCCTGAGCAGCAGTGGCAAAGCAAGACAGAGTCCCCAAAAAACACACCTAAGGTTTGAAGTTTGTAGGACCTTCCATTGCAAGAAAGCCGAGACACCACTGCATCCATGAGGTTCTGAGCAATCTGATCTAGTGAAAGTCATCCCTGCCCACAGCAGTGGGGATGGAATGAGCTAACACAACTCCAAAATCCCTTCCAACCCAAACTGTTCTGTGACACAATGATTCTGTGACCACTTAAGTGAGCTGCTGAGTGGATCTTGCCACAAAGCATAAAGAGAGAACAAATCAACCCTACAGAACCAGAGCACAACTTCCATTTGGCAGTACATTTTTCCAATCACATGGGAAGCTGGCTAGAAGAATATCATGGAATTGGGCAGGATTCTAGGTCTCACTAGCTTTCTACCAGCTGCCACAGGAGTAGCAAAGCTGCTGCACTTCTCGGTTTAAAGCCAGCCAGATCAAGGCAGGGATTTTGCAGTCCATGTCTCAGGGTGGGTGGGGGCTCCCAGCTAACTCCAGGTAGGGTGGTATTAGACAGTGCTGCAGGGAAAGACCAAGGCCAGGCCAGAAAAATGATGCTAATTCAAGTATTTAAAGAGAGAGAATCACAGATTGCACAATGTCAAAAACCAGAAGGCTCTTTCTTTGCCCATTTACAGACATGGTATTTTCAAATTCACTGCAGAAAGCACCTTCCTCAGCTCAGCCTTCCCAATGTGTTTGTCAGGATGAAGTATGGGGAAATGAGAAAGCATCTTTTCTATGTCAATTTTGAAAGCAACTAAACAGAACAAGACTTTCAGCCATGTTTTGTCATCAAGACTTTAAATATCTTGTTGCTTTTTGGGGTTCACCTCAGTGCTTCATGTTGAGGGTTTGTAAAGAATAGAAACATTAACTCATCTGAAAATTTACATAACGTGGTGTCAACCAGTACAAAGCTGCATGTGCTTTGTCACCAACTACCTACTGAGCCTCCTGATCACACCTTCCAGCCTGATTTGCACTGCTGCTGATGCAACACACAGGTGAGGATTTGTAAAGTTCAGGTTTAATTTCTCAAGTAGACTTCTGTGTGTACTTACTCTCTGAAGTCTGTCTCACCTACATGTGCAAAAGAATGACACTTGCTGCTGATTCCATAGGCAGAATCTCCCAAGAAAAGTCTCTTATTTCTTAATACTTTGATAATTTTTAAGCAAATTAGCTAAATTCCATCTTTTACATGACTCACTGCCAGGCCTATCAGCTTTTCTGCCACCATGTTCATGCACAAAATGTCCTCAGGCATCTTCCTGTCTAATCCCTGTATTCTCCCTGTCTTTTCCACACTGTCCTAGTCTTAGGGAAATGTATCTTTAATACATTTTATTTGCATTTGGATGCTTATACTGAGTAAGACATAAAACCCAGTAATACCAAATCCAGATCCCCCATCAAGCATGCAAAGCCAGCAGAAAAAAATGCCAGAATTTTTAGTAGATCAAAAGCAATATCAGAACAAAGATATGAGGCAAGAAAAACAAAGTAGTACATTCAAGAGCCAGGAAAATAAACAGAGCCTGCAAAAGCAAATAACCTGGCTGGAAGCAACACTCCTAAGAGCTCACATCACCCAGCAATGCCTGTGCTATCCAATACCACCATCTTCAGGAAAAGGTCAAGACACAAAAACACAGCAGTGACCAAGTATGGAACTGCAAAAAGACAGACAAAGGAGACATTAGCCAAGAATAACATGTGCACTTCAAGTTTTGCTCAGGTTCAGAAAGCACAGCAATTCCCTCATCAGCGATACAGCTCTGCACAGAGAATTTGGAATGCAAAATGTTGATTTATGACAGCCTCAGAAAAGGACACTGCTCAACCAGAAATGCATTTATTTCATGTTTGTTTCAGTGAATAATTTTTTTCTCCTTCAGAAGATAAATATGTAGAAAATAATTCACAAATTCTACACAAGGATGCCTAGAGCAACCAAATGAGAAACACCAGAAAAGTGATTAACAGCAGCAAAAATCACTCATATACACACACCATCTTGTTGTATCCTGAAGAGCTAAAGGACTTCACAACATTATGAGCACAGTCCACTGAAATACACCTTCCTGTCATTTAACAGAACCCAGCCACACTGCACAACAGCAAAGACATGAAGAGAAGAGATTTGAGCAGAAACACTAAAACAACTGCTCCTAGTAACCTATCCATGCTTTAAGTAAAACTCATCCAAAAGAAATCATAAAACAAAACCTGCCCTTTATTTTGTAGTATTAACAAGAATCATGGATGGACTCACTTCATTAACATCTAAAGCAACAACATCCAATTTTACAGGGATTTTATCCTGGAACTGAAGACCTCAGTGCACAGCAGTATGAACTCTGTACCTATTGCTAAACTGCAACACCTATCCCAGAAGATATTTATTTTGAAATAAGGAATATCCAGATTGACAACTATTCCATCATAACAAATTTCATTCCAGAGTGTCTTGTCTATGCAGATGTCACTGAAAGTGCATTTCTGAACTCTTCATTATTCCTTTTCAAAACTGAAATAAGTTTTGTGGTTCATCTGTCTTTGTGCAATCCCAAGGCTGGCAAATGCCAGCTGTATAACCCCAACTGCTGACTACTGAAGATGGCTCCAAGGAAATGAACTTCTGCAGCAAATAATCACCACTAAGTCTCACAGAGACTCATTTGAACTCAAATGGCTTCACAGTCTGAGAAATCAGTGTCTTTGCTATTCCTTAATTGTTAAGAATCTCCCCTCTCATAATCACTTAATACAATATTGACAAAGAGGAGCCCTGAAATTGCTCTTTGATTCGCAGCTGTACATGGCAATTGGATCAATAGGTGCTTGGAGAAAGACTATTAACACTAAATAAAAGCACAAATCTCACAGCAAACCAAGAGAGGCTGTTTTCATTCTGTACATTGCACTGCTTAAACTATCTTCTGTTGTCCTCTTTGCAAATATGTTAAATTCACAATTAGCAATGTTAAATTCACAAGAACTGATTCTGTGAAGGACCTTTTGATTCCAGCTACGCCACAATCTTCCCAAATACCCAGTGTTTCACTTTAACTTGTTCATATGGATAGGGATGACTATTTGGATAGAAATCTCAAATTGTTTTTGAGACTGAGGATTCATTTTGTGACACAAAAATGAAAATTGTATCATTACTCCTTTTGTTACTAAAACTCAAACACACAGGTATCAATTTCCTGGCAGCAAATCTACCTTCTTTTCTCTCATGCAATCTGCCTGGGCCGTTTCCAGACGGGCTCTGAAGTGTTCACAATCCATTCTCAGCTGCTCTATTTCCTCCTCCTTTTTCTCCAGGTCTGTGACAGCATAGATCAGGTAAAAGAAAGAAGGAACACATTGTGGTCATTGGGCATGCATTTAAGCAAAGAGAATCCACCAAGTGTGACTTTACTGAGGTGCCTCAGCCGGTTCCTTGTGCGATATCACCTCCCCGTGGCTAAACGGGAATCCCACAACTTGCTGTGGCAACAGCTCAGAGAACAAACCAACACATCCGATTTAACAGAATCACATCTAGCTGTTAAACACTGAGGGTTGAAAAGATTTTTTAACATTTACTCAGTTTTCTACTTTGTTTTCATGTTGGTTTCCATGAAAAATCCGTGAGTGAAATTTCACCCAAGTCAGTGACTATATTGAAAATGTAAGAAAAATACCAACAGTAGTCAAAAGTACAACTTACATGGATAGCAAGAATTAAAAGCAACTATTCCAAATATTTTAAAATAGCACTTTATAAATAACAGTACTATTATAAAGTAGTATAAGCAACCTGGGCTAGTGGAAGTTGTCCCTGCCCATGGCAATGGGGTTAGAACTGGATGATTTTTAAGATCCCTTCCAACCCAACACATTCTGTGATTCTGTGATTATAAATTATTTAAACATTATTTCAGTTACAAACAAATTTTAAGATTCCTTTATAAAATTAATCTCTGATGTTATCAGAAATTTCAGTTACCAGAAATTCATTCTAACTTAGGCATTTTATTTTAGTGAACAAAAATCAAGTTAAAAGTATTCCATTTCACCAACATGATGCCTGTTTAAAAAAATTTCTTTTTGAGGGACAGTTTTAGCAATAGCTGTGTATTGTATTTTACTTTAAAAACCACAATCCTTGATACTTAGTATTTGTACTGAAAAAGGGAAACATGTTTAAGTAGCTCCAAAAAGTAAAATCCAAACAGCATCTACTGTAACCTCAGTTAGTTTAAAAAATAATAAATTACACCCCACTTCAACCACCATACTTTTGAACATGACAGTTTGGTGGATGCCTTGAAATACTTCCCCCAACATGTGACAGTATTTTTTAATGTAATTACCAAAAATCATATCAAATTCTACCATAAGACAACATCATTAAAAATTATCCAAATATGTTCTTATTAAACAAAGGACTTGGCTTCTGGCATTCTATTTAGTAATTCTACATGATTTGAAAAGTGATACCTTCCTGTTTTGGTGCTAATTGTCAAGTTTATCATCTCAAATATACACACATTGCTTTGAGTAGCCTGTATAAAAGGAGAAAAGCTGTTTGTGGCTGATTTATCCGAAGAGGTAGAATGTGTTTCCACTCAGCCCTCATGTGATTCCAAGCCAGCAGCACTTTTTAGCAGAAAGCAAAGAGGCAAGGCAAGGACTCACTGCTGAGAAATATCTCTCTGCCAGGACATGCTCTCTGAGTAACTCCTTTTCAAGCTGCAGTCCAAAGGAAAAGAATGAAGGGAGGAATGGGTTAATTGAGTATTTGAGGATAACTCTGGTCAGTAGCAAGAAACTTTCTTTCTGTCAAGTGGAGAAAATTCAGTGTCATGCACTTCTGAATGTGTGGGTGTGAGTCCTAAGAAGTTGACAGCAAGATGTCTTGAGCAGGAGCAGAACATGCTCTTACCAACAGCAAGCCAAGAACCTGTTCAGCTGTGCCAGGTAAGCTCATCCAGTGAAAATCTCTGTCCCTGCAAGGAAACAAGCTCTCCAGAAAGAGAAGAATCACCTCCAGCCTTTGAGATGATGGATCCAACCTGAATCCAGCCAGTAGACACACAAAGATGCCCCGTCCTTCACCAGCGAACTTCAAAGGTCCTGGAACTAAACCTGAGCCAGAAGGAGAATAACATTGACCACTGAGCACTAACACAACATAACCTGGATTTTTTAAAGGGCTTCAGATAAAAGAAGGATGTCACTGAAGGTGTCACAATGTTTTATGTAGAAGGGGCCAAAAAGGACAATAGTGGAAGCTGCTCTAGTTGTTCCTCATTTGTGGAAACTCCCCTGCTATGCCAAATCAGCTTTCCCAGCTGTACCTTTGCCCTTAAGAGTGGCACTTGCTCCCAAGATGGAGACTCAAAAGCAGAACAAGGCACTGGGCACAGGAAAGAAGACAAGGCTCCCATTTAGATGTGAGGTAGACTCATTCTCATCCACAGAAAGTTATAGATCATAGCAGGAGATTTTCTGGATCAGAGTTCTAATCTCAAAACTCTGGAAAGTGGAGAACTGAGTACAATAGGAATGAATACCAAGAAGTGATGGAATTAAAATTCTACTCATTCAAATGCTAGATCAAAGTTAAATGTTACTTCTTAACGCTTCCCAAGTGGAGCAAGTTGCATGAAACAGACCCATAATAGTACAGAAAAATTGCTGGAGCTGTATTTCTAAGACTTCTGGAACTGTTTTTCTAAGACTCCTGGAGCCAAGCACTCTTCCTGAGAAGGGTAATAAGAAAAAAACAGAGACCTCTTTTTGAAATGAAAACTACTCTGGCTAAAATCTTAATGAAGACCCTGACAGAAGCCTGAAAAGTAAGTGTTGGCTGCACTGAGCACCACCAGCTCAGATCTCAGACATCACCCCTGGGAAGCCACAGGAAATGGATGTGTTCTACTGACCTACACACACCAGTGAAATGTGCAAAGATCTCAAGGTTTCTCAAAGCTGTTCAAGACTCCATCAGCCTCTCAACTGAATGAGCCAGAGATGTTGAAAGCCTCTGACTGTAATCTGCACTTCTTGAGAAGCAGAAGACTCTTCTGCTCAAGCACACCTCAACAGTACCCAGAAAACTGCAACACCTGATGGAAGTCTGGAGATGTACAAATCACATGTTAGGCTTCTGTAGGAACAACATGAAAAGACATCTCTAGGAGCTGCCAGGACTCCTGTGAGCTTCACATGCCACACCAAGAGGCTGTATGTAACAAACAGCACCATTCTGAGAGTGAGGGCTGCTTGTGTCCTTGTGATGTCCAATCTTTAGTGATGTGTATGCTCCAAAGCCTTCTTTCAGTCTGCCTTATTTCATGCTGCAGAGGTAGGAGAAGACTGGAGCAGCAAAAATCTGCACTTCACTTGTCCAGCTGTAGGGGCACACGATGGCCAGAGCCTGAACAAATGTTCAAATGACCTCATCACCTGCAAGAGAAATCTCCATTGAGGAGAAAGACTGAAGAGAATTCAAAGGTTGACTCAGCTTCAGGTCCTGCCCTAGAGGACCCAGAGAATGCTGGGCAGCCAGCAGAACATTTCAGGAGGTTTTAAAATCTGATGCCATAAGCCTGCTGTGGATGGCCCCGACAGCATCTCCTCGATGCCTGGCACAAGGAATGTGAGAAGGATCAGTGAGAGGAAGCTCAGGATAAGTAGGTAAAAACTAACTGAGGATCTTGAACACTTAACCCAACTGGAAACAGCCCCTGATGCCTTGCAACAGCATAAAGAGAACACTTCCAGACCCTATCCACTGCTTGTGACATGGAAGAACCTTCCCAAAAGAGTGGATCACTGAGGCAGTTGGAAGCTCTGCTCCAATATATTACATTGTCAGACACAGGCTTTGAGGCCCTGTCCTGCTCTTTCTTAGCTGGCTGTTGCAAATTCATTTCCTATGTATCACTTGGTATTCTAGAAGAGACACACTCTCTCTAATCTGTCTCAGTGTTTTTTCCATGTCTTTTCAGGCAAACCCAAATCCAGGTAAATTGTACAGCTGCAGATAAGCTACGGGCTAGGGATGGAGCTGACTCTTCTTTGGCCCTGATGGTTTGTTGGGAGGTAATTTTTGAAAAAAAGTAATGCACAGAGAAACACAACATTGAAAAACTGCACTTTGGGGTCACCAGGAAAAATACTTCTATTAGAGAATGTTTGTTTTTTTTAGTAAAGCATACAAACAAAAAAACAAGACAAGCCAAATACAAGATTAACTTACTCTTCCTTCAGATTTTTACCCACTGTTATTTACCATTATTTTGTTGGGGGTTTTTGTTCTGTGCAAAGTGACCTTTTGAAAAACTAAATGTTTTTGCCTTTTCTCAAAGGGTAAACACTTTTATTTCCTGATACAGCTTCCCTTACTGCCTGAACTACATATGTTTTTATCTACAGTAAAATATTTTTAAAGATTAATTTGACATGTCTGATTATCCTAAGGCAGCCTGTAATTTTCTTCACTACAAACACATTAATTTACTGAAGCAGTCACTGAACAACACAGTTGAATCTGGAACAGCTCCACGAACTCTACAACTATTTCTGGGGCACAACAGTTTGTTCTAAGCAGTTCTGGCAGAAACTGCAAGAGCTTGTAAGATGGTGCTACTCACTTGATTCAATAGCATCCAGCTTCTGGAATGTCCCCAAGATATCTCCATTTACTATTTTGGGTAAGAAATCCCGCAGTTGCATAACTTCTGTTGTCAGCCTTTCCAAATCCCTCCTTCTAACTTTTACAAATTCCTCTTTGGTCTCAGCCTTCTGAAATAAAACAAAAAAGCAAAACAAAAACAAACAAACCAGCAACCAACCAAACACACTGTTACAGTCCTGTAGTGGTTTGCTGCTTCAATTTCTTTTATTGGACAAAAATATTCCTCTCTATGACGTCATTTCAGAAATTTGCAACTCTTTAAGAGAACTATCCAGCAAGCAAACCCAAAAGTCTCTGAGGTTGACCCCTTGACTGTTAATTTTTGCCTAAATCTTAATTTTGGTCTAAAGTAAATAGTATTACTTCTCTGCATGTGTTTCTTCACCCCAAATGTGTGTGCAATACATCTGACAACACTGTAAAAACTAACACTCACGTTTTAAAATGTGAGCAGCATATGCCAAGCTGTTGTTTCATGACTGTACTAAAGTATAAAATTACTCAGCTTTTTAATTAATCCAAACATTTGCAAGACCCTCAGTCCTAAATTACAACAACTCTTTTGGAGGAAACTGTATAAAACCAATTTATCTTTTGTGAAGAGCAAAAATTATTTGCAGCCATCTGCAACCCAAACTCATGTAAATAATTTAATCCCGAGGTAAGACAGAAATGTCTATTAGCTTCCTTTCCTGCCAAATTATACCTATAGAATAATTATCATTCAGTATTCCAGTCGAATGTGTGTTAATTTTAAAATTTCTGTACAAAAAAACCCTCATAAAGTCCAGTTTCTGATGTACATACAAGTGCACTCTGCTGGATGTTAAAAAGGCTGATACACACACACCAACAAAGTTTTAAGATCTTTTGACTAAAACATCAATCACTTAATACACTTTCAGAAAGCAAAGATATCTTAGTAATGCTTTGCACTGCACTGAGAACAGTGCTGACAAAATGACATTTTTTTATGTATCACAACATATTCCAGAGGAAAGAGGCTAACAAACCAAAATCTCATCTCTGACAGGTTCAAAATGCGCCATCCCCACAGTCCTCCCAAGAGCAGGCACACAACACAATGGAAGTCATCCTCTCCAAGCATTCCCTACAATTCTTTCTGCTTTCCTACTTCCTCAGATTGAACGTTTCCTTTCAGTTTTGCTTTCTACTCTATTTCTTTCCCAGCTATCTTTCAAATCCAGAGTTTTGGGATAGATCAATCCCACCTCTGCAGGTTCATTGCTGTAATAAAGGTATGGAATAAAGACTTTGGTTTAATTTGAACTGTAAGCTCCAAGTTGCTCTAGGAAGTGCTTTTGGTAAGGTTCATAAGGCCAAGTAGCACCACACCATGTGAGTCTAGAAAAATTCCACTCATCTAGGTCTCAAGAAAACATGGAAAAAACACATGGGAAGAGGAGTCTTTAGAGGAATGCCATCTGCATGTCAGTAACCATGAATGACAGAGAGAATTCAGTATCACTCAGACTTACAGAGGAAAATTTGGTACATAAAAATAGCTCTGTTCACTAGCAGAAGCTGAATTCAAATAAAACACACTGTGAATCATTGGTGTTGAAGTATGAAATATGCAGTAAGGAGAAAATTCTCATTTGTGGTTCCTGCTGTAAGCACAGCTCCTTGCAGTGCTGCAGTACAGCAGCCAAGTTTTATTTCCTCTGTTTTAAGCAGCTTCTCCACATCTCTCTGCACTACATGAGTATGTTAAAGGCAAATACAGACAGGAGAGAACAGGAGTTTTCTGTCCAGTCCTTGCAGTAACAGCGGGTGGCTGGAGGTAGGAAATTTGGCTTCAGCGAGTTCTTTCACAGGGGTCAAGTCATGCACCTGAGCTCATGCCCTGCCTGCTGTGAGCCCAGTGAAGGAAATGCCACTGCCCTGCCAGAACAGGGCAGAGCTCCCAAATGGCGATGAAGCCCTAGCAAGGAATCACTGCCAGCCCGCTCCCCACCCACTCCCCACCAGCCCAGGGTGCCTCTGGCACCGCTCTACAGTCCCACCGCCTTCCCCTCTACCTGCGGCCCCGCCATCGCCCCCTCAGGGCCCCACAAGGCCCAGGACCACCGCACAACCCCCCCGCTCCTTCTGCTCCTCGGGGCATCCACACGGGCCCCCGGGCCGGGCCGGGCCTCAGAGCCAGCCCCGAGTGGCCCCGGGCCGCTCGTGATACCTGCGCGTCGCCAGCAAGGCCGGCGCTGCGCCACATCGCGACAGCGGCGACAGCGGCGACAGCGGCGTCGCGCGGGAGGGAGAGCGCGTGAGGGCGGGAAGGAACACGCTATGGCCGCGCCTCCGCTGTGGCCACGCCCACCCGCACCGGGTGTCGTGTTCGGGGCGTGGCCTGGGGGTGAGGCTCCGCCCCCAGCCCCGCCCGGAGCGGCCCCGGGACAGCCCCGCCACAACCGGGTTAACACCGGGACAACACCGGGACAACAGCGTGACAATGCCGGGACAATACCGGACTGCCGGGGACGGCCAGAGCAAGGCAGGGTTGTGGGGAGCTGCAGCCCGGCCCTGCTGTGGTGCTGCTGTGGCTGGAGGCTCCAGGAGTGACACCAAGAGTATTGAGGGGAGGGCAGGGAGGCTCTGCAGGGGGATCTGGACAGGATGGGTGGAAGGACCGAGGCCAGTGGTGTGAGGTTCAACAAGGCCGACTGCTGGTTCCTGCACTTGGGTCACAGCAATCCCCTGCAGCTCCAGGCTGAGGAAGGCGTGTCTGGAAAGCTGCCCGGAGGAAAAGGACCTGGGGTGCTGGTCAACAGAGGCTGAACATGAGCCAGGAGTGCCCAGGTGGCCAGGAAGGCCAATGGCACCTGGCCTGTGTCAGCAACAGTGGGGCCAGCAGGACCAGGGCGGTGATTATGGCTCTGTGCTGGGCACAGGTGAGGCCACACCTCAGGTGCTGTGTCCAGTTCAGGGCCCCTCTTCTCAGGAAGGATGACTCAGTTCCATGGGCTGGTTGACAGGGTGGTGATCGGCCGTAGATTGGACTCGATGATCACAGAAGTTCTTTTCCAGCCTTTATGACTCTGTGATCTGTGGGGTGCCCGGGCCGGTGGAGAGCCCCAGGGGACCCGGGCCGGTGGTGCAGACGAGGTCCCGGCAGCGCTCCCGCACCCATCCAGGCGTCCCTGCCCGCGCCCCGCCTTCCCCGCGGTGACGGCAGAGCCCGGCGCCGGTGACGGCATCAGGCAGAGCCCGGAGCCGGTGACGGCATCAGGCGGAGCCGGTGCGGCGCGGGCAGGACGGGCCGGCGGCGGGGCAGGAGCGGGGCAGGGCCGGGCCATGGCTCCCGTGGCCGTGCAGCCGCCCGAGGTGCAGTTCGCTCAGCGCTTGGCCGCCAACGAGAAGCGCATCCGGGACCGCGCCCTCAAAAAGCTGCGGGGCTACATCGGCGTGCGGACCCAGCGCCCCGCCGGTAAGGACCGGGCCGGGACGGGGGGTGGACAGGGACGGGGGCAAGGGATAGGGACAGGGATGGGGACAGGTGCCGGTGCCGAAGCGGGGGGAGCGGCGGCCCCGGCGGACCGACAGCATGGGGAGGAAAGGAAGCACCACGTGTGCGCCTGAGCCCGGCACGCCTCCTCGGGGGTTCTTCTCCGGCTTTTTCTTTTAATTATTTTTATCTTTTACTTTACTTTTTGTCTTTATTTTTATTTTTTTTAAAATTTATTTATTGTTTTAAGCATATATTTCACCCCGTATACACACGTATGGCCCCGGTGCTGCCGCCAGCGCAGCCCCAGCACCCGCGGGCCCAGGGACTCGTGGATCCCCGCTCGGGAAGGATCAGCATGGATCGAGGGAGGGTCTTGCTGGCACCATTAACAAATCCGGGATGGGAGCAGGATTCCCTGTGTGCTCTCGTTCCCAAGGAACAGGGTGTAAACGCACTGAACTGATCCAGGCTGGAAACATCCTGGTATATGCAGCATAAAGTTTTATGTTCTGTTGTGGAAACGTCCCGGTATATGCAGCATAAAGTTTTATATTCTGTCGTGGAAACGTCCCGGTATATGCAGCATAAAGTTTTATGTTCTGTTGTTTCTGTGAGGTGATGTCTGTGTTTCCATGACTGATACTCAGGAGCATCAGAGGGAATCGAAGAAAGCTGAGTTATGTTTCAGCACTTGTGTGGTTACAGCTGATTCTGTGTAACCCATTTGGGTGACTTGTTGCCTCCACTTCATGGTATATCAAAAGATTTTTTTTTCTATGTTTTTCCAAAAATTCTACTTGGAGCTGTATATGTAGAACTAAGAGCTCAGTGGGGTCCCTGGAGTCAGCTTGGGGCTGGCAAGGCCAGTCTGAAGCTCTCTGCACTTGAAACTGCCTCATGTGCACAGTTTCCACATGGATGCATGTTATTCCTAAACCATATATATAATATAATGCATAATCTATGTTTTATGTTTCATTTATACAAAACATGTATTTTATGAGCTGTTTTATACATTATTTTATTACCACATATTTAAATAATATATTACTGCATATTACATCTGTATTTTATCTATTAGTATATATTTTTTATATATATTATATATATGGCTTTGGGGAACCAGCTGACCCCAAGAACTAACTGCAGAACTGTTTGCTACAGCAAACTGCAGCTGGAGTTCTGGTTGGACCTCAGTGAATTCCTTGAAAAGACTGTAAAATGAATATGGTTTCTTGCATTTCTGAGTAGTATTTGACCCATTAGCCACATCTGACAGAGGGAAGGACACTTAGAACAGCCTTACAGGGTCAGGCCAGAGAGGCAAACAGTCATGATCCCATTCCTGATAGTTAACATAGATCTGGGGACTGCCTGAGGACTAGGATGGTGTACATCATGTACCTCCCAAGTACTTTCTATTTCTCAGCACTGGAGACTTTCTAAGGTGGACTCTTTTTGCTCAGCAGTGCTCTGTACACCTCACTGTGAAGTGCAGATTCCTTGCAGTTTGTGGAAGGAGCCACAAGAAGGGCAGGAGTGCCCATAACTGAGGGAGAAGGCTGCAGGTTCAGGCACTGCTTTAAGACATTGTGAAACCATCACAGGGAAATTGCTCCGTTGGGCTGTGAACCTTTTGCATGTTAAAATCAGCACACCATGGAATGCAAATGAGTAAGAAACAAGGGTGACTAATCTCTAGAGCCTTTAGATGTACTTGCTGTTAGGTACTATCCAAAATGAAAGAAACAAAGATTAACTTCTTTGGGCCTGGAGAAAAAAAATGTTCAGGAGAGAGGTTTTGTTTTTTTTAATTTATTTATTAATTAGCAGCTGTATACCCATCCAGTGTTCTGAGAGGGATGAGGCTCACACATCAGGCAGCCCAGGTAAGATGCCTTAACCTGAGGAGCTGAGAATGTGCTGACTTCTGGAAGAAGTGCTGGAGTTGACCTGATGTTCAGGGCTGTCAGGTGTTTTAGAAGTAGACAGGACTGCTCTGTGTGGTCTGTGCTAAGGCTGAAGGATCTTCTTCAGTGTGCCAGAGTTCTTAATTTTCAGCAAGAAGTTAAACTCTGTGGAAGGCACTGAACTACCAGATGAATCAATAGGAATTCGAAAGAATAGTGAACAGAAATAATTAATAGTAAAAGAGGGAAGATTGCTGGGGGATTTCCTGTCTGACAGAACTGCACTTACTTGGGCCTAGATCTTTACAGGATTTTTGTAATTTCCACTGAAATGTGCCTGTGCGGATCTGGCCCATTGGGATTATCTAGAATAGGGAAAAAATGTAACAAAGTCAATGATAGCAGTGTCAAAGCAGCCCAACTCCCAAACAAATGCTAAAAGGCTTGCACTAAAGTAGCTGTGAGTGGTTGTAACATGCTCCCACAATACACAGAACAGAGTTGCTGTGCATAGGGACAGTTACAATTCAAGCCCTAAAGCCAAAATCCTTCTCAGGATAGGAATAAGGTATAGAAGGGCTTCAGTTGTGGGCTCTGTGGTTGCTAATTCAATGCATACAGTTTTTAAAATTACCTTACTTTAATGGTTATTATTTGCCACCTGTGGCTGGGGACAACACAAGAAGTTGAAAAACAGAAAACATAATCTTGAAATTACTCCTTTGAGGATAAGAAAATTGCTCTCATTTTTGGTCAGTCTTTTGTCAAATGGGTACAGGATTGCCTAGGACACTTAAAAAAGCTCTGTGTGTATGAAAAGCAACCCCATGAAAGTCTGTGTTTTCTTCCCTCAGAGCACAGGAACAGGCTGTCCAGGGCAGTGGTGGATTCAGTGTCCCTGGAGGGATTTAAAAGATGTGTAGATGTGGCACTTGGGGACATGGTTTAGTGGTGGCCTTGGCAGTGATTATCTGAGAGGTCTTTTCCAACTTGAAGAATTCTGTGAACTCCTGAGCCACATTTATAGGTAGCAGGTGATGCCTTTGTAGGGTTAATGCTGCTTGTGAGGTTAAAACTGCTTCTTACCCCTCAGTATGACACATATAATTCCCTTAAGAGAGTTACTAATTTTAATATTGCAATGAATATTATATCAGTGAATTAAATTGCTTCATATTTTATCATAACAATACTGTCAAATCTAAGTTAAATTTATAATTAATGCTTAATACTACTGGACACATTGCTTCCTACATAGCATTTTGCATATTTCCTCACTTCCTTTCTTTTTAAGCAATCAGGACTACTGTGTTTGCAGGTGTTTTGTCTCAGTGATAACTGCTTTCAGATAACTTGGTCCAAGAAGAAGGTGCACAATTTAGGTCTTGCACTGGGTCTCAGGCTTTTTGACTGGCAGACCCCTGAGACAGTGTTCTTTTTGGAGCAAATTTAAGCTTACTGAAGATGGTGACCTTTTCAAAGTGATTTTTCATGAGATTGCCTGGCAGTATTTAATAGGGCATCATTTGAAAATAGCAGTGGTAGGTCATTGTAGCTGCCTTGTAACAATGTACTGTTACAATTTTACTAAACAGAAATTTGGCTAATGTAAAAAATCCAGTTCTTGAGCAGGTGTTAGTGACTTCCCATGTAGTACTTTACGTCTGGAGTGTGAAAATATTTTTTTGCTGTTAAAATTCAGGTTTTCCTGAATTTTAACATCATCCCAAGACTAACTATCGGAAATATTTTTGTTATAGTGGCTCAGGCTCTTTGACTATAAAGTTTAGTGTAGAAATAAATATGTTGATTGCTAGAAGTTAATTCTATCAAAACAAACCCCTAGTTAGGAATAAAAGTATTGGTAAAGTGAGACTTGCTAAAAACAACAAAACAGAACAAAAAACATGTCTCTTGTAAACCTATTTCTGATACTCTCACTAAAAATTTCTTTCAGACTTGGTGTTAAAAATATGCCAGAGACATTTATCAGAATTATCTTGGTATTCATCTTACCTGTGATTGCTTTGGAATCTTTGTTGTTTCAGTACAAGGTAGAAGCTTACAGTCACTGAATCACTGTTCTATGCCAAATTGCCTTCCAATTAATGTGCTTACAGTAGGAACCCAGAGAAAATAACAAAGAAGGAAGCAGGGAGAAGAGGAAACTGCATGAAAATATTCTGGTGTAAATGTGTGGTTTTTTCCTTTCATTCAGACTTGTTCTGTACCACAGGTGGCTTCAGTCAGGACGAGATGCTGAAAATATGGAAGGGCCTTTTCTATTGTATGTGGATGCAGGATAAACCTCTGCTTCAGGTATAGTAACTGAGTTTGTATTTTCTTGAGGGAGTCCTTCCAAAATACACTCTAGGGACAAACTAATTTAGAATGGGGGAAATTTTTTATTTTTTATTTTTTTTCCTTCCCCTGCAGCCTATCTGTGGCACATGCAGAAGAGGTGACTGTAACTCAGTGATCTGAACATGAACAGGTCATCTCTGGAGTCACCTTCTGAGGTGCAGCTATTTACCTTGCAAAAGGAGAGCTAAAATAAATGCCTCTTGAAATGTTGATTTTGTGTAACTAAAGCAGTAAGGTTGCCCTTAACTGCAGGTGCAACATTTGTGCAGATTTTAATGTGAAAGTTCCACACTTCCTTTTCCTTTGTTAGTTCAGCAGCACTTCCTCTATTATCAACTTTGTTCCTACTGCATACTTTTGTCAACTTCTACTGGTTTGTCTTCTTACTTTCTAAAGATACTGGTTTTGGAGTACCAGCTCTCAGTAACCTCCTCAATTTTCAAATCACTTGTCTGCATGAACAAGGTATATCTCACACACAGGTCACACCCCTCCACAGAGACCTATATGAGAGCAGTGCCCCATAGGTTTTGCATAATTTATTAATTCAAATGCATGGTGTTCTTCTCCTCCTAATTTAATTTTGTCTCTTGTCAGAAAGATGATTGTGCAGAGATCTGGTAAAATGAACAGGTTTTGATACCTTGACACTTCTCTTCCAGCTGACCTAGTCTCAGTGCAAGGATCACTGCAGTACTAAAGCAGCTGTTGAGAGAATATATTTAGTTTTGAGTGCCGTCTCATGAAATTCACACTTCTTGCTGTTTGCTGGTCATGTGAGGAGACCAAACCCTAAAACCTGCTACACTAATTATATTTATTTACTTTTAGGAGGAACTTGCAGCCAATATCTCACAACTTATCCACATGTTTCAGAATACAGAGGCTCGTAAGTACTATTTAATAACCTAATGCTTTGTAGGGTACTTCCCTCTTTGGTGATTCCACTATCACAGTGCCAGAATAAAGACAGACAGATAGAGGGGCTGTTTTGGCAGTTTTTTTCTTTCCTCTTTATCCAGCTGGTCTGTGTGATTGCATTAGGGGAGGCATGAGATGCCGGTTCTTTCTGGCTGTTGCAGGAGAAGAGTTGTGTCTTCACAGTGTGATACCAGTGAGATTTTTCAGGACAGGTAGCAAAACAAACTTGTCCCCTTACTTCTCTATTCTGCATAGACTGTTCTGTGTATTTCCTGCTGAAAACCAGGTAGCAAAACAAATTAGTCCCCTTACTTCTCCATTCTGCATAGACTGTTCTGTGTATTTCCTGCTGAAAACTAACCTTTTTTCATGAAGTTTTAAGCCCCTGGTATTCAAAATGCTTATGAAATGGAGTATTCAGTCAATGCCAAAAGTGCATGGATAGAAATGGATGCAGAATAGATATTTTGCTCAAACTTGTGTGTGTATAACACCAAACAGATACAAATCTGTCCCTGTAATTAAGCTGTTTTTTAAAAGTAGCTGTGTGCGTTTTCTTATATTGTTCTCAAGTTTAATTGATTCTTGTACCAGTGTCAGGCCTGTCTTCCCACAGCTCTGACCCCGTCACTAGGAGAATCCTAGGGCACTGCATCCCTTTCCTGAGATTCTTTCAGGTTAGCAGAGCAGCCCACTGTGCCATTCATCCAGATGTTTTTCCATGCTCCCTTGCAGAACACCTGTTCATCCAGACTTTTTGGCAGACGATGAACCGGGAATGGAACGGGATTGACAATCTGCGTCTGGACAAGTACTACATGGTAGTTATACCTGTCTGGGTGGTGTTTTCTCCTAGAAAATGTGTGGTGCTGCTGTGCTGGAAGGCAGCTCTGCCTGCACATGCATTGGTGTGTATTGTAAGAGAAGACAAGGTATCATCTTCTTGACACATTGTAAGAGATGTTTGTTTTAAAGGCTTTCTCTCACCACTGTGTGAATTTAAAAGCCAGTACAGTTCATATTGTGCTCAGGTGCTTTCCCTTCTAACACAGTGATTTTTCTCATTGATTTCTGTACTGGAATATAAATACTGTCTCAATGGACATGTATCAACATCAGTTGTTTAGATCAGACTATTTAAAGACTTTTATGACTCTGCACTAGAATCCCAACTTTCCACCAGTGAAGTATCCACTGTAATACATTCAGTAGTCAGAATTCTTTCTATAGGAAACAGAATATTAAAACAGGAAATTAAGTCTTAAAAAGCATACCTTTATAAAGAATAAAATCCCTCTATCTTCTTCTTGGAAATAATTTAGTTACAGGCAAATTCACTGGTGGTTTTTCTTCCCCAGTATCAGCAGATAAAACTTATTTCAGTAAGTGAAGTGTTTTGAGCCAGTTGAATGTGGCTGTTTTACCTGTGGCCGTCTCTTAGCGCAGTTTTCAAGTAAATTAAATTATTATTTTTATTATCTGTCCCATATTGTTGTGTCCAGTTTCAGCTGTGGCTTTTCTTAGGTTAAGGCAGCACTTAATGAAGAAATCAGGGGCGTGAATCAAGAGAAAGCTTTATAGTAGAAATGGTCATGCGTTTTTTGAGCTTAGCATATGAAGATAGTTTGTTGGTTTTTTTGCTTCACAGCAACTTCTGCTGGACTACATGATAGACAATCTGTCAAAATGTTCATGAGAGGAGCTATAGAGGTTTATCAAGAAATCTGTTCATATTACAGTCACAGTGACTCCTTTACCTGTTTTCATAAATAACGTTTAATGGATTTTGTGCTTTGCAGTTGATGCGTCTGATTTTGAGGCAATCCTTTGAAGTGCTGAAAAGAAATGAATGGGATGAGGGGTAAGCAGATTTTTGATTGTTGTTGACATAAACAAGTCACCCAATATACCTGTATTAAAATATATTTTCATTTAATAGGTTCTTGCTTTCTTTCCATAGATGCCAGTGTCATGAAGTCTTAACATTAAGGCATATTTGTTACTCATATCACTTTGTTTAGTAACATAGTAATGTGTTGCACATCATAAATTAAATACAGTATTTAATGTATTTAATGTTCTGATGTAGCCAGAAGAGCTATCAATGAAATATCACCTACAGCAAGACTAGACAGGGAACCTGCATCCCGAAAAACACAGCAAAGACATTTTTTGTTTGTTTATGGTTTTCTGATTGGCTCTGACTTTTTTTTTTATAAGTATTTATTTTACTAAGGTTTATCATGGTGACTTCTCATAAGACAGAACCCCTTAATTGTAAACTAGTCTCCTGTTTGTTGTAAACATCAGTAGTTTTGGTTGTATTTCTTCCATATTCTATTAAAAGGCAAATAATTGCAGTCATTTGTTCTGTCTAGACATCTTGTGTTACTTCTAAGCTTGTTGTCTTTAAATTGATGAAGAGATTTAAATCTTTTAATTGAAAGCGCTCAATTACTTTCAATTAAAGGTTATCCTTTCTCTCACCCTCTGAAATGTGGGATGCAGACAGGCATGTTTGTGGAAACAGAAAGGAATACAGAGCTAAAAGACACCCCATCCCTCCCTCCTGTTCCACCTTAATTTTGCTCTGGGTAAATGCCCTCAGGTTGAAGAGATGAAAATGTTCCTTGACAGGAGCAGAAGGTGTGGGAGGAGGTTTGATAAAGCTGGAGCCCTTCTTCCCACACACATGGTCACCCAAACTGTTCTCTGACAAGGTTTCTTATGGCTTTGGCCTCCATCTTTCACTGGAAGGAGGCAGTGTGGGAAGAGAGGATCATGATTCCTTTCTTTGCAGAGTGAGAGAGCTCAAGAACTGTTTTCCCTCCTGAGCGGAGCCAAGAAGCTGCCTAGCATGACTTTTTTCCCCTCTTGTCTTTTAAAATGCTTTTGAAGAAAGGTGTATTAAAGTAAAACTGAAAGAATGTTTACAGGTTTTCAACGTTTTGAATTCTCTTTGGGACTGGAAATGTTTGTTCTGGGTAAAATTGCAGTAGGTCCCAAAGAATGCCAGGGGAGAAAGTTTGGTGTATACAAAACATCACTTTCCTGAAAGATAGCAATGATAGGTCTCAGGGTAAAAAAGAAGGAAAAAAATTCAAATTGGATAGCTGTCTGTAACTGTAAAGAAGTGGAGTTTGTTTTCAAGACAAGAGTTTGTTTTCAAGGCAAATAAGACATGAGCAATTGAATATGAGTATCTTGTTCTTTTTTTCCTCTTTATTATTTTTTGCAGTCTAGTTGAACCATTGCTGCAGCTATTAATGAAAGAAGTTATGGACCCAGACAGCAATTCTCCCACTGGGATAAAATTCCACTTCATTGATATCTATCTGGATGAATTGGCTAAAGTTGGTGCAAAGGAGGTTAGAAAATACTTTGTAATTTTATTCCTGATTGATGTTAACTGTGGCATGAAGCATCTGAGAAGAAATGTCATTTTTAGATTATGTAATTTTTAATGATTTTAAATATAACAACACTGAGTAAGCATGAAGAAAGTGACTTACTACAAGTTATGCTTTTACTTTTATTCATGTCTTTGACAGTGGGAATATGGTAGTTTCTATCAAGTTCCTGAGTACTGCTATGCTGCTCCAAACTGAGGTTGGAAAAATAGTGACAGAAAAGTTAGACTATTCTCATTTGTTTGTTTCAGAGGGGACTCAGTGAAATTTCCCTTGTGTGAACATGTTTTTGCAAAGGCTTACATAAAGCCTGCTCTTGGCTCGTTGTGTAACACCTAAACAGAGGAGGAAAGTGAGCTTTCACAGTTGTCTAATATTTGCTTATAGTTGTCTGTGCATTGTGCAGTTTACCCTCCCCATCCAGATGTTTGGTTTGCTGGTGACATGTCTTGCTCTGCTGTGTGTTGCTGTGACAGTTAATTTATGGCCCATAATTTTGGCTGCTGGTCCAGAGTTTTGCAGCAGCAAAGCCAAGGAGCATCTCTCCTGTCCCTCCACCCTTCCTTCTGCCCCACGTTTGTCCTGGGCTCCTCCTCAGTCACCTCCCCTTGTCTCTGGCCTCTGATATTTCTCTTTGCAATAGACAAAGCTGTCAGCAGTTTTCCATTCCTATTCCTTGCAGTCAGTATTCAAACCAATCCTGCCTGCAGATTTTGAGATCTGGATTGTGGATCAAGAGAGAGAAGTCTGCACCAGGGAAGTGTGGGCTCTTGCAGTGCAAATAATTTCTGCAGCTCCACAGTCACACAGCCACTCACTGGAAGCCTGGAGAGGGGAGTGAGTCCCCCAGACTATTTGAAATCACAGATGATGCTCATAAATTGGAATTTGAAGGGAAGAGTCTTTAGCTGTATTTTAGCTGAGAGGGTTTTGGTGCAAGCAGCCCATTTAAGAGAAACCCAAATCTTTTTCTTGTCTGCTACAGACCTTTGGGACAGTACACAAAACTATTTAAGCTTTCTCTGCCTCATGGTTCCTTATCTAAAGTAAGAATCTTTGTTGTATTTCTGTACTCAGCAGAATAAATTCTGCAAGGCAGTCAGTGTTTTAATAATACTTCCAAGGAATATCTGGAAGTTACTGGTAGCAGTAGTAACAAAAAGCCCTGGATACCTCTGCCAGTTGGAATTAGATAATATACTGAAAGACTGTTAAAGAAAATCCCCAACACCAATTCCTGTACAAACACCAATATTCAAGGAATTTCAGTGTACACATAACAGCATTTTCTGTACTCATGGTTTTTTTTCTTTCTAATCAAACAGCTCACAGCAGACCAGAATCTCAAGTTCATTGAACCTTTCTGCAAAATTGCTGCCAAATCCAAGGAGTAAGTTTAATGAAAGGATAAAAATTTTTTTAAGAATTAAAGATCTCTGAATGTGGTAATAAATGGATAAAAGAGTCATCATTTCCAAATGTAGGGAAAGAAGGATATTTTACCATTAATGTGCACAGTCATTTGAAGATAACTTGTGTTTAATAAAGCTGTGGATAATCTCCATGGATTTATAAGAACTGTATTACCTTTGCTGGTTAATTTGTCCAGTTATTTTATTTCTTTAATGCATAGAGCAGCTGAGCTGCTTCTTTGCAGGGTAATATAGGTCAGCATTTAAACATTTAAGATTAAATTTAAAGTGGGGCACATTATCAGGACACTGCTTAGATTAAAGGACTTCTGTTTAGGGAGTAACAGATTCATTTTCATCATCTGAAGAGTTCGGTGTTCTTCCACTTTCTTTTTCATTCATTTTCCCTCAAATTCCCACCTTTTTGACATGGGAGGGGAGGGTGTTTATGGTCTGCCTTTGGTCTCACCCTGCTCTGCTGTGACACAGTCGGCGTGTGCTCCACGCTGTGGTCGCCGGAGTCTTTGAGATGATCGTGGACCAGTCCCCCTTCGCCATCGAGGACCTGATGAAAGAGCTGGGCACCAACAGTGATGATGAGGATGTACCTGAAGAAGACAAACAGGAAAATGAAGAGATGCTTAAAACTAAAGGTAAGGAGGAAACTCTGAATTGCCCTGGGAAGAGCTGCAAGGATGGAAGAACCTGTTTCCTGAAAATACATTTCTGCTCTGAACCAAACAAACACATGTTCAGGGTGTTGTAAGGATAACTGTGTTTTCCTGTCTTACCCTTTTCAGATGTGCTTAATAAGGCTTGTTTTTTTGGAGTCACTATCTCAGACAAAGCATTAATATTCAGTCCTTTTCTATTATAGGAGACAGATGTCCATCAAGAAAATCAGCACAGAACTCTGAAGAAACAGAGGATATCAATGAAAATGTTGATGATGGGATCGGGGCTGTTCTTCAGGTTTGTGGCTTTTTTGTTCTGTTACTGATATTTCTGCTCTCTTTTTTTCTCATCCCCTTCAAAAGGTGCAGAAATAAAGGGTGTTAATGGATAAACATGTTACAGAATTTTAATCTCCTTCTGATTTATTGTAAGGTGGTATTTATGTAATGTGTATTCTGGGAGTGGTAGTAAAAAAAAATCCATGTTTAAATTCCTCTTTCCTCTCTCCCATACCTTCTGTTTTCTGCTCCTCCTTTCCTGTTTCAAAAGTTTAAAAATGTATGTGCTAAAAGCCAAGTCAGTGAGGGTGGGGTAGCAGTCAGCCTATTTTCATTGAACATGGATGATGGGATATGTAGGAGAGAGGGTAATATGTTACAATTTGTGTTTTCTGGACCCAGGGCCAGTGCAGTGTAGTGATTCTGACACATCCTCCCATCAAACACACATACAGGTGGATACACTTCATGCATCTGTGGCTTTTAAGCAAGAATTAGGACATGGCACACTTTAAATCTGATATTTAGCTAAATATTTGTGGGAATTTTGAAGTGGGTTGGCTTCTCTTGAGTAAGAATTAAGGTTAGGAACATTTAAGAAAGTGATACTGAGTTCCGCTGTTCTGTAAATGAAGCAGCCATCTGTACAAGTCCATGTGTGAGGGGGGTGTAAATTTCAACAGAGGAAAACATTTGGAGTTTAAAGGAAGTGTCTGTTTCAAGATGTGTATCTTTACAATTTACCTATTGAACTTAATATTTCCTATACTCATAACACCACTTGCACTGGGTTATCCTGCATGGATAAACTGAGAACAACTGTGTTGTACTTTCCTCTAACAGTTTGATTACAAGGCTGTTGCTGACAAAATCTTTGAATTTGCAAGCAAGAAAAATATACCTTCCCTGAACAGAAAGCGGCTCTACAAGCTGGTCAAAAAGTGAGTTCTGCTGAAATAAACCTTGTCCTAAGATAACTTGGGTTTTTTTTCTGCCCAACCTCTCTTGTCTTGGTGACATTGTTGTGCTGTTCCTTATTGGTATCAGACAACTGCAGCCAGCTGGGGCTTATCTGCACAGTGTGGGTTTGAACTGCAGGATGTGACATCAGGTTGGGTGTGATGCAAAGAACAGATACAGGAAAAGTGTTAAATTGCTGTTTTCTCAATACCTTCAATGACTTGGTGTGAGTTTGGGGGTTTCTGAGGCAGATCTCTTCCGGAGTTTGTAACTTCCTGTGCAAAAATATGTTGTTCCTGTTTTGACAAAATCATAATAAGTACAGTGATGCTGTGCTGCCAGTGTTGTTACTGGTACTCAATGAATAATAATGGTTTGGTTTTTCTTTTCTCTCTTCCTCTCACCTGCAGGTTCCAAGACTTAGCAGAAGGTAAGGACTGAGCAGCAGACAGCATATAGTAGGAATAATAGTAGTTCTTTTCCATTAAATTATATATAATGTTCCCATACAATGTGTATTGGAATTTTTTTTTTCTCTTTTTTAATGTATATTTCAAGAATATTATATTGGGGGTTTTGTGGGGTTTCAAAATCTCATTAAGACACATGATACATTTTTTGTGAGATGGCCAAATTCCTTTCACAATTTGAGCAACCCTGTACTTTATCCTTAAATGAAAGATGATTATTTTTGCTTAAACAGATAGCAATTGGTCATATGCTTTTCTTTAAGGTTGGTTGGGGAAAAAGGAGTTGTTTCTTCTTTCTGTGGGAGTCATGCTGTATAGGAACAGCATAACTGTTCATAGAAGTAGGACTCTCAGTTTTCTGATACCTTATCCTTCCTTAACAGGAATCTTCCCCCAAGATATTCCTGAAGATGTTTCTACAGATGAAGACGATGATGAATCTGGTAGGCGAAAGCGAAAGAAAAAAGCTGTCAAGCCTTGGCAGCAAAACGAGCTGGAAAAAGTAAAAGGTAAGGGAAGATCAATATTTGGGAGAGAGACAATCTGCAGAGACTTGTGCAGTTTGGCAAAGTGTCAGATAAAAGCTGTTCTGAGGAAGGCAGCACTATTGGTTAGGATGTGCTGATTTGTATCCTGTTGTGATAAACGTTAAATATGAAATTAAGTTCTCTTTGAAAGTGGGGGGAGTTCTCTTCCCAATTGTGAGGCAAGCATCACCTTAAAATTTTCTGTCAAAAGCAGAGCTGGAAGCAGCTGTTTGCATTGCTCCTTTGAGCAGGTGCATTTACTGTAGGAAAGCAGAAACATGTCCATCTTAGAACAGGATGAGTGTTACAATATAAGAATTTGGGGATGTTGGAATACTGAGCCCTGAGTTGCCCTTCTGATGAGCTTAACAGGTGGGTAGTAACAATTCTTTTTAGGGATGTTGCTATGAAAAATAGGGTTGCCACAGGGAATGGTTTAGATCTTACCTGTGACAAGGCAAAATTAGCAAAGTATTAATTGGGCCAGACATCATCAGACTGCAGTGTCCTGAGCAGCTGCAACAGTGAAACTGTTGTGCAGGCTGGTAACAGGAAAATGGTGCACCTATTTTAAAATAAAAGAACTAAAATAGAATAGAATTCAGTTGTTTCACATGTGTATTATGGCATTCTTTTTGGGATGGATCTAGAGGCTAAAGAAGAGCTGTCAAGTGTGAAGGTGCCATCAGTTCCCCAGAGGAAGAGGAAAAAAAGGAAGAAGAGGGACAGCCAAAATGCTGATTCTGGAAGAGCTGATGGAAGTTGTGAGGAGGGAAAAGCTGAAACATCTGGATGCAATGCTTCCAGCCAGGAAAAGGTGCCAGAAAATAACAAGGACAGGAAGAGAAAGAAATTGCTAGTAAAAGATGCCAGTGAGACCACAAATGTAGCGGCTGACACCCGAGAAAATCTCAGTATCCATGTGCAGAACAGTCTGACTGACACAGAACAGAGGAAAAAGAGACAGCTGAAGAAAATGAATCCAAAAGTGCAGAATGTTCCTGCAAAACCAGCGTGTCAGAACGGACCAGCCAGTGCCTGTGCAGCAGAGGATGTCAGTCCGTCTGTCACGCCGTTACCTCCTAAGGCTGTGAAAAAGAAGCAGAAAGCAGGGGCTGTCCTGGTGAATGGGGATCCCCCTGTGCAGCAAACTGACCTAAAGCCCAGCAAGGAAGGCTGGCTGGGGACCCTGCCAAGAAAGGCAGGGGCTGAATCTGCACCCTCTAGAAAGGTCACACTGAAAACAAAGTTAGTTGGTTTGGAAGGGATGAAAGTCTCCAGTCAGAATGCAGCAACTCTGAAAAATAAGAGGAAAGTGAAAGAGGTGCTAAACTCTGTCGAAGCCAATGGAGTTCTGGAGACTGTCTGCAAGAAAAGCAGGAAGGTGGTATGTACATCTCATTATTTTCTCTGCCTGCTTCAGGAACTGCCAGGCTCATTTTCAAATTTGGCTTTAGCTTTCTGAGCGTGGGAAAGTGCCTGGGCTGCTTCCTGCTCTCATCATACATGGTCACCAAAAAAGAACTTGATTCCCCAGAAATCCACACACTGCTACAGTGTCACACCCTCCTGTACAATGACACTAAATCCTGTGCCAGACACTCAGCTGGAAGAATCCATCTAGCTGAAAAATGGGATGTTAGGGGCAAGATGGGGTTGTCCTTTCTTGTGTTTTTTCCTGTGGTCCCTGGGTTAATTATTCCTTTGCACTGAGTCTCCGGTTGAGCTTTCAGCATACTCACAAAGAGAATCATATTTTGGCAAAACAGTGAGAGATGGGAAGATGAAACATCCCTTCTGCAGCAGCAGCAGAAAAGATTAGTATCAGTTCCTTGTGAAACTGCCCAGAGCAATTCCAGGAGTGACTGCTTCTGCTCACTCACTGCTCCATCTTAAAAAAACTGATAGGACTGTTTGGGGAAAGCATTTGGGGAAAGAGAATAAACATTGGAACATTGGAATAGAGAATATGGCACTGTGACCTTTAATGTCATCTATGACTGTGTGATCACATTTATGAATGGTCAAGTATTTTACAAAGACAATACTGTTTTTGTTCACTAGGAAGGTCTGATGTCTTCTTCAAAAGTGTATGCTTTGCAGTTTGGGAACAACCTATTTTTTTTTTTTTGACCTCTCTACCTTGCACTCCCATTTTCTTCTTTGTAATAGGTAGAATAGGGTTGATTTTTCTCAATGATTTGAGAGTCAAAAAGCATTTTACACTGTATAGTTTTGATAATGTGGCTAAGAAAGAGAGTGCAGGTGTTATTCCCTCTCATGCTACTGAAATTCTTTTTGACTGCTCATTTCTCATGTGCATATTCACCCTAACACATTCAGGGGTTTAGTTACATTCTTAGAAGTCTTGCTGACGGTCTCACTTTGGTGGAAAAAATTCATAAAGCACAGATGAGTGCAAAAAAGACTTCAAACCTGCATGTTATGAGCATATGTTTGACTTAAGTTTAAAACTGTAGGATTAGTTAAGTAGTGCAGCCTTGTATATGGAGATACAACTACTCACTCCCTCACAGGAGAAAAAAATCATATTGAAACTTTGCTTAGATAGTAATGAAATTAGTGACATTTTCTATTTTTTGATGTTGAAGTGCTGAGAGGAAAACCAAAATGTTTCTCTCTCCCCACTATTCAAACTGCATTTCTCTCACAGTGGGGCTTCCAAAGTAGGAACCATTTTGTCTCCTGTTGCCTCAATATTCCATGTTTCAGCCCTGTTTTTTTCTTTGTCTATTAAAGTTTAATTTCTAAGAAAGTATGATTATGACACCCCCATCTTTCTGTAAGACTTTGTTGCAGGTGACCAACAGGTTCCAAGACCTGTGATAGATTCAAGATAAGAAGTTCCTACAGACTTGATGGAAATGAGTTGTTGGCACAGCATAGTGCAGGCACTGAGGCAAAGGGAGCACAACCCCAGCACTGCCCTGTTGGCTCTCAGGTCATGGGCTACTGGGTCATGTCAAAATTCATGTGGAATTCCAAAGAAATCATGGCATTTGCTTTTTCTTGCTCAGTCCATGTAGTTGTGTGAGAGTGTGTGTGTTAAACGGGAGAAGAGGGATGGAGACAAGAAAAGATACTTGGAAGTTGAGTCAGGAGGAGAAGGAGAATACTGATGGAAGAAAGAAGAGGGCAGGGTAAAGCTAAAAAGCAGAAATGTGGAGGAAATTAAGCTTTGCTATTTTTGTTTTCATTGCTTGAGAAATAATATGTTTTATTTCCTGATTTTAGTTATGTAATCCTGGCCTTGTGCCCAGAAATGAGGGGCATGTTTTGATTCTTGATTTCAAGGACAACACACACCTCCAGAAGATTAGCTTCAAATATTCAGAGGAAAGAGGAGGAGGAGAAGAGGAAATAAACAGACAAGATCAGCATTATTTCAGAGTTGTCTCCACAATTCAGAAAACTAAAAGCCTTGTGGTTTTTCCTATAGCATCCCATATCTGCTATACATTTTCCACAATTTGTCAGTGAATGCCTTTGGAATTCCATGTCTGTAGGTTGATGAGAACCATAACTGAACTTCCCCTCACCACAGTCCACACACAGCAGGGTAGAAAGGTCTGCCAGTGCAAGTCCTAAGAATTGTCTTGTACTGGAGACAAGAATTGCTTTAAATGCCACAGAAGTATGAATTTTAGGCAGGAAATCAGTAGCACTACACAATAGCTGAATTTCTAAAAGTATAGTCAGATTCATACTCCATTTTTTTCTTCAAAGTCTCCATCTTAGCCCAAAGCTGTGTTTGTTCATTAGTTATTTATCTTATTCATCCAGAGGTACCACAAAAGAGATTTTGCTTATGGTGAAGGAAAAAAAATGATCACTTGTGTGCAGGAGAGCTGGATCAATTGCCAAGTATCCTCATGCACATAGAGAAAACGTGTTTGTTTGCATTCTGCTGGGCTGGGCAAATCTATTAAATTCTTCCTTTTGTGCTTTGCAATGACTTTGCTATTTCTGCACAGAACTTGCCTTCAGCTTCTGCTTTCAGTCATAGTAATTGCAAAATTACCTGCTGGGAGCTAAATATGATGATTAACTGATGCAAGTGTGTGGTCAGCACTGGTCACAGCACTAGTTATTAATTAGCTACAGTACTTTGTGCTGAAGCATTTTTCCCTTTCCCTCCTTCATAGGAAAGCAGTGCTGCTCTGTCACCATTAAAGAAAAAGAAAGCGAAACCAGGAAGTGATTTTGTAAAGTTTGAAAAATCAACTGTACCAAAGGCAGTGTTCTTTAGGAAAGCCAGGAGCACCATCTCTTCTACCAGGACATCCATGCAGGTGAGGTGATCTCACAAAGGGCATCTGAGTCTGGGGACAAATGTCTTCCCAAGCAAGCTCTCCAGCAAGGAGTGTGACCTCACTCATGCCGTCTTTTCCATTCCCTGTTAGTCTCCTAACATGAGCAGATATAACTGGAAATGCTGATGCATTTCCCTGTAGACAGTCACACATGACTCCAGAGTTTCAGAAAGTGAGTTATAGATGTCTCTGAAATCTCTCTTTTTCCTTCCCCTTTGCTTTCAGCCTTCTTGTTGAACACACACCATCCTAAATCTGTTCATTTCTCAAGAACGCAAAAACACAAAATTATTTAAATATTTGAAAGGGACTTTGAGCCTCCATTTTTTCTCATTTGTGGAGAGTGGCAACAGTGCAGGACTTCAGAAGTCTGCCCTCTTCTCTAGACCTTTTTAACATTTAATGCTTTTCAAGTCCTCTTAGCAGTTTGAGGCCTGAGTGCAGTGGGACCAATCTGCTTAACACACAAAAATCTTTTTGTTTGTTGTTGAATTACATAATGACATTAAGGAGAGTAGGTGATGTCTGTACAAATGGAATATATTTGCTTTTGGCTAGGGAAACAGTGCTGTCTCAGCAGCAGTCAGTGCCAGAGGATTGGGGCAGTTTAAACAAAAAGGAAGAAGTAGGCTGCTTTACATCAGTGGGGTGCAGGTGAAAGAATTCAAAGCATTGCCACAGGAATCTTACTTATTTCGTGTCTTTATTTTGCTTTATAGCTGAACAAACTGCAAACACCCAGCTCCAAAAAAGTCACGTTTGGCTTGAATAAAAACATGACTGCAGGTGAGTCTGAGATGTGTGTGTGTGTCTATGGTCTCTCTGGTATCTGAGGAATGGGGAAGCTGTACACACTCGGCACCTCTGGAATACCTATAAACAGGATGGTTCTGTTCCTTTATTTGTCTCAATATTTGTGTTTAGTTTACAAACCCTCCTCAGGTTTATTTCCAGAGGAGATGGTAAAGTTTAGGGCATTCAGCCCTGCAGCTAGACTTGAGCAATTCCAGGGTGCTCCATTAGTGACCTGCAGAAGGAGCCTCATGGATGGAAAACTGCAGCAGGGTGATCAACTTGCCTTCCTGAGCTGCCTGTTTGCACTCTGGAAACACGGGCACTTCACAGTCTTCATTGCTCACTTCTGTTTCCCAAGGCAAAGGTGCTGATAAAATCAGACTTCGTAGTAGCAAAGTTTGCTTTTTATCTTGGCTGCTCGTGGTTTATTAATGGTCATGAGTAGATAAAGGTCACCTCTTCTGTAAGCAGGTGGTGTTTTCCCTGTTAAATAAATGTCTTGCTCCATAGCATAGAATTATATTCCATGTATTCATTTAGCTACTTTTTAACTCTGAGGTGTACAATAGGTCATGTTCAAATTGAGAACAGTGTATTTAGGTAAATGTCTTCATGTTAATACAACACAGCTGAACAAAATGAAAAATAAATGCCACCCTGGTGGGAAGGGATGGCCAAGAGTCTAGATCTAGAGTTGTTCAGCAGATAGAGCAGAGACACTGCATACCCACTGTCATCTTTTAAAGTCCAGTGTGGTGTTTTTCAGGGTAACTGGAACATTTGTGTCTGAGGAAAAGGCCCAGAGTCTCTGGTGCTCTGTGGAACCACGGGGAGGGCTCACAGTGGATTGCAGCAGACCCTGTTCCCCAAGGGGCTCTGCTGAGAGATGTGCTTTGCCACCATCTCTTTTCTCTAAGCCAAGGCTTAGGCTTCTGATCCTTGCTGGGATCTAACTCAGGCTTCTAGTGCTGGGAAATTCCAGTTGATTGACAGGCACAATTATTCCAGGGGTTGCATTTCTTTTTAACTTGTTGGCTTGTTTTTCAACAGAATTTAAAAAGACTGACAAAAGTATATTAGTGAGCCCAGAAGGACCTTCCCGTGTGGCATTCAATCCTGAACAGAAACCTCGTCATGGAGTGCTGAAGTCACCCACGGTGACCCCAGCAAAAGAGCCCCAAATTAAGAGACCATTTACTTTATCAGCTAAGAAGAGACCAGCTGCTGTGGACTTCTTTTAAACCAACAAATGTGTGGCCTACTTTTGTACAGGACATTTTGCTAACCTAGAATGTTCTCTGGAGGTATTTTGAACTTCTTTATTTTTTTAAGTTAATACTAATTGTATATACAAAATTCTGATTATGACCTGGTTCATTGCTATTTTGAAACCAACTCTACCTTGAAATACTTGTTTTGTCTTTTTACAGAAAAGAAACAAAATCCAATCTCTGCTCAGGTTTGGTCTATGAAAAGTATGGTCTCTGCCCAAGTCATTCCCAAGAGACTTATCCATTTAATTTAGGAATGTTCAGGGTATGTTCAAAATCTGATTGTTCCAGTGATTTTTTTTTTTTTTTAAGCCAGTGTAAGACAACTTGCACTTCACGCTTTTAAACTGTTTTTCATTAGACAGAGTTTAAATTGGAAAAAGGCAATGCAAATTTTAAGTCTACTTGGTCATGTATTTTAAAATTCTCCTCTATCATTTTTCATGTGTCACTCCTGGCATCCTGTTAATTCTTCTGGAAATAATGATTACCTCGTGTCTGTGTTTAATAACAGCTGGACTTGGGTGGCTTTGCAGCTAGCAAGCAAGCTTTCCCTGGCATAAGAAACCCCCAGCTGTTGCTAAAGTTATCACTGGTGCAAATAAACTTGCACAGCTGGCTGCCTGCTGAGCTGGGGACAAGTCACCACATTGTTTTCAGTAACACAAGTGCCAAAGCTGGCTTGAGCCTGTCACACTGTGAGCTGGCTCCTTCTCTTCACTGAACTGAAATTCGCAGTTGCGAATTCTCCTTCTTGCGCAGGAGAAATCTTTGATATTTCCAGCCCCCTCTGTTGCCTTTCCTGGAGGTCTGACAAGACTCCCAGTTTTCTGCTTTAGCAGCTGGTGTCACCAGATTGTGCCAGAACTCAGCCCCCATTCAGAGCATGAATCTCTGCCTGGACTGAAGTGAGCTCAATGGGTGTAGTGCATCTTGGGACAGGACACATCACTCTGAAAGCTTTGGTGCCTCTCAGTACAGGGTGAAACTTTACAGTCCATGCAGCTTGGTTTTGGTTTTGATGTAGAATCAGATGTCCACTTGGCATTTCTTGGGAATTCAGTTTTTATTTGGATCTTTTATTACTACTCTGTGTGTTTTGTTTATAATTTGCTTCTTTGATAAAGATTGAGGTGCATTGCTGCAAGAGATCATTAATATAATCTGAATGGGAACAATGAGGAGGGGGAGACTAAATCAAAATAAAACCTGTTTTGATACAATTAGAAGATTTGAAATCTTTCTTTGGAAATTTTCCTCATGTGAATGAGGCAAAGGCTTTCAGCCTATCTCTACATTAGAGCTCAGCTTGGAAGCACAACCTGGTGCCAGAGCAAAGCTGCTCATGAAGCTTCACACCAGTTATTCTGTGATCCTGCAAGAAAGAGGGTGAACCTTCTTCATTACCTTGTCTTAGGATAAGTGGATTATCAAGTAAATAAACTGATAAATGTTTATTTAGCTACTTCAGCCAATAGAATTGTATTTTGTGACATATTTGCATACTTCAGTGCTGCTTTTTATGAGTCCTTAATGTTGTCTGTCCTCTGCCAGGAGGATGAGATTATTCCTCATAAGGAACTGTATTGAAACTGTTCTTTTGAAGCTCATCTACAATTGCTTCAAAACACTGGGGTCCTTCCAGATGGCTGGGTGGTCTCAGCTGATCAATTCTAATCCGTCCCAGTTCTCTCACTAAGTTTGTGACAGTCAATGGTTTGTGGTATTGCCAGAAATTAATTTTGCTCTTGTCTCTTCCCATTTACAGTGAAAGACTGAATTTCACTTGGTTTTGGTATTGGGCTAGGCTGTATCTGTTTCTGTGATCAATAAAGAACTCTGGAGAATACACTGATAAATTAATGATATTTGTTTATGCAAGTATTGTTCATTTATGCTTTAAAAAGCTCACTGTATATTAGCATAATGGATTTTGTTGACAAAATGATGGTAAATAGGGTGTAACAGCCTGTTCAATATGTTGTACTGTTACTTTGTCCTGTGGGTGAAAAGTCTCCTGTGGAATATGCATAAAACCATTTGTATGTGCATGGTTGTGAATGCCTGTTTGGAGATGTCACATTCCTCCAAGGATAGAGATGCAAACAATCACTTGGTGAATCTGGTGTGCACAGAAAAATTCAAGATCCAGACAGATTGGGGTTTGGTTTGATTTTAATACATATAACTTACTATGCTAATGTATTGATTGTCTGGATCTTTTTCTGTTGATTGTAGATCCACTGAACCTGTTGCTTGCCCAAATATTTTGTTGCCCACAGTGTTAAATAGAGAGGGCAGAAATGGCAGTCAGGTTTTTATCTAAAATTCGAGTGATGTGATTGCTTGTTGTGATGCATCCATAATCCATCTGTGCCACGAATCTGGTGCAGTGCTTTGTAAATATACCTGTGAGGTGGGTATTGTCTTCAGTGGTGTCTGGAATTTCATTCAGGATAACTTTACAAACAAAACCCAACCATTGTCAATGGAGTTTATTCAGCATTGTTGGGTTACATTTGAATACATTACCCAAAGTATCTGGGTAGTGACAATGCCAATAAACATTAAAGGAAAAAAAAAGAAATGTAACTCACAATATCCACTGCACAGACACAGTGATACTCTTGAAGAGAAATGTATTGGTAAGAAAAAAGAAGAGGAAAACTCATCTGACCTGTTTGATGTCACTTCATGTTTTTTTTCAGTGTTATTCCAGATCTAGCTGCCAGCCATGCTCTGAGTCAAAAATAATGTGGCCTAACTTTTAAAAGACAGTGGTTTTTAATTATTGTCTCTATATTTTTGTCACAAATCTGATCAACTTACCAAGGTCAAATAGTTTATAATTCTTCATAGCTTCAAGAGAACGCAAAAGCACAACGTTAACGCAGCAAGGCAAAAGGTTGAAATTCTATTTCAGTTATTGGATGTGCAAGATCTCTTACAGTCTTGTCAAAGCTGTGCAACTTGGAAAGTATCCAGTGCTGTTTGTCATGAATTACCTGCAGTGAAATTTCACGAGAGGCAGGAAAAAAGTTACGTTTTATGTTCCTCTGCAAGAGCATTGTTAATACAAATACAATGTCTAAGCATTATATCATTTAACCTAGTCCAATAAACCATATTTTTTGTGGACATTGTATTTTGGGTAAATCTGTGAATTTGGGAGGTTTGGAGAGGGTAACATCTGGGAGAATACTTGAAAGCACAATGGAAGTTGTTCTTGCTAGCATGTACGTGCTATCTATCTTACTTTTATTTGATTGCATAGAGTGCCCAAACTGATGAAGACTCAGACGCCTTTGGAATAGGCTTGGGACAGGACATTAGCTGTTCATATACCTTGAGCTTCTTACCTTTGGAACTGGGTCAGAGATAGCAGCATCTAACAGATTGCTCAGGAGAAATTAGTAGAATTCAACAACAGAATTCAACAGAATCACCAGGTTGGAAGAGACCTTCAAGATCATCAAGTCCAACCCAGCCCTAACACCACAACTGGACCATGACACCAAGTGCCACATCCAGTCTTTATTTAAACACATCCAGGGATGGTGACTCCACCACCTCCCCAGGCAGACCATTCCAGTACTTTATTATTCTTTCTGTAAAAAACATTTTTCCTAATATCCAACCTGTATTTCCCTTGGTGAATGTGTAGATCACACCCTGTCACTGCTTGGTGATGAAAATAGATAACTAAAGTGGTAATTTGGCAAGATGTGCACTGCAGAGTGCCAGGATAGGTGAGAGATGGACAGTTGGAAAGCTGTTGGCCTGCTTGTTACCAGCAGCACATCCAAAAGAATTTGTGTACAGAGAAACCCTGCAGAGTGCTGCAACCCCACCTCAGCTAGTGGCAGGCCCTGCACCAGCTCAGGATCAATTAAAATTAATCACGGTGTTTTGACAAGCACATAATTTTCAGGAATGCAAAAGTAATTATTCAAAGAAAACTTTGTAATGAGTAAAGTTAAACCATGAATCCTCAGGTAAAACAAGAACAGAGATAAAAGTGTAAAAGAGGCTGGCCCAGAGCCCGTGCAGCATCCTGAGGGAGTGACACAGGGTGGCTTCAGTATGGACACATTAAAAGATGCTGCTTTTCCAACAGTGCTTACCTGTGCCTGGTCCATTGTGGGAGCCAGATGGGGCCAGGGAAACCAGCAGCGATCTGAAACTGAAACAGCTACAGTCTGTGGCCAAGTCTGTGTCACTGGGGCAGCCAGGCAAGAGCCCCGGGGCGGAGGCAGTGCCCTGAGGGACACCCCTCGTCCCCGGCCTGCAGCCGGACATGGAGCCGCTGCCCACAACTCCCTGGCTGCATCCATCTGGCCAGTGGCTCGTGCCCCAAACAGCCCAGCCTCCAAAGCCAGGGCTCTGCAGGTGGAACAGACGGTGCCAAGTTTCCCTCATCTGCCTCACGACCATCACAAGAACAGAGCCTAAGACCCTGAAAACCCCTGGGGACTTTGTGCAGGGGTTCTGGCCTGGTTGCGGTGGGCTCTTGCTAAGTGATTGTTTGAAGGTGTGCTTGATCTGACACCGGCTTCTCAGAGCAACAGGTCACAGCATAATAGTAAATAAATCTCACCAACTTTTGGCCAACTGCCCCTTGCTTTGAAATAGACCATAAAAGTGACTTTTCCTAAGTTACTTTCTGAGAGAGATCTCCCCATGGAAGAAGACACTGGTGACCCTGTCACATCCATTGGTAGCTACAACCCCCGCTTTTCTGTCTCTTTCCTTTGACTCTTTATCCCTCTCTCTCTCCCTCTCATCTATCACATAACCCATGATGCTGGTACTACAATAAAGATGCATTATTGCTGTTGTGATTTAAACTGAAATCTCTTGGTGTCCTTTTTGCACTCTGAGATCAAACGAACTCCCACTTGTGCTAGCGGATGGTGACAGCAGGGTGAGGCTGGGGTTGTCGTGTGTGGGAC
>NC_031768.1:5400001-5405670 GCF_001522545.3 Parus major
TGGGAATACGAGAGATACCAGGAGCATTCCCAGTGGGGAGATGTGAGAGTGCAAGAACTCTTCCCTTGGGAATGTGAGGGACACAAGGAGCATTCCCAGTGGGGAGATGTGAGAGTGCAAGAACTCTTCCCTTGGGAATATGGGAGATACCAGGAGCATTCCCAGTGGGGAGATGTGAGAGTGCAAGAACTCTTCCCTTGGGAATGTGAGGGACACAAGGAGCATTCCCAATGGGGAAATGAGAGTGTCCAAGAGCTGGACCTGTGGGAATATGAAAGATACCAGAAACTTTCCCAGTGGGGAGATGTAAGAGCCCAAAAATTGTTCCCTTGGGAATATGAGGGACACAAGGAGCCTTCTCAAGGGGGAAATGAGAGTGTCCAAAAGCTCAGAGATTGGGAATATGAGAGATACGAGGAGCCTTCCCAGTGGAGAAATGTGGGAGTCCATGAACTGTTCCCTTGGGAATATGAGGGACGCAAGGAGCCTACTCAATGGGGAAATGAGACTGTCCAAAAGCTCTATGAATGGGAATATGAGAGATACGAGGAGCCTTCCCAGTGGAGAAATGTGGTAGTCCATGAACTGTTCCCATGGGAGTATGAGGGACACACGATGCCTTCCCAATGGGGAAATGAAAGTGCCCAGAAGCTTTACCAATGGGAATATGTGAGACACCATGACCTTTCCCAATGGGAAGGCCCAATTGGCCAAGAGCTGTATGAAGGGGAAGTCAGACAAGACCCAGAGTTGTCCCAAAGGCAACCCTGGAGAGACAGAGAGGAGTTGGAGGATGGTGTGGAAGAGATCACCATCCACACCATCTGGGTCAGCCCCAAGTACCCACAGCTCCTGCAGGACCCCGATGCTGTTCCCCAGGACTCGGCCAAGGCAGCAGCTTCTCCTGCCTTGGCTGAGCAGGTGAAGGCAGCAGGGGCACAGAGCCAGGGCCCTGCCCCGCACAGCCCCTGCTGCCCCCCCAGCCCCTGCCCTGGGTGGCTGGAAGCCCTCGGGGAGCAGTGCGAGGGGGCAGGAGGGGGGACAGATCTGCCAGGGCCACAGACTGTCGAGTGGGACTTGGCCAGAGAGGAGAGAGAGAGGGAACCCTACTTGGGCCAGCAACTAACCCAGTGGGGAAAGGAGAGTGCCCAAGGGCTATCCCAATGGGAAGATGAGAAATACCGAGATCTCTCTCGACTGGAATTTGAGAGAAACCAAGAGCTGTCACATGAGAAAAATGTGAGATGCCAGGAGCCTTCCCAAAAGCAAGATATGAATGTCCCAGAGCTCTACAAACAGGATGACAAAATAGACCAAGAGCTCTCAGAAGGTGAGATAGACCCAGAGCTGTACCACTGGGAATCTGACAGACACCAAGAGCTATTCAATTTGCTGGACATGGGAATCCAAGAGCTGCCCCAAGAGGAAAACAACGGCGACAAATTTCTCCAATGGGAACACTCCATTGTCCAAGAGCTGTCTGAAGGAGGAATGAGACAATATCCAAAGTTGTCCCAAGAGGGAGGCAATAGTGACAAAAAGGAGTCACAGACAGACAGGGAATGCATCACCATCCACACCATCTGGGTCAACCCCAAGTACCCTCAGCTCCTGCAGGACCCCGACACTGTTCCACAGAGCCAGGGCCCTGCCCCACACAGCCTCTGCTGCCCCCCGGAGCCCTCAGCTCCCCAGCCGGGAGCCCAGGCCCTCAGGGAGCCGCCGGTTCCCCCGAAGAAACGCCCGTCCCGCTTCAGGCAGGCGCTGCGGGCGCTGCGGGTGCTGTTCCGCTGCCCCTGCCTGAGGCCACAGACGGACAATCAGTGCCCGCTGCCCGCGTCAGGCCGGGGCCCGCAGGTGGCGGCTGGCCCGGAGCCTGCCCCTGTCACACGGGCTGCCTTTGATGGCCAGGTGTCAGGGACATCAGGTCCTTGGCAGGAGAAGGGCCTGGCTGAGCCTTAGGCCTTGACAGGCACCAGTGGTGTCAGAGCCACGGGCAGGGCCACAAAGCCTGGGGACAAGGAGCTCCTGCTCAGAGGGGACACCAAGGACGTACGAGTGACAGCCACAAGGACTTTTGGCAGAACTTCCCAGATGAGGACAAAACTCATAAAGCCAACTCAGCAACTGTGCTGAAATCGGCTCCAGCTGGGGAAAAGGTACTTCTGGCATGGGGAGACGGCGACCACCGACTCCTGGCCCAGAGACCCCATAACCCAGAGAGAAAAAAGGACACTCTTCAAAAGAAAAGGAAGACTGAGCATAGAGAAAGAGTAGTTAGCACAAGAAGCAAAAGACTCTTATATCCAATATAATAAAATATTAAGACACTCATATTAGCTAATTATAAATTACTGTTAAAAATATTAGGTAATAATAATCAAAATACTATACTAATATTTAGTAAATAGCAAAAATGTAATACTAATATAGCATCCAAATTAAATATTCCATGTAATTTAATATTTATAATATCAATATATATTATTAATAAGAAGTATCTTTTGAATATAATAAGATAGAGCATACATATATGATACAGAACATTATATATGGCATATATATGCATGTAATATCTAAATATTTAGATATGATACTACAAAAGTATTATAATAGTTTTAAAAGGAAATAATGTGTGAAATTAGTAAGAAAACCATGTAACTGGTATCCAGTACACATGAATGCCTTTGTCTAGTAAAATGTATAAATAGTGAAATGTTTTGATAGTCACTGTGCTGGCTTAGTGGATTTGCCCCCCAGCACCTGTTTCTGTGCAGAACTGTAAATAAAAGAAATATCTGAACTCTGTGTTGGGATCATTTTCTTGCACACGGGGTGAAAGAATCCGTTTTGGGACAACAGCCTTGCCATGGACACATTGATAAAAGATGCTGTTTTTCCTGCCATGCTCGCCTGTGCCTGCCCCATCTTGGGAGCCAGATGGGTGCAGGCAAAGCAGCAGAGACCTGAAACTCGGCGGCTGCGCGGTCGCTGCGGCCAAGACAATCCCACGTCAGCCACGAGAGCCTCTCTGGGAACAAGCAACAAATCCCAGAGGGCTCCTCTCCGAGCCGCTCCCCGAGTCCCTGTACCGAGAAGTTGTGGTGCAGGTGTTTGGGGAATCTCCTGGGGCTGTTTGGACCAGCTGTGTGGTGTTCCCAGTGCACACCCGGCAAGCTGAATTCCCCCACAGGGACAAGGGCAGCTCATCTGGAGGTGAACCCTGGTTCCTTAAATAATCATTTTTTGGTATCAACCTCCTGGCTGGGTGGCCAAGAGCAGCCTCCCACAGTGACACTTTCTCCCTTGGTTTGTCCCTCAGTCCTTCCCCAGAGGCTTTCAGGTGGCCTTGCCAACTGCAGCTCCAGACATTCCAGCCCCTCCAGTACATCCAAAGCTCAGGGCAGTGCCCTGCACACTCCCAGCCGTGCCCTGCACACTCACAGGCTGCAGTGCTGCTTCAGCTGTCTACAACAGGGCCTTGCCTGTTTGTACACTCGTCATGGTGCCCTGCATGCACACCCCATGTGTGCTCACACTCCTGCTCTTCACGCACTCCGCTTGCACCCTTACACTTATGCCCAGCACCCATCCCAGGCACACATCCCTGACGCAGTGCCAGAGACAGCTAGCTCTCCCTCAGCTCCATGTCAGGAGTGGGACACACCTCGGGAACAGGATGACCCAAGGTGTGGCTTAGAGCAAAGCTCTATGGCACTTTTCGCTAGTCAGGCTCAGTGTGGAGCCAAGAATGAGGGGAGGTCTTTTGTATGGGTTTTGAAGATTGGCTTAATCTCCAATGGAGCCAGGAACAAAAGACACCAGTTGTAGGCTATGCAACATCTAATATACGGGGGAGGAGTAAGGGGAGGATACAAATCATGAACCAATAGGGAAGACTTAGGGGAGGAGTTTAAGGCAGAGCTTGCAATACATAAACCAATGGGAAAGCTTGGGGGGCAGGAACAGTTAACAAAATCCAATGGAATGTCAAATACCATATGATTGACAGGGAGGATTCCAGAACAAAGGGTAGGTGCTAAGTAAGACTGACAGGGAAGGATCTAGATAAAGGGGTTGGGGTACAATGATTGATGGCAGTAGGGAGGAGGGTACAACTTGGAAGAAACCAACATCAGAAGGGGAAAACAGAACAAACCATTTGTGCAACAGACCTTAAACTTATTAAACAAAAACATGCCACCACACATCCCTGCACGTCCCCACCCCTGAGCCTGCCCATCTGGATGGATGTGGCACTTTGGGATGTGTTTTAGTGGTGGTGATGGTGGTGCTGGGATGATGATGGAACTGGATGGGCTTGCTACTCTCTTCCAGTCTTGATGATGCTGTGACACAGGGACTGCCTCGACCCAGGTGCAGCACTTTGCACTTGGCCTTGTTGAACCTCATGAGGTTCTCGTAGTTTCACTTCCCAAGCTTGCTCAGGTCTGTTAAGAATAATTAGAAGATTTGTTAACATGTTACAGTTACTGTTTGTAAACCCCTTACTTACCTTGTACCCCTGTCTCAAGTTGCTGTACCCCATGTTTCTTGTTCCTTGTTCAGCCAGGCCCTGCCCCCACTGCTCCTAGACTCACACATGGCAACACTGTACCCCTGCCCCAAGTTGCTGTACCTTGTTCAGCTGGGCCCTGAGGAGAAGGATGACTTTTATAAGGACTTTTATGTAAACCAGTAACCAGAGACTCATGGGATGCACACAGTCTGGAAAAAAAACCCCTGACAATGAGCCACACAAAAAGGAAGGAATAAAAACACTACCATCGAACGGGGAAGACCCAGAGGAGTCCCGTGACTTCCATCCATAGGCTGACATAACGAGGGGACTCGACTAGGATGACACCAATTGTGAAAAGCGAGGTTCACATAATTTTTAAATAATTTAAAAGTTTAATAAAAAAACAATTAGGAGAAAAAATAAAGATAGCCCCCCCCCCCGCAGAGAGGCTGGAGAGACCAGTCAGCTAGCCAGCTGCCTTTACCAACTAAAACAAATTTGCAGCTAGTATTTCTACTCTTCTAAACAGATCCTCAGCTAAATTCTTTCTTCACTTTTCTCCAGGATGAATTTTTTTTTTTTAATCCTTTTAAGCTCTTTTTCAAACTTTACTGCTCTTTGTGAAATCTCAAATTTTAAACATAAACACAGTTTACTGCTGCAAACGCTTATCACACAATCACACAGGGAATTCTTAGGACTTAATAAAGCAAAAGTTATAACTAAAGGGTGCCCCCCCACCCATTCCTCCTTAACTGTGACTAACACCAGCACCACTCTGCATTCTACTTGCACATCTGGCTTTAGAAAGAGCTCCCTGATAGTCTCACGCCAGTCCTCAACCCCTCACCACAACACAAACAACCTAATACAGTCCACTTCCTTCCAAACAAACCAAAATCAACTTTTAAATTAACAATTACACCTTTATTTACTCACATTCACTCACATCTATTTTACTCACTCTCACTCATTTTTACTCAAAGCTAAACAACAATAAAATATTTTTTTTTCCAAGTTACTGATATCTTCCCATGGGTATTATAAGGCCTTGGATGTTTTAGGTTTCTTTGCTGTACCCCTCAATCCAGCACTGTTAACCTCAGATGCTCTTGGGTATATCCCTCAATCCAGCTCTGTTAACCCC
>NC_031768.1:5405910-5414688 GCF_001522545.3 Parus major
CCCTCAATCCAGCTCTGTTAACCCCAGATGCTCTTGGGTATATCCCTCAATCCAGCTCTGTTAACCCCGGATGCTCTTGGGTGTACCTCTTAATCCAGCAAAGTGTTGGGGATCCCCGCTTTTATCCTGTTATCCCAGTGGATTGTGCCAGGAAAACCCTTGGATCCCTTTCCCGAGGGGCTAACCCCTCCCCTGAGACCCAGTCCCAGTAACCCCGGGGGTATCTTGCAACCCCCGCTTCCCACTCCCCCAAAGATTACTTACAATCCATTTTCTTCTCTGGGTCTTTGTGCACAAGAATTATGGAGCAAAATACCGCGGTTTAGGGAGCCTTTTCCCTTTTCTTTGCTTTATTTCTTCTCCTTCTTGTCCTCGGGGTATTTACCTGCAGCCACTGCTGACTCACACCAGGGGAAACGGAGCGGGTCTGCTGAACTCAGCAGGGTGCGCGCTTTTTCCCACTCAGGATCCCTCGGTGGTCTTCAGAGGCAAGGTGTTTATCCCGGACGAGCCCCCAGTTGGGAAAAGTGAGGTTCACATAATTTTTATAGAATTTAAAAGTTTAATAAAAAAACAATTAGGAGAAAAAATAAAGTAAAGTATACAGATACGGCCGGGTGTCTCTGCATTCAGCTAAGAGAGCACACCTTACTAACAAAGGATTGTCCCTTAAAAACAGAACCTTACTACATATCCATAAATTCTCATACATATTCATACATTCTTCTTAGGATCTTTGGTGTTCTTCTGTTTAGTTTTCTCTTGCCCCCTTCCCAATAGATCAATCTTATTGGCGCCATTGAGATTTACATTCTCTGATACCAAAGATGCAATAAATTCCTCCCCCCAGAGTTCTGGTCACTGCTGTCTTCATCTGGATAAGATAGTTTACAAATGCAGGAGTTCTCTAGCTATTTTTTTTTCTTCTCAGTCTTTGGGTTATATAAACAAAAGCAGTTTTTATTTTAATACTATGCCATAGCCTAACATATATGTATTATACTACTATTTCTAAATTTCATCAATAACAGAAATAAAGAAAACTATATTAATACAACAAAATTTCTCATTCTTATACACATAACATTCATTTTAATATTTGTGATAAGCCAACAATATAAAATGTATCTATAACACACCCTAGACTATGAGGCCAAGAAAACGAGTCTTCCTGGGACTTCTGTGAGGAAGGAAGGTCCAGCTCTGCCCTAGTGACAAAGCTGCACGGATCTTCCTCTTCTGTGGTGTCCAGTGGGAGCAGTGGCGGTGTGTGCGACCCCTTGGGCCCCCATCCCAGAGCTGTCCTGTTTAATAAAGGCCTTTTTAAAAGGAGCTGGTCTCCTGGCCCATTCATAGCACAGCCAATTCCTCATTGCTGGAATAGCTCACACTCTAATCCCACAGCTCTCCTGTTGGCAGAGCAGCACAAAAAATGCATTCTAGGTCAATGAGATAAAGAATTAAACTGAATACAAAAATGTTGAAATAGTTGTTCAAGATCTTCTTAATGACAAAAAAGCCAGACTTCTATAAGTCCAGTAAGATTTGTGAGTGTGTCATTCCTTAGAATTTCCTTCTGCTGTTGAATGCTTTCAATCAGTGAAGTTTTGGTTAGGTTGCAGCCTGGACCCTTCTCAGGGATCTTGCTCAGAAGAGGATACAATACTAAAATAGATCTATGTGAGGAAATTTTGCTCTTTAGTAAGCAATGGGGATGGGGAGAGAATCCCTGACCAAATCCTACCTCACTGAGACAAGTCTGTGAAAAAAACTTGGAAGTGCCAAGAGTTAGACTCTTCAGGGAAATTAATTCCAGTCTCAGTTTAGGGAGCAGATCTCTTTCCAGTGTTGATCCGTGTTTTCATGGGCATTGCCACTACAGTAAACATCTGGGAGACATCTACTGGAAAACGAAGGCTAAAACTGTAAACGCTTGTCTAATCCAATAATGTGTACTTGCCTTTGCAGAATATTGTCATGGAATGATTTTATTTCTGAAAATAAATCCCTCAACTCTTTAATGAACCCTTTTGGAAATGAGGCTAGGAATCATTCACAAGCTCTGCACTGCCTTTTAGTAGACCATCAGAGAGCAGAATGTGCTGGCTCTTTCTCCCTTTGAAATCCACTCAGGAATCTGTTCTGGCAAGAGGGCAAGAAATTGCTTTGTTGTTCACAACCTGCAACTATTGGCCACTGAGGGCCTGAGCTGCACAGAGTTGCTTGCCAAGAGTAGGAAGTATTGTATTGCATTGTAATGCCAGGCATAGGATTTGCAGTTGGCCACTGGCATGTTCAGGGCTTGCACACACATTTTTGCTGATTATCTCTAACTGGCTGTGGACAATGATGTTATCTGCTCAAGGAACCTGCCACTGCTGCTGATAATGTTAGCTCAAATATCTGACAGAACCAGATGACCAGTCTTTGTTTTTGCCCATTTATCTCGTGTAATTTTCATATATTTTTTATTAGCTTAGCTTATTTAATTGTAGAGATTGTTAGTTGTCCTGGAGAAAAATAATTGAGAATGCAAGTTTCAAAGTTTGGTATCAAATCCTGGTGCCACTAATGTCTGCTGATTTCATTCTACCATTTTATTTTTGTTCTAAGGAGAAAAATCCAGGAAACTTTCAGAACTACATTGGTTAGACTTTGCTACTAATTACAATTGTCAAAGTGACAGGAATGGGGAGAGTTGTCTCCTAATAATAGACAAAAAAAAAAAAAAAGAGCAAATTAGAAGGAATTTCCAGCCTGGGACAGTATCAGCATCTCTCAGCCTTCTGAAATCTGTCCTCTATTACTGCTATTTTGCTAATTAGTGAAATTACAATAGTTGTAAAAATTATGTAGCTCATGTCTGAACTTACTGCATTTCAGTCAAATTTTTAAAGGTTAATTTAAAGTAGGAAATCTCTTTGTAACCACGGAAAAGAACAAAATGAAATTACCATTTCCCAGGTAACAGGACTAGAAATAGATGTGGTATTAGTCAACTTAACGTGTACACCCTGCAGCTTGAACTCAAATGCAAATCTGTTCTGTTTCCAGCACAGCAGTGGCCTGACTTCCCACTGCTTTGTGTGCACAATTCCCCAGGGAATAAGCCGTGTAGCTTTGCCAAGCCGATATCCCTGAGCGGTAGGAGCTGAAGCAAGTGACTCATGACTGCAAGACGACAGCATGTGATGCAAGACACACACAGGACAAACTGCTGAGAGATGCAGTTCATGGCTGAGAGGTTTATTCCCATTGCCAGAAAAGGCCTTGTTCTTTTCCAGCTGTTATCACGTTTCATAAAACAGATATGCAATATGTGCAGAATTTCTGACCCAAAATATAAGTCAAACAATTTTCAAGGTTAAATATCAAAAACCAGGTACAGAAGTGCCTGTGAAATCAAAGAATTAAAGGCAATGAAATATCACCAATTTCTTCATGTTTTTCCCCAAAAGTGACTTAAAAATGAAGCAAAACAAAAACATTTGCATGCATTTCTTTAAAGCTGGCCTCCTGACTACATGTAGTATTGTGTCACCCCATAATTACTTGTATCTCCTACTACTTTGCTTTCCAGAGCAGGGCTCTACTTTGCTGCTGGAAATACCTTTGTTGACAAAATTAAGGCTACCCCTTAAATTATTATATTAATTATAGTTATTATCATTCAAAGACAAAAAGAGATAAGTGGAATGAAACTCCTGACAATGAGTTACTTTTCCCCAGTATTAGGGAGTGGATACTAAGTGCAATAGAAATGGCTCCTGAGGATGCAAGCATGAGCATTCAGGACAAAACTGCAAGCTAATACAAAGCACTTTAGCTTCCTTAGCCAAGCAAAGGAGGCTTCCTGGCTTTCATTAACTTTGACTATTTTATTAAATGGACACTGGAACCAATATGTGCAGACATCAACACCAGCCAAAATATTTATGTATAGTTATGGGGAGTTGTACCAGTGTAAGGAGTGCTTTAGCTTAGAATTGCCCAGCATAATGGTCTTGCATGTTTTTATAAAAAGCTGTATTTTTGGATTCTGAAGCAGAAGAGGATCAAGAATGGCATGCTATATACAGTGCTGTTCAGCTGTGGCAACTTGTGACAGCAATACAGCATTTTAAACAGAACTTTGTCATCACTGGCCCATCTCTCAGCTTGACGCCCAGCCCTTTGGATGCCTTCCCAGAAGCAGTTCCATTTACCTCAGTAAAACAATGGATGTGAGGATTGCAAGACTGGGCCTGACATTTGGAGACAAGAATGCTCAGAATATATGGAGTTTTGGTAAGTCAGTGACAGAGAACAGGTTTGAGTCAAAGTGTAAGTAAATACACAGCCCACTTGATTTTCTGATTGTGTCATCCCTTAATATTGACAGTTCTTGACAAAGTTAATCACTTTAATGAAGCCAAGTGTAAATTTGGCATGAAACAAGGATAACTGTGCCCTCCTATATCAAATGTTGCTAATACTTTATGGCAATTATCACAACCATAAGTAGGTACTTTACAATCTGTCTTAGCAAACATTCAACTGAAAAGCAAAAATCAGTATCTTAAATCCAGATGGTTTTCTGACTGAGGAATGCACAATTAGATGTTGTCTAGACGTGAGCAAAGACTTTGACACCATTTCCCACAGAATTCTTCTGGAAAAAATCTGGCTGCTTGTTGATTGGACTGGTACACTCTTCACTGGAGCTGGGAAAGGGTCTGGAACATGAGTCCTTTGAGAAACAGCTGGGAAAACTGAGGGTGGTTAGCATGAAGAAAAGAAAGCTCAGGGGTGACCTTATCACTCTCTACCTCCTACCATTACCTAAAAGGAAATGGTAGGAGGGGTTGGTCTCTTCTCCCAAGGAACAAGCAACAGGACAATAGGAAAAGGTGTCAGGTTGCAACAGGGGAGGTTTAGATTGGATACTAGGAAAAATTTCTTCACTGTAAGGGTTGTTAAGCACTGAAACTGGCTGCTTGTGGCTGAGTCACCATTCCTGGAGGTATTTAAGAGATGTGATGTGGTACTCAGGGACATGATTTAGTGGTGGACTTGACAGCTGGACTTGATGATCTTAATGGTTTTTTCCAACCTAAAAGACACTATGATTCTAATTATTGTTCTCTGATGGTCCAATTCTGCTGACTTCAAGACTTATTGAAGAAAAGAGTGGATATTGATACTGTTTTCACATAACCATGGCCTGTTTATTTTTTGTCAAATCTATGATGACTTATAGAATCCATGTACAATGCACAAAATCTAATTTTAGGCCCTCTCTCTATGCATCTTTTATCAAGATCAGTGTATCATATTCTTGGCAGCCCCATATCTTTCCCACTGTGCTTATATTGAAAATCTGGGCATTGGGAGACCTTGGTAGGTAAAGTCTGTTCCCTGTTCCAAAACAAACTTACACACAGCTATCAATATTTATAAAATATTTCTTCCAGTAGTTATGAAAAACAAACAAACTGAAAATGAAACCTCTTCAATCTTTTAAAGCAATCTCTTCCTGTGTGTTTCATAATCTCTTTAATAATGGCAGCAAGCCCTCCATTGTGGAAATTGGTTTATTCCCTTCTACTTCCTCACAGCTCTGTGTTGTAGGTATTTATAGGCTGTCATTAGAGCTGAGTTTTCATTAAGCTAAAGAAACCATTTCCTCCTAGGCTGTGTGTCCTGAGCCTTGGATCCTCCTTACAGCCTCTTGCATTGTGCCATTGTTCCATTTTGAATAAAACAACACTCCAAAAACTTGGCAGTACTTCCCCAGAGACCCAACCAGTGCTGAGGTATGACTGGATGAGTCCAGGATGGCTTCCTATACCTGCCAGACTCTGCTGCTGTTTATGGAGTCCAAAAGGTGATTACCTATATTGCAATATTGTGACATTGTTGACCCATGTTAAGCTTGTTATTAGCTGTAATCTCACAATTTCTTCATGCATAGTGAGCTGGAATTCCAAAGGGTAACAAGACAAATGTAGGAAGGCGGCAGCCTGTGCAACAACTGGCCCAGAAGGATGTTTGTCCTGTCTGCCCAGGAGCAAGGAAGGCAGGGAAAGATGTCTATCTCCCAGAACTGCTGGCTAGACAACTCTCGTGTGTATTCTTGCCTCAGGTCTGCCACAGGGTGTGTTTGTGGTGCACTGCCAGGCTGAGCAGAGTGAGGGAGATGTGAGAAACATCCAGGTGAGTTGTAGGAGAGCATAGGAGGAACTTTCGTGGAAGAGAGATTGCCAGTTGTTGATGAACTGTGGTCTTTTTGACTATACTCTTTCTTGTTCAAACTGATAAACTTCTCAAATTTCATTTCCAACAAATGTTCTACTCTGACAAAGGGGATCTGGTTTGAGAGGTCAGGTTACTTTAAAGAAAATAAACCACAGAACTCCATGCACAGTCCACTGGGAGGCCAGGAGATTGAGGAGGTATCATCCAAGCAGTTCTATAGCAAGCAGCTGTAGTAGGAAGCTGAGAACAGCTGCTCTATTGCTGACATTTTGATCTAACCTGCCCTGCCTTTTTCTTTTTTCCTTAATGAATCTTTCTGTCATCCATTGAACAGTTATTTGCTCCTCAAACAGTCTTAGTAATCCCCAAATTTGGAGAAGTACCTGGGAGTTATTTTATTTTTGAGAAGGATAGCACAATAGGAAACACAATCACTATGAAATTGAAGCTTAACTTCACTTTTTTTTAGCCTTCTTTATGAGGGAGAGGCCTGACTTAAAGAATAAATACAGCAGTGTCTGTAAAAAAACACAGCTCAGAAATTGTGTGCTCACCTTTAGATGAGCTGCTTTCTGGAAGGAAAGGAGAATTGTTTTCTCTCCTTTGTTTTGCTTGTGGCAACTTTTTTAGTGTATGGACATATAGCTTTCCCCATACTTTGAAAAATGTTAAGGCTGGATACTGTTGAGTCACACACATTCTGTGTATGCAGGTTTTACTCCTTAATCCATTATAAAGCATCAAGAGAGGCTTCAGATATTCCTCTGCAGAAAGCATAAAATTTTCTAGGAATTGGATTTTGATGGACATTTCAGAATATTAGCAAGAAAGTAGCAATCATGCATAAAACTGGTAAGTGTGTATCTTTGCTTACAAGGTCAGGGTGGTACATAAGCGCTAATGCTGAGCAAAGGATGAAAACCAGGGAAAGGGAAAAAAAAAAAATCTGTTTTCCAGCAATTGTCCTCTAAGCTAGGGAGCATACATGATACAGGTAATTCATTGCTCTGGCCTTCCATGGAGATGGACAGATTTCTGTGATTCAAAAAAATATGTATTGAAGGGCTGAAGCAAATGTTGGTACTGAGGCCAGCCTAGAATGAGCCCAAAGTTTTTTAATGCAAGTGACAACTGAAGAGAGAACAGTATGTTCCCTCATTTTCCAATAGATTACTTATGATGAGGAAAATACTCTTTCACCTTGCTAAGAAATAATCATGCTATTTCAAGAGTCGATTCAAAGCTTTCCACGAACAAGAAGTGCCGTTCCTTGTTGTGAGCTGTGATTGAACCTGTGTTGGTCAATAATGACAAATGGCCAGAGGAAGATGAAATTCCCAAACACATTACCAAGTCCTATCTCAGCAGAGTCTTGATGTATTGTAGCACTTGCCAGCCAACACATACATCTTCTTTTACTCTTTGGCAGTTCTCTGAAGGGTTTTTTTTTTTTTTTCTTTTGGGTCAATAACACACAATTGCACCCATTTCAGAACCCAGCTGTGAGGGTGGTGCTTTGTCAGGCACCCGCAGCTTGGGCCAGCATGCCACCTCCAGGCATTGCTGCCTGTGGGGCTGCCTCTGGCATCTGTGACTGCACAGGGTTTTCCCAACACTGGAGGAAGGGAAACTGTCACACAGGTGGGATGTTCGTGGCTGTCCTGGCTTTCCAGCTGGATGTGGGCAACTGTGCTCATGGCATGGCACAGGGGAGCATGGTTTGTCCACCCCACTGTACCACTGCAACCCCTAACCCACATTATACAGTGTCAGATCCAGATGTCTCTTAAACACCTACAGGAATGATAACTCCCCCACTTCCCTGGGCAACCTATTCCAATGTCTGAGCACCCTAAAATTGCAAAAAATATCTGAATCACCTCTGCCTCAGCTTAAGGCCATTTCCTCTAGCCCTCTCACTGTAGGCATGGGGAGATGAGACTGGCCCCCAACTCAGTATAATCTCTTTTCAGGTATAAAATGCTCCTTTACTGTGTCCAGTTCTGGGCTCCTGAGGACAGGAGAGACATGGAGCTCCTGGAGCAGGTCCAGCAGAGGGCAGTGAGGATGAGTGGAGGACTGGAGCATCTCTCTTACGAGGAAAGGCTGGGGCCTGTTCATGTTGGAGAGGAGATTACCTCATTAATGGGTATAAATATCTAAAAGCGGGCTGTCAGAGGATGGATCAGGCTCTACTTGGTGACTCCCAGCAAGGGGACAAGAGGCAAGGGGCAGAAACAGACGGTCAAAAGTTCCACCTGAGCATGAGGAAGAACCTCAGTGCGCAGTGACCAAGCACTGGGACAGACAACCCAGAGAAGGTATGGAATGTCCTTCACTGGACGTACTCCAGAGCCATATGGACATAATCCTGTGCCGTGCGCTCTGGGCTGGCCCTGCTTGAGCAGGGAGGCTGGACCCGGTGACCCGCTGCGGTCCCTTGCAGCCGGAGGCACGGCGCGATGCCCGGGGCTCGGCGCTCCGGGTGTCCGAGCTGCGTTCGGAGCGGGCCGGGCCCGGCGCTCGCTGCCGTTGGCCCCG
>NC_031768.1:5415033-5509169 GCF_001522545.3 Parus major
GGGGGTTTTTGGGATGAATTGGGGGATTTTTAGGATGAATTGGGGGATTTTGGGGAGTTTTTCAGGGTTTTTAGGATGAACTGGGGGGTGTGGGGGTCCTGGGGTCGCCCCCTCCTCACCTCTGCCGATGACGAGCCCGCACTTGTGTGTGGGGATGGAGAAGGTCATCTCCCCCCCGGGGGGTCCCCAGCTGCCCTGGCCCCGGCCCCGGCCGCGCCCCCCCGGCGGCAGCCCCGGCCCGGGGGGTCCCGGACACCCCGAGCCCGTTCCTGCGGATGTGCCTCTTGCAGCACCCCGCGGCCGCTGCGGCTGCGCCTCCCGCCGGCTCCGCGCCGCTCCCGTTAACGTGGTTCCTCCTGGGGCTGTGGCACGGCGAGCGGGCTCGGCCGGGGAGGGGGAGCCGGGGGTGCTGCCGGTGGGGTTCCTCGGCTCCGCGCTGCCTGCTCCGGCTCCGGGATGAGGGCGGCGTCGCCGCCGCCAGCAGGCGCATCCAGCCGGGGCTGTGCCCCTTACGGCGGGGTCATCGCAGTGTCCCGTGCCGGGGACCCGGGGCAGCGGTGTCCTTGTGCCGGCACCCGCTGCGCCCGGCGGCGGCGGGGCTGGGTGATCCCCCACGGATGGTGTGAGGAAACTGTAGTGGGGTGTAAGGGCCACTTAATGCGTGTGCACGGCAGGGCCAGGGAAGCTGCCTGACACGGCTCGAGGGTGTAATTGGATCTCGGCCTTCATGGCTGTCATGTGCTGCCTTCGGGGTTGTTTGCTTGGATGTCGCCGGTGGTGGGAAAACGTTGGGCGAACCTTTGCACATCGCACTGTTGGCTCTTGTGAAGGGTCTGTACCCTAAAAGGGCTGATGTGGGGCCTGTCCATCCAGAGGTGCTTGTGCCTTGACACACGCGTGTCTGTATGGAGCTCTCTAAGAACCTCATTACCAGAACACGCTGTGTTGTGACATTGTTTATCTGGGGGTGTGCTTACCAAACGATGGTGTAACTATTTGGCTAGACAGGAAAGATGTACTCTGGTAAATGATGCGAGTGACATCAGGCCTGCAGCAAGCCAGTGTCACTCCCCCATATCACCGTCCAGTTACAATGTAACCAAGTCTCTTGAAAATTAATGTGTGGTGAAGGATGATGTATGTGTGTAATACAAGTGTTGTGGAAAAATACGAGTATGTAGAGCTCCAAGCCAGAAAGGTTGCCATGAACTGCAGGCGAGCTGTCCTTCCTTTCCTAACAAAATTATCTCGAAATTGTACTTCCCCTTTCAATTTCTGTGTAGCAGAAGAGCACACAGTAGTACTTATTCCAGAAATCTCCAGTCTCTTCAACTGTTCTCTCTCTATTCTAATTCTCTGTCAAAGGTTCTCTTTACTTTTCTGTAGCTTAACCTTTCTGTGACACATGAGCTGTGTAACTTGGCAAATGGGTTCCTGGGAAGTGTTTTTAGTTCCTTGGCTATGACTGTAAAAAATACTACTGGAGTTAAAAAAACCCTGTTGAGAGTGTAGCTCCTTTGTTAAGGAGGCAGTTGCACTCAAACTGTGTAATATTCCTCTGTATAGTGTAACAAGAAGTTTCTGGGTGGGAGGAAAAGAAATTTACTTGGGGAGCAGCCAAACTCCTGCCACTACTGGCTGCACTTGAAAATCCTATGTAGGCAGCCCTCAGTGAGGATGTGCTTGCTGGAAAGTTACCTGAACCCTTGTTTTCCTAGAACATCAGATGGGGCAAGGTGCTCCAAAGTAAAATTTTGCTTTTCTTTATGAAGAGAATTACAAACCTGAGTCTTTCTCTTATATTGTTTTTATCTAGCCATGAAAATTGTAACCTGTATCTATTCTTGAGGATGGGTGCAAGTCTGGCACTCTTTTTATTTCCCATTCTCTGTTTTTTTTTACTTTAATTTTCTGAACCAGTTATGTGAGGCTCCCTTTGGAGCTCCTCTGTATTGAGTTTGCAAGGCAGGGTTTATGTAGATATGTGTGTCTGTGTGCTTGTGAGGTCTGATGGGCTGAAATCCTGACATAACAGTTCAGGAATCTGCATTTGGACAGCAGCATCCAAATCAAAAACCTGACATGGTTTCACATGCTCTTTGCAGACTTACCCAAAAAACATTACTCGTGTTTGCATGACCTGATCTTTGGTGGAAATCTGTGACATTACTATCAATAGCCAGCAATCTGCACAGAAGAGAATTCCTTAAGATCTTTTTTAATCAGTTGGTTGCATTTTGTCAGGCTTCCACTAGAGTAAAAGCTAAAGTATTTAAAATGTAGATTTGTGGAAGGACTTGCTCTGTGGAGTGCATTGTAAACTCTTTCTATATGGCAAACACAGCAAAACATAGTTAGACCATATATTAGAGCAGTTATAATAATGGAAGTAATAGAGCTAAATGAGAAATGTTAGCACTCTTTACATCATTTCAGGTTAAAATACATTTAAGTAATTAGACAATCTAGATTAACTAATAGGTCATAGAGGAAACATGCACCTAGATTTGCCAGGAAGTGAACTGCCCTCAGCCCTGCTTTGAATTCTGCCTTGTCAAGAGTTTAAATAGTTTTCGCTTGCATGGTCTTAGTAGCTTAAAAAGTTCTGAAGGTAGTTCTGAATTATTTTTAAAATAGACTTAAGGTATTCCACAGCTGTGTATTCAGAGCTTTTAGTATGAGGGAGTGGTTCAGGATTGTCCAGCTTTTGAGAGAGAAGAGCAGTAGAGTGTACATTAACTTGGGGAGTTGCTACTGTGAGCCAGATAAATTATTTTAAAACACAAAAAAAGTTTCTAAATTTCTAAATGTTATGGTGCATATTATCACCATGACATTCAACTTCACTTTCATCATATGTGTTTTTTTTTTTCCTTAGAGACATCTCTTAGCTGTTAATTTTAAATATAATTTTAGCTTGCCCTTCCTGCCCCACCTTTTTGGTAGGCAGAATGTGGCAATAAGTAAAGGGAGCAGAACTGGCAGGCAGAGAGATACAGTCCTTCTCAAACCATAGAGAATCCAGAAGGACAAGGTGACAAGGTGATTCCTCTTCTGCAGAGGTACCTCATTCTGACCATCAGGAAAACTTTGGTAGGCAGAAGAATTTAAGATTCATATACTGCACCCATCATAATATCAGCTCTTGGGAATCAGTGTGTCAGTCTGTGTGCTCAGTTCTTGGGGCCTCCATGAGCTTCTAAGAAAGAGTTTTGAATGTATAAGGAAGGGGCACGAGAAAATCCCAGCCAGTTTTACCTGGGCACTGGACATTTGCATTTGGTTGCCACTGGAATAGTTCACACTCCTGTCTGCAAACCAGAAAATGTTGATCCCTGCTTATGTCTCAGTAACAGTGATGGTTTAGGGTGGTTTTGTTTGTCTGTTTGTTTGTTTTGTCTGCCCTAAAACTCATAGAATTTGAGAAAATCATCCCTCTGTTTCGAGTATTTAATTCCCGACTTCCTTTTATATCTGCTTACCTTGAAGACAGAGCTAAAAGCTGAGACAAACACCATTAATTATTTGGATCTGGAGAATGAAATTGTCTGTCCTGAGCTGTAGAACCATAAACAGTTTATGCAAACAGGAGAAAATGGCTTTTTGAAATCTGTTCATCTATTTTATTTTATTTTTAACATTTTTTTCCTGCTAATGGAGATAGTAGTTGTTCCAGATATTAAAAAGGACTGATGAGTCTCAGACTAGTTCTCAGTAATTCTCCTTCCTCTGGAAAGAAAACAGTAAGTCTACACTTTTATCTCCTTCTTAATTGTAGAAAAGATGGGAAGACAACTTTGGTCAGCACAGGTGGTAATTTCTTTGATATTTAGGGATGGTCTTGAGCTGCCTTGTCCAGTATATGCTGAGACCAAAACCAGTAGCAGTAGATCTTTCCTAATTATCTACTGCCTCAGCAAAAAAAAAAAAAAGTTTAAGACTTATTTTTCTTTATTTTGTTGAAAAGTACAGTCAAATGGCTTAAAAATTGTGTAGAAAGATAAAGTGCATCTCTTATTTAAGCTGACTCTTCTTTTTCAAACCTTGCTATTGTGTTAATAGTATGAGTCAGAAGAAGGATTAATCAATCAAAAGTCTTTACAGAGTAACAATAAGAAATGTTCTTGCTGGGTAGCTCTTATTTTTGTTACAGATCAAAGGCTGAAAAAACCTAAACCTTAAAAAAAAATAAATACAAAGATGAAAGAATGCATTTGGTCTTTGTAATATCCAAAGATTGTTCTAAATTGCGTATCTGAAACAACAATTACTGCTCTAGAATCATACTTCAAATGAAGCTTGTGGGAGACTGCTTTTTTCTCCCTTTGTTCTTTCAAGAAAGGTAGATAAGGGGTGAATGAATTAAAAAAAACCCAAAACAACCCAAGACAAAAAAAAATGCACAACTCCTATGGGAAGGCTTGTTCAAAGCTATGTGTAAAGAGCATTTGCTTCTTATGTGGATGTCAGCACATGTAGCTGCAAAAGTTTGGTGAATTCCTTCCACAAGGTGAGGCTCTGAAAAAAACTTGTAATCCAAAAAGTCCAAACAAGGTGGCTCCCCCAACCTGGCAGCGTGGATTTCTCGGGAAAGGTTCTCCAGACCTTTCCAGAAGTGCTTGTCCAGATGAAGCCAGCTCAGGTGCACTGGGAGAACTTTGAACCTCTCAGAACATTGCAGGAGGTGGACTTTCCACCTGCATGGTAAGCTGTGAGGGAAGGTGAGTGGGACAGGACTGGAAGGGGATAAGAAAGTAGATTATTACTCAAAAGACAACAACAACAAACAACAACAAGAAGGGGTGTCTGCATCACTTTCAGCTCCCAACATTGCTTTGAGATAGACTAGACTGAGGCTGCTGGGGTCTCACTTTTACCTAACATTGGGAGTTTGTTGGTCCACAGCTCTAAACAAAGACACCTTAATTTTCTCTTCAAACTCCTAATGGAATCTTTTCAGCTACTAATGCAAAATAGTCAGCCTGAAAAATCAGTGATTTTGACCTGCCTAAAAGAAGTGCATTTGGGGCTGCAGATGTGCTGTGTACTCTGAGTGGCTGGGCAGAGCCTTTCATTAATAGAGAGTGGGACTGACTGAACCATCCTCATCCAAGGTCAGGCCTGTGGGACTGTGGGGTTTCTGACTCTTCCTGCAAGACACTCAGTAGTGGCAGCTTGTTAAGTAAGCCTTTGTCATGCAAATACAGAAAATATGGTCATGAAAATACAGAAATGCTGAGGGATGTTCACACAGGCTGATTATAGAACAGTTGTAAAGCTGCAAAAAGCAATTTAAGATGTATTAAAAGTTATTGTGCAGTGTGTGTACGGGGCCAATTGACCAGCTGGCATTTTAAACTTTTCAAAAAGATGGTGATAAATATTTACAATGATTGGGGATTCTGGTAATTCACTGACTTTTTCATAGTAAATTGTGAAAGTCTGAACCATGCAGGTGCATATGCTGGTATTTGACACAATGGTTACACTGGAGTGTGTGTAGTGACGTGTAGTGAACAAATAGTTTTTGACAGAAATGTAATCTTTTTATCTGTCTCAACACAGCAAAGGGAAAAGATGAAGGAGGATCCCATTTGGTGTCTACAAGTGCATGCAAATATTTGACTTAAGAGGAAGCAAAAATACTTTACCCTGATTCACCCACTCTCTTTGGAAAAAAAAATTGAGCTGTCAAGAAATTGCAAATCTTATTAAAAGACTGGAAAACCTTGCCTAGAGGTGGATTTGCACTGTTTGTGTGGGGAATATAATGTACTCAGAGACTCAGTGGCAAGTGTTTACTTGCTTAAGGCATTTTTATGTTAGGAATGGCCTTATTTTATGTCTTTAAGTCTTAGAGGTTTTTTTAAAGTTTTCCAGTATTTGAGGTCTTATTTCTGCTCCAAATTAAATCTCCGGATGAGAGAATACTTTTTTGTGTATAAACAAACAGGGACAGATAACAGAGTGAAGAATGATCAGCTTTCTGGGGAAAGAAGAAAAGGCTTCAAGTTAAAGTTAAAATGTATGGAATTGTATTAAAAAAGAAGTATAGTTTGAAATAACAAAATTAATCTTTAATTATATATATATGCAAATTGTAAAAAAGTATACTTGAGAAAAACAGGAGACATACAGAGTTACTGATAGCTCTCTAAAATCTTCCTTTAAGTAAACTGTTGTCTTTTACTATTCACTTTTTCTATTTATATCCAAAAAATTATGGTCACTTTTCCTTGAAAAGCATATTTAGTCATTTTAGATAAGGGATACAGCATTATCCATGGCTGACTGAGCACATACCAGGCAGGTATTTTTAGTTTCTTTAGGCTGAATAGATGCAAGTGGAAGTTCCACTTGAGTTGCTCATGTTGTATGGAAAACAGGCTGGAGTTGGTGAGGCAAGGTTAATGTGAGGAGCTGGACATTAGTTTTGGGACATAAAATGTCCATTCTTCTGAAATTACTATATGCAGTAGAGTGTTCAGCTGCATAGTAATATGTACAGGGGAGAAATATATACATATATATATATATATATGTATATACAATGAGCATAATGTTTGAAACATGCCAGGGAGGTCTGTGCTGATAGATAATATGAGCCCCAGGAGAAACCAGACTAGTTCATCATCTTGTGGCTTGGCAGCAGTGGGATGACTTATCATAGCTAAAAAAAATATTACTGTGCTGAACTACCTGAAATTTTTCAGGCCTTTGTTCAGGACCCGTATTTGTTCATGTTAATTCATCCGTGACACCTCCGAGCTCCAGCTCCCTTAACATCTGGAGCAATTATCCATAGAGCAGGAGAGAGAACTGAGATACCAAATCCTCTTCTGTGGTTCATTTAAAACCAAAACAAACTTCTCTTCACCCTCTGTCATCCTTTGTGAATTTTAAGCATATGGAGTAGTTTGGGCTGAGTAGAAATCCTTTCATGGTGATTTAACTTTGCTGTCTTGAGAATGCAAAGCACCTCTTGCCAGCTGGATGTGTGGGATTGAGGAGGTGCTAGAGCACACACTGGAAAATGGAAAGTCTCTCCCCTGTGGCAGAACAAAAGCTGGAGGGTTTTCTGATCTGTGGATGCAGGCGCTCCCAAAATCAGCAGTAAATGCTTTTCCTGACCTGCAGAGCTCTTCCAGTCTGGCCACAGCTTTTCCCCTTCTCCCCACTACGGGGTCCACTCATGTTTTACCTCTCAGAAGAGGATCTGGGAGGAAATCCCCAGCAAGGGTGGCACAGCTATCAATGACATTAATAAACTGAAGGGAGAAATCCGTGACAATCTTCAAGTGCCCATTGGAAACATCCAAAGAAGTGCAGTGCTGGTCTGTCCCACAATATCAAAATACAGCAACATTTTTTCTCTTACTTCATTTGGCAGATTACTAGCCAATAAAGCCAAGAGTTGTTATCCTTCATACTCCCCTTATTTTTAACACTAAGTAATTTGGGATTTTCCTGAATTTTACCATGTTTCTTTATAGCTGCTCAATGCGGTAATTCTCTCTCCATTTTCTCTAGGGGGAAAGAAAAAGAAAATTAGTTACAGCAGAAAAATAAGTGTTGGCTAACTTCTCAAAATTAAATACTGTTTTGCAGAATTGTACACTGGAGCTTGTGGTCATGTATTTAGTAAAGTCTGGCCTAAATCTAGAAAAAATAAATATGTATATTTTACAAATCTGTCTACCTTACAAATCTGTGTATTTTATGAGGCTCTTTTGTATGATGAGTACTACTGCTCAAGGTTACACTGAAGAAAAACTCTTTTTCCATCCATCTTCATTGTGGTTACTCTCATTTTTCTGGCAGGATACAGTCCCTGGCTCACAGGGGTGAGAACCACGCTACCTATGAGAAAACATCAACACAACTCTGAGCATTTAACAAAAATGAAAACATAAGTTTAAAAAAAACCCAGCTGTTTTGTTCTCGCTGTTGTTAATGGAAGTAACATTGTGCCTCTGCCCATTCATACAACAACCAAACAAATACATGGCAAGCTAATGTTTAAGTTTTATATTTATATTATCACCTGTCCTCTAGGCTACTGAAATCTGCTGGTTTCAGTGGAGAAGCCAGATTGGGGAACGTTTGCTCTGGCCTTACTGCTGCCAGCTGGTCGTTCCACCTGCACTATTTTGTGTCCACTTCAATGCTCCAAGGAAAGTCATTTTGTGAGGCCATGTGGTAAACTGCTCTGAGAAGTCATCCAGGATATAAATGACTTGGCAGAAATGGAAAAGAAGAAAGTGAGTGTTTATTTTGTGAGCCAGTTTCCTGATCCAGCTCCCTAACATACAGCCCCACAGACAGCTCTTTTGGCATAGCTGAGGTGTCAGGGCTGGAGCAAGCCCCAGGCTCCTGCACCTGGTGTCTGCTGAAGGAAACGTTTTTCAGAGTACTCTTCTCTAAGACATCTGCTTATTCTGAAGGAAGTGGTGAGACATCCACTCTCCATTAGCTTCATTCTTCCTGTGTGTGACCTTGATCTGATCTTCACATAGTGTGGCCCCTCCTTCAGGGAGCTGTTTCCTGTTGTGTTTATTCAAGTGTCTCTTACCATGCAGTTTAAGGTCTAAACCTTTGGTAGGAGAGTGGGATCCATTCATAGTCTACCTGAGAAGTCCACATAAATCATGTGCTGGATAAAACAAACCTCCTAGGATAACTCCACCTTAGATGTACAAAATGTGCTTGCCACACCTTGCTGATGGACTGGTGGTTAGAGATCTGGCTAGCCAAAATATGAACAGCAGGACTAAAAATGAAGTAAAAATCAGAGGAAAAGAATGTGCTGTGGGATCCTCCTCCACCATTCCATTGACTAAAATAAAAGAGATCATTTCCACGCCTGTTGAACCTATTGCTGCTGTCTGTGTCTGCCTCTCCTTATCAGTGTTTGCAAACTTCCTCGTGTAGCACTGCAGGATTCCAGCTGGCAGGAGTTTGCAGTGACAGTATGGTGTTTTTGTCAAATTACATCCAAGTGTAGAAGGAAGCAGCATGAAGATGATGAATCTGAAATCTGCAATGAACCTACTTCTCCATCTGAAATCAGCATCTAAAGTCACTGCTGCCTAACAGTAAAGAGTCTCAGGTGGAATGTGTTTCTTGGGTGGAAGGCAGGCAGAGACCCCCAGCACCACCTCATTCTGCTATTTTTATGTTTGTCCTTTCGTGGGAAGAGTGAAAGGGAAAACAGCAGCAGAACCAAGTTTTTTCATGTCTTTCATTTGCCATAACCTTTATAAATGAGTGTCTTGAGGATCCATCACTCAATACCACTCCAGATGGCAGGAATGGCCTTCTGCCCATAGAAGGGTCAATGGAGCAGTCTACCATGAATCTTTTGACCCTACAGTCATCTCGATCCCAAACTAGAACTGTTGTGATGCAGGGAGTAGTGCTGAGAAGGGTGTGTGTCTTGCAGGCACAAGAGGCTGTTTGTTTGAGTAGCTGATGGAAATAGTCATGATGTAGAGCGAGGAATTTCTCAGTGCTGAATAAAATGGCTGAGGGGAATTTTGATAGAGATATATTTTATGTCATCTGAGCATCTTGCATTGAACATTTAGTAGTGCATGCCAATCAGTCCGTCCAGGTGCAAATAAAAATTAGTGACATTGTGGTATTAGCTCTGAAGTATTCCTGTGTCTCCAAGACTTCTTTGGAAAAGCATCTTTAAGGCATTACTGGATAATTTTGTATTTGACCTAATTACGATTCAGATAAATACTTGCATTGCAAGCCTTTTCAGAAAAATCAAAAAAAAATGTTTGAGAAGAGATTCAGTGCAGTCTCAGGCTGTTCTAGTCTTTTCTGTTCACTTGGTCATGATATTATAGCTAGATCAGCCCATCAGAAAATTCTCAGTAAGTACCAATTTTGCCAGAGCACTGTGACAAAAATTGTAGTCTGCTGTTGCAGAAGAGAAAGGATTTGTTTTCTGCTCGAGTCTTTACAATGTCCTCTGTGGTGTCCAATGCTAAAGTCAGCTTATAAATCCTGAAAATGGGTATGCAGTTGATCACAGGTAAAAAAGGAGAGTCACTGAAGAAACAAGCCCTGTCCTAGTGCCCTACCACCCTCTGGGGAAAGAATCATTTCTTAATATCCAACCTAAAGCTCCCCTAACTCAGCTTCAGGCCATTCCCTGGGGTCACTGTCATCACAGAGCAGAGATCAGTGCCTGCCCCTCCTCTGCCCCTACAAGCAAGTTGTAACTGCAGTGAGGTTTCCACTTGGTCTCCTCCAGGCTGAACAACCCCAGTCCTTTCAGATGCTCCTCGTAAGGCTTCCCCTCCAGACCCTTCACCATCTTCGTAGCCCTCCTTTGGATGCTCTCCAATAGCTTAATATCCTTCTTCCATTGTTGTGTCTTTTATTCAAGGTCATCTTGTGTATATTTTTTACTGTCTGTTTTGTAATTTTCTATTTCTAACCTCAGAATTTGAAGTGGTCAGTTCATAAATCACCAATAATATGTCTAGCATCCCTGTCCCCAGTTTATTTGCTCTAGTATTTTTATCCTGGCACAATATCCCCAATATCCTAATGATTTTTCTTTGCAGTGCCTTGTCAAAAGCTGCACTAAAATACAACTATATTATAAGAACGAAGTTCTCTTTAGATATTTGGTGTGCCTTATTAAAAGCTCAGAGAAAAAAAGAGATTGTTAGTCAATAGCAGTTTCAGTTCGGTTTATCAGCCCACGCCAGCAATTATTCCTGCTTCACTAATTATCAGGACATGCCTTTTCTTTTTCTCAAGTTCCTATTTCTCAAACTGAATTAGTGTTTTTACTTTTCTGCACCCACTACAATGTATGTTTTTTTGGTTCAGCAGCAAAAGGAAGGAGATGCAATTAAGTGAAAGAGCTGGCACACAGTGAGAGGCACAAGCTGCAACTGGGAAATTTTTCTCTTTCTCCCAGTCCAAATTAGTTTGATTACAGAAATTCAGCCTTTTAAAACATGTTTCTATGCCATCCAGAGGAATACAGTGGAGCAGTGGTGTTCACTGGAGCTGCAGTGATGGTTGTGTGAGATGAAGTTCCAAACCCTAGGACATTAATGCAAACAGCTTGTAATACAATTCATACATAGAGCAATTCATGGCCTGACACACAGACTTTCTTAATGGAAAGTATTGCTGCCATTACTTCTTGGCAAAAAACACCCCAAACCTTGTTTGACAGGGTAATTTTAACGGTGGTAGTAAATTTAATTCTGTTAATGTCCTTCAATTAAGATTGGGTTTAATATATATAAAAAAGTTGGAAGGAATAGAATGGATTTGGTTTATGTAATACAGCAAAATTTTTTACACAAAAAATTCCTGGCTAATTCAGTTTGTGAACTGCACACATGCTCTGCTGAAAGTCAGCAATTTGGAGTCTTACCACAAGATTTCTTGAAAACTCCTTATAAATTGTGTCTGATTAAGTCTTGCTAATCCTCTTGTTTTATATACATCTTTGTGCTATAAAAATTTGCCCTTTGACTGATGCCACAGTTGGGATAAACCTCACAGGGTGTTAATAAAACAGTCGAGGGGGGGAATATTTGTATTTTGTGTATTTGTATTTGCTCTTAAATATTCACTTGTTTTTTTAGAAAGCTGTTGTGTGCTTTAAAGGATACAAATCAAAGTAGTCCCCAGTGCTTAGAAAGTTTGACTGGCCTTTGAAACTGAGGACTTTCTTTTTCCTTTCTATAGAGCCCAGTGGCTTGTCATGTGCTGCTATTAATTTTTGAAAATTAGACACAACTTCACAGTTCGGTGATGAGAGGACTGGATCGTCTCTCTTACAAGGACAGGCTGAGAGAGCTGTGTGGTTTTGGTTCATTTGATGATGTGTGTTATACTTTTTTTCAGTATTTACTCCTACTTTGCACTAATTCATCAGTCTGTTACAATTTATTGGCACAAAGGACAGGATATGCCTGGCTTGGATGTTTCATCATTTGATTATTAATAAGAAGGAGAGTCATCCTTTTTCCATGAAGTTTTACTTGAAATAAGAGGTATCTTGCTACAAAGCAGAAGAGTTGACGTGCAAGGAATTTAGGTGTTGTAATACAAGGCTGCATTTATTTTGGGGAGAACTGGATGCATGAAAGTCAAATCCTCCTTTCAGAAGTGGAGTCTCAAAGGTTTTCTTCTCCTGATTAGCAGAACTTTGCTCCTTATTACCTTTTAACCATTTTTCTGTGCCCTTTTCCTGTCAAACTGTGTTTCCCTTAGAGATAAACTCATCTTTTAGAGTTATGAGATTTTTACCTGTGGCACATTTGTAGCTCAGATCATAAAAAATCAAGATGCCTTGTGTTCACAATAAAAGAATAGGTATGAATGACTAGCTGAGCTTGGTTTACAACATCAACTACTGATACTTTCCCTGGGTTTGTGGTTTAGAAACTCTTTCATTTTTGGGGGCTTATCTGAGAAAATGGGTTTTGATGTGTTCTGGTATGGGAAAGCTAATGTTTTCCAAAATTAAGAACTTTGAAGGAACTGAAGAATTCGGATGGAAGTCTTGCCTTTATTCCATGAAATTTAGGTAACAACCTGTGAACATGTATCAGGAACATAAATACTGTGGAAGAAACATGAATGCAGGTCTATGCTCTATGGTTTTAAACAAACTTTGCATTTGTTCTTTTCTTACAGTATTCTGGTTTTTTTCCCTCTGCCTTTTCCTCATTCCAGATTTTTCCTCTAACTTGAGCTGCATTACTGCTTTGTGGTTTTAATTTCAAACCTTAAAATGAATTGCCACTGGAAGCACAAAGCCAGTGCCCTATGAGGGCAATATATATTGGTCATGTTGCAGAGTAGAGAGGTGGTTTTAATTGAATTTCATTCTTGCAGAACTAGGTCATTGTTCTCCAAGGTTGTTTAAATTAAGTACAAACTAAAGCATTCTAGTTAAATTGGTCCACTGGTCATTTAACAGTAAAGGATGTATTATCTTTATTATCAAAACTGGCGTAGTTAATAGAGTAAACATAGAATACTCCTGGGCTTTATCCTTAGAGCCAGAACTTCAGGTTGGGGTTGTGGTATTTTGTGTGATTTTACACATGGAGTTCTACAATGGATAAAACTGAGCTTTTTGTAGGTAATTGTGTCACTGGATGTTGGAGTGACCCAGGCTTGAAGGAACCTCAGGAGCCTTTGGCTCAAAGCTTGGGCAGCGCTAAGTTCAGCCCAGGCTACTCAGGGGTTTATCCTCCTTGGATCTTGAAAACCTCCAATGACAGCAATTCCCAGAGCATCTCAGCCCCCTCTAAACCCCCTTTCTCTGAATAGGTGCATATAATGCATTGGAAATTGGGATTTTTTTATTTTTTTTTCTAATGTTTAGTATCCTGGAAGCCACTAAAACTTAGTTCAGTTCAGGTGTTTCTGTAATTCAGGTGAGTTTCTCTCACACACTTAGGAGATGTAAGATATTTCTCTCTTAAAAAAAAAAAAACAAACTTTTTTCATTCCCAAACTGCATACAAACAACAAAGAAAGGAGAATTGCTTGAGTACTACAAAGTGTGTGACACTTCTGGAAATACACCTTTTTCCCCTGCAGAACATAGTAAAGCTGCATTACAGATTTAAACAGAAGCAGTTCAGTAACAGCTCTTCACATTTCTCAGAGTAAATAAAATTATTAAATGAGAAATTATATTAATATTTACTCAGAGGCAGAGCTAATCTTTGAAGTTAACAGTTTCCTGACTCAAGTGGTGTTAATAATCAGATACCAAATAGGATTAGGAGGTAAAAATGAGTGCCTTTATTTGTCTCCAATGTACTCCATTGGTACATAATGTAGATTACACAAATATAAAGGTTGGCAATCATTAAAACTGAATTCAAGATGTTGCATTTGCTTCAAAATCTTCCTGCTCGTTTCTCTGTTGCTACACTCACAATTTCCCATATTGTGAAATAGTTTTCTTCTTGTTTTTCATCCTCCCTTTTACATAACAACTGAGACTTTCCTCTGGAATATGTGTTTGAGTATTTAATTTCTAACAGTCTTAGGCAATAGTTTGTTGTGGTGATGAAGTAACACATTTTAGTGTTTATGTGGTTGAAATGTTTTCAGAAAAGAATGAGAAGGGACTGTAAATTTTAAACAAAGCTGTAATTAACACAGCACAGTGGCAAAGTCCAAAGGGTTGCATGATTAGAGGTGAACCATAACGATCCAGCTGTTTATGTAACTTATCCAATTCAAAACATTTTCTGTCTGTCTGGGCCTTTAGGTTGCTCTACTAGTGAAACAACTGGTATTTCTTGTAGCATTTTAATCCTGGCAATTTTAATTTCTTGGCTTTTTATTTAGGGCATAATAGCTGGATATAAGTTTTAAGTGACTTCCGTGCTTTTAGGAAAACAAGGCTGTCTATCCTCTTCTACCTCATTTTCCAAAAAAGCCAGCAGCTTTAGAGGTTGTCCATGAATTCTGAAATCTCTTCCTTTGCTGTGTTTTGATTTTTCCCTTGAGTATTTGCTATTTTGAAGAGGTGCATTTGGATAGTTCTCTAGACGATGTCCCTGCCCTGGTCCCACTTCCCCTTTGCAAGGCTGGGAAAGCACTTGGGGGAAGAACTGGATGACATTTGTTCATTTCCTTCAGCTACCTGTGATGAAGAACTCTGCTGAATTTGATGTCATGCATAACGTGCTACATGCTGATTGTTTCTTCTAATGTGCTCTGCTCTGGTGTGTGTACTTGGATTTAGTCTTGCAAATATTTTTCTGAAATGTGTCATTCAGATCTGCCAGCCGTGCCTTCCAAGCACAGAATTCCTCCAGTTTTAATGTTTTGTGACTTAATTTTAGAAGTGTAAGAGTTCTGTCTCTTTTATTTGAAGATACTTGAAAAATATGTTGAATTTTCTCATTTTCCTTTAAGATTTCAGTTGCAAGTATCACTGTATGATGTGATCCAGGTAACTATGGTTTGGGTCTTAAGAAGAACAACATTTGACATGTGCTTAGACTGCAGGCTGAGAGATTTAGGATGGACTCAGTGATCTTTCTCCTTGGAAGAGTGTTTACCATCCTTACCCACCCTGGCGCTGGGTTTAGATTCGCCCAAGGTTTCCAGATCTGTGAGCAAATGACACTTACACAGGGTGACAGGAGAGTGTGGAAACTTGGAACTGTTCTCTCTTGGAGGGCCTGTAGGAATGAGAGCAGACCATGCAGGTCAGGGGATGGTGGCAGTGGAGGGGATGTGTGTCCCTGGCAGCTGGAGCCCTTGGACACTTGCACAGTGTCTGATGTCCCCTACACGTCTCAAACCAGAGGCAGCAATATCACCACAGGACCCTTGCTGTAAGGAGCAGGGGAGGTAGCACAGGTATGGACTAAAGCTGGTGTAGAAAAGCAGAAATTAAACATTAAAAGTTCATTTCTTTGTAAGCTCAATCCTGATGTTGATCAAATATGACTTGTTCTGCCACAGGCAAAATCCAAGTGGGGTGAGTTCTTCAGTTTAGTTACACAGAGGTACAAGGAGCACATGTGTGTATAGAAGCAAGAAATTTTATATATTGAGTTTAGTCCTGTTTTGAATGTTTACTTTCTGTTAGTTTCCTGAAGAAAAAATTTATTCTTACTTGTTTATTACAGTAGAATTGTTATATCCTACGAAATACATATTTCCAGGTCATAGTTGATACTCGTGTGTGCAAATATGAAAGATTGACTCTTCTTTTTAATATGATTTGTGTCATTCAATTAATTTGCTTTGATCTCAGTTTTCTAGGTCTGTACATACAAAAATAATGTATTTCTAATTAGTTAACATTCACTTAATATTTATTTAACCTCTGGTTGGAGTAGAAAATTTTAATTCATTAAAATAAAAACCCTCAAAAACAGTGCTTTTAGTTAGCTTTACCCATAGAATTTAAAGTATGATTATGTATTAAAAAGGTTTAACAAGACATCTTTTGAACAAAATTCCCTTTGTAAGCAAGGAAAATATCCATCATTCAGTGCATCAGAAACTGTCTCTAATGTCTTTTAGGTGTGAAGCATGACAGTCATTAACACTGGTTTTTAATTGTTGTTTGGAGGAAGAAAACAACACTTCCTTATCCACTAGGAACAATCAGGTTGTTAAAATGAATTATGCAAACCAAAATAAAGACACAGTTTTTTTCTCTAGCCCTAGAAGAGGTGATTGCTGTGAAAAGCTGCTTTTATCACCTCAATCCTGTTTTCAGGTTGTCTTCTGGTGACTAAAATCTATAGGACTTTTCAATGCAGTTTGCCTTGAAAACAAGCACAACTTGGTTTAACATGGCTTCAGTATTATTTTTGATTATTCTATTACTAATGCTAAGCCTAGGCCTTAGTAAGCACCTTCATAAAAGGAAATGCTTTGGAGTAACAGAGTTATTTTGAGGGTTGAATCAGGTTTCAAAATTAGGTGTATTAGATTTCAGTCTTACATGTTTATTCAGAACAACTTTGGAGGAAATTGGAAGCTGTGACAGAATAGACTAACACCAGTAAGTGATTTTTATGGAGCTCTTTAAAAGGTTTTTTTTAGCCTGTTTTGGACTGATGAGAAAAGTGAGAATATCAAGGTCCCTTGCAGAATTTGAGCTGTGGCTTTTCATCCACTCTCCAAAGCATTTTATTTACGTTTTACCAAGTGTACAGCCGAACTAACCTGGCACCTGTCTGTCTCCAAGAGAGGTGGCCTCCCTTGTACTTTTCCATCTTTTGGTTGAAGTAGACGAACTGGCCAAAACAAACCAAAAATCCCTAATCCTGTGCAAGACTTGGTTGAGAAATCAAATGATGACTAGTGCTGGGGAAAACACAAAATAAGGACTGCTCATTTTGGTGGCCGTCGCCTGGGCCAGTGCTGACCAGTGTTGTAGAGCTGCCCTTTCTGCAGGGCTGTGCCTGCTCTCCTTCCCTAAAGCACTGAGTGTAAACCTGATTAGTCACTAAATCACAGTAAGTGTGTGCTGTAGTCTCAGGGGTTGAGCACTTGGAGAGACATGATCTGAATATTGCAGAGAAATAGATTAATTTACAGTTATTGCCAAGATACTTTAAGGATGTAGCAGCTTAGGTCTGTTCATTACAGGAGGGCAATTGATTATGGGATGAGTCTGGTTAGAGGCCATATTCCCATTTATTTCCTTGAAGAGCATGTGCAGACATCAAGGATAAGGTCATAACAGTGTTGTCATGTTCTCAACCATTCAGTTCCTGTGCCTTTAAAATAAAATCCACCAAGGTGAAACAAGAACCTGGGGGGAGCATAAGTGCTGAGCTTAATTTGAACCTGGTCAGGTTGAAGTAACCCACTATTCTGTGTACCATTAATCCGAAATTACTTTGCAATCTGGTGAGGAAGGAGCAGAATGCTTTATTAAATATTGAAATTAGATTTATTCTATGGACATCTGCATGGATGTGAGCTGTGACACAACAGAAGAGTAGCACCTACAGGCAGAAGGAACGACCTGTCACAGCACGTAGCTTCATTTTGTAGGCAGGTATCGGAATAAAGGGCTTATCACAGGGAAAGTACAGGCACAGGGAAAGCCTGATGTCTGGCACCAGACACCAAAAAAGGTTTTAATCTGTGCAGAGGAGTTGCCTTCACGACAAAAAGGGGAGAGGCGTGAGTCTCGCTGGAAAACGTGACTGGAAAAGCTTTGTTCGCCTGCTCCCCCCTCCCAGCAAATTGCTGAAAGAGGATCATACACAGTGGTGCATCATTCCCGTTATCTCCACTATGACTCACTGAGCCATACATAGCAGCACTTCTTTTGAGGAGATTTCTTACTCAGAGCAAGCTGGATGTGGAAACAAAGGCTTGGCGTCAGACTGTTAATGTCACTTTTGCATTAGAATTCCTTGCATGACACATAAAAATGTCTAAAAATGGCTTGACTAGCAGTGCCTGTCTGTATTAAACAGGTATTGTCAGGTTAAAAATTCTCATTAATTTTCTCCTGATTGGATGCTGTTATTTTCATATTTATGTATTTTTGGGCAACAAGAATATTTGTTGATTGCACTAGGAAATTATTGGGTATTTCAGTATTTGGATTGCTGGTAATGCAGTGTAGCAGGTGGCTTTCAGAGCATGCTTTAGGCTTTTTTATTCTGTGTTTGTTTCTCCCCATTATTGCCCAGTCATATACCAAATTAATTCTCCATGACTTCTTTCTATTCTCTATTAGTTGTAAAGGAACTGATTGTGACATCTGAGTATGGCTTGTAATATCGATCCCTTTTAAGATCCTTCTGTCCTCCTTTAAGAAAAAATGGTTTTCTGGGATGCCAGCAGCATCATCCCTCCATATTGTGCTTTAATTTAGTACCTTGTACCTCTTTTCTTGCCAAGAAAGGCCAGCCAAGGCTTTCTTCAAGGTTTCAGTGCTTGCTGCTGGACCAGCCTCTCTGCCCTTATCCCCAGCTGAACTCCAGCCTGAGGATCCCGAGCTGTTTTTCTGGTGCTGTTGCCAGCAGCACTTTTGTTTTCTGTTTGTTGCTGTAGTAGAGCACTGTGCTGTTTATTTTGCATGTTTGTTGACTCAGCCCCCAAGATTTTTAAGTATGCATTGGAAAGCCAGGAGTTTTTCCCCCTGTTTTGTGGTGTGGGTAATGTATTAATGAAGCTGTGTTAGTAAAAGAACTTTTCCTATTCCTGTGTTCTGTTACAGGTTTTGGGATTTGAAGTTGATACGGTGAACTCTGTCCAGTTTTCAAACCACACAGGTAAAATTTTACAGATACTACTCCACAGTCACTGAATTCACTCAGCATGGGGCTCACCTCATCCCATGGTAGTGGAGAGGACATTTGTCTTATGTTTTCACTCACATTTTCATGATACAGGATGGAAATGTAATTTCACGTTTTGATTCAGGTCTCACAGAAGTCTGAATATGGGAGTGGGGCATTGATATGATGGTGCTAATGTCCCGTTCTGCTCTTAAGAGTGTGAGTTTCTTTTGTTAGGGAGCAATCTAATTAAGTCAGATAGTGAAATAACACAAATACAGCCATTTACACAGCCAGGCATGCAAATAAGGGAGTCTTCAAAATGGCTTTCTGTGAATTATGGCTCTGTGAGCGTCATAGTCAAATTACTAACCCAAATATCAGAAAAATACTGAAAGTAGATGCAATATTTCCTTGCTATGTGCCCATCTAGGTACTATCAAGTATCCAAAAATCTCATTTTGGTGGAAAGAAGGGTGTTGATACATTTTGGGTGTATTTTTATTTAAGCTCTAAGCCTTAATGGAATGTACTCACCTAATACATTCAGACTTCCTAATACTCACAGTGCTATTTTTTAAAAGAAAGCTGAAATTCATGTTTATTTTAGCGATATCACCCATGAAGAAGCTCCAAGCAACTTGCTATTTTTGGATCACTGGAGACACACCTGCTGTCTTGGTGGTGTCAGGCTGTTTGAGGGGAGAGCTGCTCTAGATAGAGAAAATCTCTAAGTGTCTTCAGAAAATAATCTGGGAGCAAATTCTGGCTTTAACATCTTGGAAAAGAGCAAAAGTTGTTTGTGACAAAGAAAAAAGAACTTCTCTAATACCTCTACAGAAACACCTCTATTAATAAACTACTAACTTTTGGAACAGAGATCAGATTCTGTTGAACTTCATGCAGCCTTCAAAAGGTTGTAAGATGCCTATCATGGAGGGAATTTAGTGTCACCTTGGAAAGAGAAAATTAGTGTTTCAAAGGTGACTTGAAAACTATCTCTGCTTATTGAGGAAGGGCACAAAAGTAATAATTAAACAAGGGAATGAGGCCTTTCCTAGCTTAGGCAAAAATTTGCTTATTTTGCTTGTACCCTTTGGCACAGTACAAAGGTTCTCTTATATTTTTCAAATATGCTTAGGTGTGACTTCTGTTTACTTAAAGAATGTATTTAGTTTTGCAATTTGGGATTTTCTGTTGTTTAGTTTCAGTAGCAGGATAAAACTGTTGTAATCTTCTAGAAATTAAGCAATTTTTTCATGTCAAATTATTTGGTGCTTGAAATGCATGAGCAAGTGTGGTTTGTTGGCTTTCTGTTTCAAGATCAAATCAGCTTTATAGGGCATGAAAGACCTTAATAGAGGTTTTATTGACCATAAACTGAATGTGTCTGAAGGTGGGAAAATTGCATTATCAGTAGGGTGACCAGGTTCTTAAAAGAAAAAAGAGAGAAGATTTTAAATTTGTTTTTAATAGTATCACAGCCAAGGAAAGATTATCAGTGTTTCATTCAGGGTTTGGCAGACAACCTCTGGAAGGAACAGTAAATTAGTGATTCCTCCTCCCACAGAAAGACCAAAATGAGCATCCCAAACCCAAAAATATCTCAAATATCACAAGTCTTTAAAATACTGGAACTACTCTTGATGTCTAGGATTCACATTTTTTCATTTTTTGACTTTTTTTTCTGTATATATATATATATATATATTTTTTTTTTTTTTTTTTCACTAAATCTGTTAAAAATCCCAACATTTGCCACACAACCTCATGGTTTTGGGAAGCAGAGCTCATGTCTGGCACTGTCCTGCAGTACACAGGCATTGTGAGTGAAGTTAACTTGATTTTCCTGTAAAAACAAAATTTTGCAAGAACCATTTCTGTCATCATCATTAAAGCTGGAGGACAAACTCCTCCTTCAAAATCTAGCTGTGAACTTTAGTTTCTGAAGGAATGCTAGAGGAGCAGAGGTGGAAGAATGTGTGGAGTTTTGGATGTGGTATACTTTCTTTCCTTCTTTCCCTGTTTTTAAATTTGGAATTAGCAGCAAATAAAATGCAGAGAGAATTTATGACTAACAGACTTTGGTGAATCATTATTGCTCTTTTTTTGCCCTGTCTACAAATGAGTAAGATACCACAGGCCTCTTTCTGCTGACTCCTGCTCAGAAAATTCAGCTTTCTTTAGTTTCTGATAATCCTGAAATTTGGAAAATGTGCTTTGAATCAGTGCCCCTGGGAGAATAGTTTGTCATTGCTTCGTGAGGAACTTCAGTGATTAGAGTGACTCACACTTGAGTGGCATCATGCTTCACATACAAATAAAAGAAGCTGTCATGCAGCCTATTAAGACTGTGCTCTTTGTCCTGTATTAATGTACTTTAATATATTTTTTGCAGAAGCATCTCCTCATATGATGGGCAAAAATAAAAATCTAGATTTATTTTTAATTGTATAATTGATTTTTGTGGGGGTGCCTTTTTAATTCTTCAGCGATTTCCAGTTTTGTTTCTCATTGGTAGGTTAATTTTAAACAATAATGTGCTTACTCTGCCATCCAGATCCTACCTTTAAAACAGCTCTGGAACAAACAGCCTGGGGTTTTTTATGTTACTTTTCCTTTTATTCTTGAGTACATTTGACTTCCACTTAGGGGGTGTGTAGTAGGTGGTTGGGGTGGCTGGTAGGTCTAACACATGAGAAATTAGAGTTATGTCCTGATGTGATTCTGCACAGCCTGCCCACCCAGGTGATTCATTCACCCCGTGTGTGCAGGGCAAAAAGAAAAGATCTCCACTTGTGCCTGACACTGGTAGCATTTTACTCCCACACTGTGGCCAGCTGTAAAAAATCCAGTGGGGATTTGGTACTTAATTTCTGGCTTTGTTGAAGGCCTCCCGGTAGCTACAGATGAATCATGTGTTCAGACCAGGTTGTCTGCCGGAGTTTGCAATGTGAATTTTGTGACACAGCTGGGCCTAGATTGCCTGTCCATCATGAGCTTTAAACACTACAACTGTTTTCCATTTTTCCATGTGAAATTCTTTGTTCCTGGAGCCACTTGGAACAGTTTTGTAGAGAGCAACACAGGAGGAACTCAAACCCAGGAACAGAATGTTCTGGGTTGGAAAACAAGAGAATCTTACATGCTTTGCTATACTAAAATGGTAGTTTGTTTTTGTTTTGCTGTGTTGGTCAGTTGGGTTTTTTTCTTCTTTCTGATATTCCTGGTACTTTCATTTCCTTTCATCCTTGTTTTTGAAAGTAATTAAGAGGATTGTAAACAAATTCCAGAGCGGGTGGGAAAAAAGAAGCAGAGGAAGGCAAGTATGTAAGTTCATCTTGGGTGAAGTATTAACTGCCTCTCTTGTGGGTTTTTTAAAATTTAATTTAATTTTAATTTATTTATATTACATTATATTATATTATTTATTTACTATTTATATCTTTATTATTATATATACACAATTATATGTTATTATATAATTTTATATATAATATATTATAGAATATTATATAATATTTATATATTAGTTATATATTTTTATATTATTTAATTTATTATTTTATTTAATTTTTATTTAATTTCATTTTTTAAATTTTTGTTTATTTTTCATACAAATGAACCAAGACATTCCCTTGGAGACTGAATATGTTCATCATTCTAGTGAGATGAGGCATTGTATTTTACTTATTTATCATTGCCTTATCTGCTAAAAGCAAATAGAGAACATGTAATTGCAATAAAAGATCATAACACAGATAGGCAGAAGGGGTATAAGGTTGTTTAAGTGTTTATGTTCATCTGTTTGTTTAAAATTATTACAAATGTGGGAGACTAATGCAGTTTGAGCCAAGTAGAGTTTTGAAGAGCTGTGTCATGATTTGCAGGGTTCTCTCTGCTCTCTCAGACCAGCACTGAGGGGAATTATTTGGTGGTTTTGTACCCAAAAGGAATACTCAGCTTTCTTCCTTTTCTGCTTTTCCCCTTTCAAGACAGTTCCTCTTCCTGGGACCCCATCCTCCAGTTTGTGAAACCCTTTTTGAGCATGGATAATTGGCTTTTTCTTCTGTCTTTCTGCTTTTTGGTGTTATATTCTGCCAGGAAATTAGGATAAATGCAGGGTCATGGGATTTGCCTCTTGTTTGTCATTTTACATGGAATTACCCTAGGGAAAGGTCATAGGGGGGTTCCCATCTAGCTGCCAGTTTTGATTTGGTTTGATTATTACATGTACATAATTCAATTCCTAGTGACATCACAGTTCTCTGCAGCTCCAGTGAAGGCATTCCCCTTTTTTTAGTGTCTCAGTAGCTGGGGCTTCCATCAGAGCTTCCCCTAGGGCTTTAACTCTGGCTGTTTTGGAGTTAAACTTTAGGTTGTATTACACATTACCAGGTAATTAATCCTCAAGTTACCTGTGGAAGTCATTGCTGCAGAGTTCAGACAGTGTCCCTACCCCATGTGGGCGACACCAGCTCCAGAGATAAGCTGGGCTGCTGCCTAAAGTTGAGTTTTTGTATTTATTTCTCTCCCTCGTTGGAGGACCAGTGTAACATGAACCCTGTGCACTGACCATTTAAGACAGCTTGACTTGGGAAGGTGAACTTCTGGTTAAGTAGAGAATTTATAGGGTCTGTGTAGGAATGGCTCCTGAAAGTATCTGGGTTGTCTGGGCCATCTATCATAGTTATTTTTATGGCCACGTGTAAGATAAATGTCAGCATTTTTTGCCTTGATTCGGGGCAAAAAGTGCACCCAATTTCCTTGGTGGCCACAATGGAAGGACTCTGTTGTGTTTCTTTACTGGCTTTTCAGTGCTACAGGGACTGGGGGAGAGGAGAGAGCAGATTATTGCTCTGTGATGCTGCAGATGTGACAAAACAAATATTTGTTAAATAAACCAGATACTGGATCTACGTGCACTCAGGGGTTCTTCATACACTTGGGGCTGGGCCTGTGCCAAGGTGGGCGAGTGTTACAGTGAAACTACAGAAATCCCTTGCTTTGTCCCCTTCTTCCCAGGGACTTTGTGAAAAGCATTTTCCTGGGAGGGAGTCGTGGTGGCTGATGTGAGTCAGGCCCCCAGCCAGCTGGCAGCCAGTCGTGTTTTAGAGGCTTGGCCTTTGTGAGCTGAGGAGGGCAAAATGATCCATCTGCTCACCATTCCGTGGGTGTATTTTCATTCATAAGAAGGAAAACTGAAAAATGTGCTTATCCCAGGCTTTAGGCACCTTTTGGCAGTCACTCTAATAAGTCAGTTTAGAGTGATAATCAAAGCCAACAGTTTTCATCACAGAATTTTCTAACTGCAAGAGCAGAAGTTAAATGAAATACCATTGTCTTTACACAGGGGAGGTATGGGAGAAGATACCTCACTTAACCTTTCATGTTTCCTAATTCTAGTTAATAAAAATATAAGCTTTTTAACAAACTCTGAATTTATGGAGATTGAAAGAGTTGAATTGTGGATGCCTCATTTAATGTACTGGAGGAAGTCCCATTCCTACATACAAAGGAGTGATTGGTGCCACCTAGATGGGCAGGCTTTGATGACAAAGTGCAAAGTGCATTTACATTTTTCAGCAAATGTTTAGGTCCTGTTAAGGGAGATACATTTATTTTTTTCCCATGGAATTGACTGCTATGGACCTTGGTCCTCTATTTGCTTAAAGCAGTTGAGTTTATCCCAAGTAACTTCCACTTTCCATCTGCTTCTCTCAGCTGAGCGTATTTGCTTGCAATTCTTAAAGATCATTCAAGGATGAGTATATGGATATTATTTATCTGTTTGTAATGTCTTTCTGCTACTCATTTCCTCCTCCAGGATCCTCAGCACTGAAGCTGTGCTATTTTTGGAAGAAAGTCTGTCAGGTGACACTAGATGTTTAAAGAGCATCCATGGCAATTCTGCTGTGGTCACTCTGACATGCAGGTTCCAATGGATGCTGTGCCTGATGGGTACAGGCCTGTGCTCAGACAAATCTATAAACCTGTTAATATTATCATCTAACTGTCAATGTTTCCTTTTTTTGTTAATAGTATAAAGTAACAAAAATAGATTATACCGACACCCTCCTCCAGTAAAGTCTAAAGCATATGTTTTTCCTCCTCCACACAGGAAAGGGATAGTTGCAAAAGCTCCACAGGAAATCTTGCAGGAGCCTGTGTGTGCTCAGCTTGATTTGCTGGTAAATAGACACTCTGAGACTGCAGTGCAGTCACTCCAGTTCCTTTGGGAGGCACAGGTGCTAAGGAGATGTTGAGCACATAAACTGTTCTGCTGACAGCAGCTTTCATTCATCAGCAGCGTTTCACAGGAGAGGAGGTGAAAATGCTTCTTGGTGCTGATATTTGGCATGGTCCCTCCACATGTATCATCTGTGTGATCTGAAACAGAAAATCCATCCCTTGAAAAATGACCTGCTATTTGCTTTGCAGGCTATGCCCACTGGAAGGGTCAGGTGTTGAATTCAGATGAGCTTCATGAACTTTATGAAGGACTTAAGCTGAACATGGTCAACCGGTACGATTATGTGCTCACAGGTAAGAAGAGCTTGTTCCCTGGAGTACCCAGGAGATAAAAATAGGGCTAAGGAAATGTAAAACATATCCCTCCTTGTTGCAAACCAAGCAATTAAAATGTCACCTGTATATTATAGTCTGAACTGTCTCGTGCTGTTTAATTTGGAACAGCCAGGAGGTTGTAACTGGGCAGGTAAATTGATCCCTTTGTACAATTTCCAGACTTGTACAGGCCAGTCATGTACAGGCACACTTAATATTTTGGGAGTGCCTTTACTGGAACAATGGATGAGGAATGTCAGAGTATTATTTTTTAATTTATTAGGAGACATGAGTTTAATGATTTCTCCTGAGTCTGCAGTACTAGAACTCTGTGGTACTGCAGAATGATTTTATAAACTAGTGCCTGTCCTTGATTTTTTTTACTTGGTCTTTAAGGCTTAGTGCTTTGGACAGTGAGTAAAGTATGAGTAGAGTTGGGTTTTGGTTTTGACTGTCATGTATCTTGATTTTTTTGGTTGTTACTCTGTAGGTCATCTGAGTGAATACAGTTCTGCAGTGTTTTCCTGTGTTTGCACTATATATTAATTGCTTATAAATACAGCCAAAGAGAACTTCTTGTAGAATACTGCATAGAAAGGAGAGATTCTACAAGAAGTTTTTATTAAAAATTTCTTCTCACCCAATTCCTGCTTCTCAAAAGTAGGTTACTGATCAGATTTCACCTCAGTAAGAGCTGTGCATCTGGTTTGGATAACAGTATCAATTTCTTACAGCAGTGAACAGGGACTTTCTGAAGGTAAGCAGAAATACATCACCAGATTTGATTGATTTCATGACTTCTACATATAGGAAAGCTTTTTATACACAGGGAAAACTGGAAACTTTAAGTGCATGGATTATAACTCCAAAGCTGTCCTTCTGGCTTAAAGGGTGTGGCATGTCCAAAGAGTTATTGTCAAGGTTTTTTCAAGGAATAGCTCCAAAATAAAGGAGACTGAATAGCAAATAGATTGAACTAAGGTTAAGGAATTAATTTTGGCAAAAATGGGTTCTTTGTTTTTGAGAAATAGCAAAACACCCTTTCTTTCCTGAAGGAACTCAAGAGGACATTTCCAGGAAAAGAACACTGTAATATTCAGGAGATGTTAGTTTGGAAAATTTGTAAATAATATTTGAGTATTCTTTTAGCTGAAATGTTCCTTTTTTATTTCACTTCCAACTCTTGGAAAAGACATCTACTCCTTTCCTATCATTGGCAAAATGGATGTAAGAGATTTTAAAAGATTCCTTGAAGAAGGAAAATAGAAATCTTCAGCAAAAAGGAATTTAGGAGAAAAAGGGAATATTTATTAATAAAATTCTTTTAAAATAGGATTTTTCTGTGTTGTTAAAGTTTGTTTTAAAATCTGATTTTAAATGGCTGCAGCCATTTTCAGTATGAACAAAAAAGAAAGCATGGGTAGAAAGAGCAGTAATTTCTGAACTTCTAATAACACTTTTTGTGTTTGTCTTCAGCTGCACTGTGGCTGAACTTAAAATACAATTATTTTTTTTTCATTCAGGGCCAAAAGTCAGATTTTTTTCTTCAAACAGACATTCCCTATAGTGCACAACTATATGCATATGATTATTTAAACACTGAAAAGCAATTTATCAGCAGGTGGGATTTGACTGTTAATTGTCTGATGACTGTAGGGATCTCAGCTGAGATTAAAATTGTTATCTTTAGGCCAGTTATACAAAGTAACACTCCGTGGACTTTTTGTGACTGTTAGTTATTTGTAGATCTTCTTGTATTTGTTTCATTTACAGTAAGACAGTTGAGGTAAGAGATAAATTGCAGTTCAGTGTAACTGTTTTAAACACCTCTGTCCATGATGTTAATCAAACCCAGTATTATTTTCCAGCCAGTCTGCTTTTAAAAAAAAGAATCTTTGCTTGGATCTTTTGAGTGATTATCAGCATTTCATGGATAAAATCCAGCATTTTGGCAAAAAATCTTTTCCATTTCATTGCAGCACCCAAGAACTGATCAATTTTTCAAGTTTAAAAAAAAAAAAAATCTCAAAAATCTACCTTTTAAGTGCACTTTAAAATATTTTACTAGAGTGTACATTTCCAAGGACATTGAAAGATGCTACCTTGCTAAAAATAATAATGTTAAATCACAGAATCACAAAATATGCTGAGTTGGAAAGGACCCACAAGTATTGATTCCAGCTCCTGGCCCTGCACAGCACCATCCCCAAGAAATTAACTGCAGTAAATTAAAGTCAAATTGACAATTCATAAATGTTGTAACTAAAGTTAATACATAAATATATAAATTAAGGAACATCTATAAAATTTAAGAACTAATGATTAAAGAGGAGTGTGATGCTAGCTAGCATTGTGATTGGGGCCTTGAAATACAGTAAAACTCATTTCCAGTTTATGTTACTACTAAGCCTGAAAAATAGGAACTTTATTGGTATTTTGGAAATTACTCTAAAATTATCAAGGTTAAATCTCTATTGCATTAATGTGTTGGATTCTATCAGCATGAGCACTATAAATAAAAAATTGCTTCAAGACAGAGTATGAGAAAAGTATATGGAATTTAAAAAAAAATTCCTGTTTACTGCATGAAAGATAATACTGATCAAAATACTGCTTTTATTAAAAGGAATGTTTTTTTCCTTCTAGCCTGACCTTTGTTTATATATGTTCAAGCATTTTGAAGTTATATGAGCCTTTAATATACAACATTCTTAGTAAATGGATTTTTAAGGTTATACTTGTAGTTGTCCAAGCACTGTCTCAATTGTATTCCAACCTATTATTCCTGAGTCAACTACTGAAATGCCTTTGTTCTAAAAATACATTTATCCAAAGAATGAGGAGTGTATAGCATTCCTATCCAAAACTAAAACCAGCAAAAATGTTCATGAAATTGGACTTCAAAGGTGTTTTGTTTTTTTTTTCCTGAAAGGGTATACAAGAGACACATCATTTCTTGCAATGGTGGTGGATATTGTCCAGGAGTTGAAGCAACAGAATTCTAACCTCGTGTATGGTAAGGATGTGCATTATAATCCTTTCTGCTTCCTCACTGAGTATGCTCATCATTTTCACATTTTAGGATGGAAACACTGTTCTGATGTTACACAACATTTCTGGTCTGTCTGGAGCCAGCTGGGCCTCCAGTGGTGTTTCACTGCAGCTTGAGGTGTTGAGGGAGTTGGGTTTTTCTCTCTCTCTCTGCTGCCTTTCAGTGTGTTTCTTGCATTATGCCATCCAAAGGAGAGTGTGCCTTGAGGACTGGTTGTCTGTATCCAGGGAAAGCTAAAAATCCCAGCCAGCTGCTGCTGCTGGTTCAGAGGCTGTGTGCACTGACAGAAGAAGCCTCTCCTTGATTGCCAAGTCAACCAAAGCAGGATAGGCTTTCCCATGTTGCCCTGCCATGGTTTCATGTATCATCCCTGATTTTTGCCTCCTAAGTTTCATGATTTACCTTGAATTCCAGGGCTTTTTTAGCTCTGGTGCTTTCTAATATTCCCTAGGATTATCCAGGGAGCAAGAGGCTCCAGCAGCTGTTGTCACTAATATGTCACATCAGGCTTCCACCTGTGAGGAAAGATTTCTTCTCTTCTCTTCCTTCCTTTCTGGAGTGTTTCAGCAATTTTGAACATAACCAGCAAAGGCTTGAATTTAGCAAAGCTTTCAGAGTGGTAGGGCAAAGTCAGTGAGGATTTAGTGGGATAAAAAGCTGGAAATGATGGTTTGAGCTGTCATCTTCAGTAAACAGTGTGGCCATGAAACATCTAGAATGATAGGATTTGCAGGGTGTTGTACTGAGCAGTGATACCTGACTTAAAATTAACAAAGCATAGGTCTTAATTAACAAAATATAGCAGAGAAATCTTGTCTGGGTTTTGTTGCTTTTTAGCCTTTATTTATACTATTGGATTGTTGAATTCTTCACAGCCTTGTGTGAAAGCCAAAGTCTCTTTTGGAGTATGAACAGAAAGAGACATCTCAACGTGTAGAACAGGAAGGAAGTGGTCAGGTGGTGAGATCACAGCGAGGCTTCTAAGATCCTTTATGTTTAATAAATAGATTATAACGTAAAGAAAATATTTTTAAAATGTAAAACAAATTGCCCTCTTTTCACTCATAGAAACTTCCTGAAATACTGACATTGATTTGATATCTTTGGATTTGTGTTTCTTTTTGATCTTGCCTAAAGATCTTTTAATACAGTGAACAATGTTCCTTTTTGAAGTGCAATGCTAGGCTGTTTCCATCCTCACTGAGGACACTTGGAATGTGTTGTTAATACTGCTGGTGATCCAGAACCTGTGCCAAACATGTGTTAATATCATTACACCAAGTACTTTGGCATGAATTTTCTTATTGTTTCATTATAATACTTCCTTTATTTAATATACACACAGCTTACACTGAAGTAAAAATAGGACTCTTTTCAGAGCTGTTAGCTTCTCCCATGTTTCTCCCCTCCATACTACCATTCCAGACAACTCTTTAAGACACATGATCTACTCTTTCAAAATTGGCAGCCACCAGATACAAATTTCAGCGTGCTACAAGAGCTGTGAGAGTGTGTAAGCTTTGAGGTGCTCAGTGCTGTTCTGTAGCCACTACTACAAACTATAACCTAAAATTTTTCCCTCCTACCAGGGTCTTTATAACTGTACCCTATTTCTAAACCTAAACTATTTTACAGTGTGTGATCCAGTGATGGGTGACAAGTGGAATGGAGAAGGCTCTATGGTGAGTACTTTTCTGTTTGGAGTCTTGGTGTAGTGAGGGTTTGTTATATAAAGATTTATTGTTTTTTAAACAACAAAACAAAGGTGCTTTACCTAAGCGTGGCTTTGGATCCCAGCATCAAGTAAGTTTCTACTTAGATTTCTTGGTTTTGAATGAGATTGGTATCTGGAAAGAATGACAGCTTCCCAGCCTTGGGGTCATTTCTGGCTCTCTGCTGAGACAGCAGGGAAAATATCCACAGGAAAATATCCCCCTGCTCCCCATCCTTGTCTCTCTGGGGTTCTCCCATCATGTATCAAGAGCTGTGTTCTGGCTGGTAGCCTGGCTTCCATTGTCAGTCCTCCTGGGAATTGACCCAGCCCTGGAACCTAAATGAAGATGACTTATTTCATGTGGGATCTGACAGCTGTTGGGCACTGGGCTGTGATGGGTGACAGAAAGGTCAGGGTGCCAATACCAGGCTGCACACTGACAAAAAACTATTCCTTTTTGATCAGAAATTTATGAGCAATATAGTTTGGTTTGGAGGTAAGGACATGAGTGAGCTGGGACACTGTATTTCCTCATGCTGCTGTGTCACCTTGGTGAGAGAGAACTCAAAGGTTCTGCACCCAGGCATCATTTCCTTTTAATGCTGCCAGTTTAGGTTCATTTGCTTAAAAATGGTGCTTTGCATCACCTCCAGGGAAGAGACAGCTGTTGGTGACAGTGTCCCCAGCTAGAGGATGCTCTGACCCTGCAGAGCTTGGAGCTGTCAGGTCTCTCAGCAGCAGCAGGAATGGTGGTTGAGGGAAGGAGAATTGCAGTCCCACATCTCAGACACTGCTGACAACTTCTGACTCTCTGTTTTATCCCAAGTATGTGCCCAAGGATCTCCTGCCAGTCTACAGGGACAAAGTTGTACCTGTTGCAGATATAATCACTCCTAACCAGTTTGAAGCTGAGTAAGTGCTTATTTCCTTTACTAGCCAAATAAACTTGTGGGAAAAAAGCAGGGAAGACTGATACCCCATAATTTTACTTGTCTCAATATAGTGCCTTATGTATGTCTGTGTTGGGTTTTGGGTTTTAGCTGTTAGTTTCAAGTGGTGTTTTTCATATGTTGAAACCAATAAAAAATCCAGGAGTTGTGTACAGAAAAGTTTCTTCTCATTTTCTCCAGTGTCTCATTTTCTTGATTATTTCTTGTTATCACCAGAGGCCTGTTTCTAGGACAGGTTAAAAAAGTAACCTTGCCCATCCTTCTCCATTACCATGGAAATTTTTATTATGTGCCAGAGTATTAGAGCTGAAATATTTTGGTTCAACCCCCACCAACCCCCAAATTCAGAAGTACTACCACAGTAGCATCTCATAGGAGCTAAGAATTTAAATGCAGCATCTCATAGCAGCTAAGAATTTAAATGCAGCATCTCATAGGAGCTAAGAATTTAAATGCCTCCTGCCTGTCCTGTCTACACAGTTGTGACTCTTTGGTCAGTTGATAATCTGAGGTGGTGCAGCACAGGCTGTCCCCTTAATGGGAGGGAGCAGCTACATGGGAGAGGGAGAGAAGCACTTGTGAGGGAATTTTTGTGATGCAGGGATTTCTGGAAGAGGCAGGGTAGGACTGGTGTGAGTGCACCTCAGCAGTGCTGTGTGTCTGTGCACGTAGAGGTCTGGTCCAGCAGACCGTGGAGCTACAGATGGGTTTGGCCTGTTTGTGCAGTCCCAGCTTTCCTCCTTTGAAAGGGCAGACAAACAGTCACTGCCTGGAGAACTCTTGCTATTTTAAAGCTTCTGTTTCATTCTCAGGTTACTCACAGGCAGGAAGATTTACACGGAAAAAGATGCACTGGAGGTAAGTAGGCAAAGGCTGGGATGTGACATCTCTGTCTGCATTCCTGCCTGCAGTGCTGCAGTTTGCCTTCAACCTTGGAGTCACTTTGGCCTCTGTCCTTTTCATGTGTTTATCATTAAAGCTTGTACGATTCAGGCAGAAAATATTTCCTGTTCTACTGTCAGAATTCCAAAGAAACTTCCCAGAAGAGCTCCACATTAAGGGATTACAGTGGTAATGAGTACATCTCTCTGAACTTGCTTTCTGCAGTGAAGGAGGAGTGGCAGCAGCACATGTGGCAAATACCCAGACACGCCAGCTCTGGGGATATTATTTGGCTGGGGTGAAAACCCCAGGGAACCTCGGGCATTAAGAACCTGTTTGGGGCTGTGCTGTCCACATTCAGCAATGCTGGGTGTGAGGACAGCTTTGCCTCATTCTCCCAGATAAATCCACAGCATTGACAGCTGCTGTCATTGCCATATAGAGCTGATAGATGACCTGCAAATATATTACATTGAGGCGTAAAGATTTGTTCTTTCACACTAAGTGAAGAAAATAAAAAGCTGTAGGGCTTGGTGGTGAAGGACAAAATAGAAATACAGTTTTATTGATGTCTTGAGGAAGGTTGAGCTCTTTGTTTTGTTGGCTAATCAAGTACTTTCATGATGGACTCCCTCCAGTTCAGTTTTGAACTTCAAAAGAACACAAAATCTTTAAACAAGCAGCAACTGCAGTGGCACCCTGGAGAGTAGCTGGGGGCCTGTCAGCCCAAATGTTTGTTGTTTTTTTGCTTCAGCAACGTCAAACAACACAAGTTGGTCACCATCACTTCACAGCAGGAAGCAGAGATCTCATCTCTGAATTTCCACTGTCCCCAGTTTTACATGACCCCACCATGCTGGGTGAGGGTGATGAGCTGTGCTTCATGGCAGTGACTGCAACTCAGTTCTTCTGGTCTCATCCTTCCCAGTGGAACCAGTCTTGAGAAGAACATAATTAGCTGAGCAGCCATTAGTTTTAAATTTGCATATTATAGCTGCAAACATGAGTTGCATATGCTAATCAGTTTTGCCAGTTAGTCTTCTGACTGATTGATGCCATAGCTCTGATTTGTGATGGGCTTTAAAAAAATTCTCTCCCAAAGAGACAGAATTATGCTTAGAAATAGAAACATTTTTAAAGAAGTTGTTAGCAGGATATTATTTTTTAATCTGTCTGTCTTTCCAGCTGCATGTCATGTATGGGTCTGTGTAGTAATCCATGCTGGAATTTGTCTCCTTTAAATGTAGGAATCCTGCATAGATTTCCATGATTTCATGCTGGCTTTCCTTTCCTTAGCAAGACCTGTGATGACAGTAGTGTCTTCTAGCATAAAATTAAGTATGATGTAATATTAACATAAAAAGGACTAAGTCCTACAGCTAGGAATAGTGGAGATTAGGATCCTGGTGAATTGTGACTGAGAAATGAAATTCAGTTTAATATTACTGCACAGACTGATTGTGTCAGTGTATGCTGGTGGATTTATTGCTTCTTCAAAACCCAGCTGATGTCTGTGCAAAGAGGTTTGACAGCTGAAGAAACTTGGAGGCTTAGACATGGGAAAAAAAAGCAATAAAGTATTTAAAAAATAGCAGAAATAAATCCCTATCATTCATCTGCTCATGAGTCATAGCTAGCCTAAGAAGGTTTTTAGTTAAACACTTCTGGGAGAATTAATATTTTATTCATGTTTTATACTAAACTCATTATTGAAATAATTTTTTTTTTTGTGAAATCAAAATCACTTCTGTCTGTAACAACCAATTGTGATGTCAGAAGTACAGTATTAATGAGTTTAAGTGAGGAACACAGAGTGGAAATACATCTGCAAAGGTATATAATTTACAGCTGTAGTTTGAAGGTTGAAACAGAATGAGAAAAGAAAATTGAGATAGACACACTTGTGCCTCTGATTTAGGTTTTTTAATTTTTGGTAACTCTAGAAGTAGTAGCTAAATAAGATTTCATGGCCTGGAATTGTTGGCTTTCTAGTAAATGCTTCAAGATGCCAGCTCAGGTGCACATGTCTGTATATTTATTCTCTTACTCTTTTGATAGTATGTTTTGAAAACATGATGCAGGCAAAAATTCTGAGCACAGCTGAAACAGTATTCTTTCCAAAAGAACATCCAAAGATAACACAAACAGAAGTGCTTGTATATTTTAACAAGTGTGTACATTTAAATGTGGATGTTTTGATTCCCCTATTTCAAAGTAATGCCCCTAATTCAAGTGGATTGTTTGAATAGAGACTGTTTCTCTTTACAAAAGATGCCAAAATAAGATGTTTGTTAAAAATCCTCAGTACTATGAATGGAAGTTTAATCAACACATATTGCAGTCAGTGATTCCTGTCTTTTTGCATGCTGAAAGGTAATGGATATGCTCCATGCCATGGGACCAGAGACTGTGGTGATAACAAGCTCAGACCTACAGGCACCTCTAGGAAACGACTACCTGATTGCTCTGGGAAGCCACAGAAAAAGTAAGTCAAGAGCTCCTTCCTTCTCTGTGCTCTCCTTAAAGCTGTCTGTGCTTGCAGTTACTGCTTGAAGAAGCAGTTTCATCAGGCCCATCTGTAGTGCATGGAAGGAACAGATTCCTAAGAGAGCACCTTGTCCTGCAGTAATAGCAGGAGTGGTAAGACTGGGGCTGCTCCATGAGGGAGGACAAGAGCTGAGTGTGACCATAGCACAGTCAGGACTCTGTCCCCACCCACTGGGAACAGACCCACAGGACCTGAATATGGTGAGCAGGACAGGGGGTTGGTGGCAGACAGGTCCCAGTGACAATCCAGAGTTAGGGAGACAAACCAGGTCTGAGATTAATCTGGAAAATTCAGTAAGTACATCAGGACAGCAGGGCTGTACACAGGAATAACTGCACCATATCTCAGGCAGGGATTCTTGTGCCAGGCCTGAGCTTTGTGCAGCTCCTGGGCAGAGGAGGATGTCCTAGGCGAGGTTTATCAGGACTCTTACAGCCCCTGGTGGTGACCCTCGTAGTAAGGATATAAACCAGGAACTTGGCATGTTTGAATGCTTTTCTGAAAAGTCACACTGTCCTGTTAGCAGATTGTGCCTCCCTTGATAGGTTATCAAATACCCTTCTGCTTCTTCTCTGTATCCCCTTCTGTACTGTGCCCAGGATTTACTGTGTGTTCACTGTCACACATTTCCACCTGAGAAGGACACAGTTACAAGGGATGAAAAATGAAGGTGTTCCTCCCTCCTCCCTCTTAAATGAAGTATGTACAGTACAGAAGTTGTAAATGCTATTCCAAACCGGCCAAGTTTCGGAAGGCTGTGCCTTTTAAAAGAGCTGGTACAAAGTTGGTACAAATCCTCCTTTATGTTCCAAGCAGCAAAGGAATTCAAATCTGATGATGACTTTCAAAAACATTTCTTTTTAAATTCTAGTGATTGCTATTGTATTAGTTGCTGTCACTTAACTGTGGTTCTGTGTTGTAGCTAAAGCAGATGGTACCAGGATAACACAAAGAATTCGAGTGGAGTCTCCTAAAGTGGATGCTGTCTTTGTTGGAACAGGAGACTTGTTTGCTGCTATGCTTCTGGCATGGACACACAAGCACCCAAACAATTTGAAGGTGGGGGAGAAGTTACTCATCTCTCTGCAAGTTGGACCTTGTTTCTCTTGAGTTTTTTTTAAAACTTCTAATCTGTGACATTATTTAAATACTATCTTCTATTTTGGCTTTTTTTCACTCACCTCAGAGAAAAAGCCACAGTTTCCTTTTTGCCAAAAGGGACATCAAACAGTCATATTTCACTTAGATTAATTTTTAATTTTGCCAAATAAGATGTTGTACTTTCTAGAGAGACAGACTGCATGCATGTTTATAATTAGATTTTTTTATCCTCACTTCATAATAAGTATTGAAAATAATTTCTCAAATCCATTTTTCTGTTTCTTTGCCTGAAAGACAGAGTCCTTGATACACTTATGATTTCTAATACCTGTCTGGGGAGAATCAAGTGAAAAAAAAGAAAAAAATTGCCCAAACTCTGCATTGCATAGTTATCATCATGTTTGTTTTGTCAGTCATGTTTTCATCTAATAGCAGTGTTTTAAAAATAATTAATATTAAGTAATATTAAAGTAGGTAGCTGAAGTTTTACTAAACCCTGAATATGTTGTGTTGATGCAGGTGGCATGTGAAAAGACTGTGTCAGCCATGCAGCATGTTCTGCAAAGGACCATTAAGAGTGCAAAAGGTAAATTCATCCAGACCCGTGTTCTGTCTGGATTGCCATCAGAAGAAATACTCAAGGAGCTTTTTTGCTTTCCTGCCTGAAGCATCCCCTCACTGCAGAAGCAGGCAGAGAATTTACAGAATGGGAGCTTGGTAGTTTTGTCTGCATGTTCCTGCTGTGTCCTCCCAGCCCATTTTTGATAAGAGCTGACTGCAGATGTCACTGTTTAGCTTGTGGTGGGTGACAGTCGTGCTGACTGTGCCTGACTCAGCTCTGCAAGTCTGGCAGAACTTGAGGAGATGCTGAGTTTGGTGTGCCAAAGAGCTCCTGCTTCAGTGTAGCTCACCCACTGTCCCTCTGAGTGTGTGCTTAGCACTGAGAGGGGTTTATCAACTGAGAATAGTTCGTTGCTCCATGTGAGGAGCATTTTTTTTTGTCTCTCTCCCCGTGGAGTTCCCATATTTCAGTTCTTAATGAAATCTGTGGGTTCTCTGGGCATGTCTGTGTGACTTCCTAATTAACAGCAGAGCTGTGTTTCTTTCCTGAGAGAGGTGTGGTGATAAGAACAGTGGTGATAAGAAATCACAGTGCTGATCTGGATTTTCCACCTTGGAAGCCTTTGGCAGGGAGCAGTAAGGGAGAATGGGGAAGGGAGGAAGGTGGAGAAAATAGTGGGATAACAGAACAATGTAACTTGTTTCTTTTTAAACTGCTGTTTTTAATGACATTCTGATGTCATCTTTTTAGTGCAAGCTGGAGAAGGAAACAAACCAAACTCAGCCCAGCTGGAACTGAGAATGGTCCAAAGCAAAAAGGACATAGAAAACCCAGAGATCATAGTGAAAGCCACCGTGTTATAAAGGCTCCACGTCTCCAATAACGCACAATGTATCGATGTCCTCATTTCTTTCCTGTAAATTGTAATATTTGCCTTAGATCTGTGACAGAAACCTGACTTTCATGAAATAGTGCCCAGCATAGGCAGATATCCACTCTCAAACATATGTGCTGGCCTTGCTCAGTTTTAAAAACAGAACAGTTAGTGTGCATTGAAGCATATTCCCAGGTATCCCAATGTCTGTCAGATTCACTTAGTCTGTGTGATTACCCAGGGCAAGAGAGCAATGTTCCTGCCTTGCCAAAGACTGTAGATGTGAATTTGCTAGTGAAATGCTTGACTGACTGGAAAATGTATTTCAAGATGGCATCTAGTGCCAATGGAGCTGGCTCCATGCTCCCTTTTCCTGGAGGTACCTGGTTACCTACTCTGGTATTCAGTATCTCAGCTGCTATGAAACTAAGCAGGGTTAAAGCTACACACACACTTCTGGTTGTGTGTAGGAGTACTTTGAAGATGTTTGGCATATTCAGTACTCTGAAGTGACCTTGAGATGTCATTCATGTTGCTGATCTCTGCTCCTGTTTCTTGTCCATGAACAGTTTCAGTTGTCACAGGTTCCAGCTGCTTATTTCTCATGTCCGTGGGTGCCCACGTGATTTTCCTCCAAAAACTGCTCCAGAAACATCTTGATTAACAAGATCATGCCTTTATTCAGTAGCACTGGTTAGGAGTGTGGCCTCTGAGGCCAGGTTTGATTCTCTTTTATCTAAGGGCAAAAAAGGAAGCAGCTCTTACCCTGGAAGTTGGCTGCTTTGGTTTGTTCATTGTGGGTGGATTTACTTACAAACTACATGGGCACTTGACTTACATTAGTGAGCACTGCTGGCAGCCTTAGCAATGAAGAAATGTGGCAAAAGTAGTACTTTTGGTTTAGTAGGATCTGGTCTGGACTGGTTTACCAACTGCAGTGAAACAGGATAATTAACTTGTTCATAATGTCTCTGCAAGCAACACCAATTAGAGATTACAGAAATACATTATTATTAATGTTATTCTTAATGCACAGTTCTGCTTGATAAGGCTTCAAAATGGGATTTTTAATCATTTCAGTGTCCTATGGATCACAGCCACATACTAAAGCAACAGGGCAGGTCTGCTGACAGGTGTTGGCCACTCACACTTCCATAGGACTTCTGTCTGGGATCCATGTTCTTGTTTGTCCCAAGATAAAATCTAGTGTGAAGTTAAATCCAGATCAAATTGATGAGCTTTACTTGTCTCAGACTGCATAAGGGGATGGAAATTGCATTTCTGATTGATTTCCTCTCCTGCATTTGGCATCAAAAGTGAAAAAAAAATCATGTTACTTGACAGTTTAAGGGAAAAATTAGCAGGAATTTATCTACAAAATGTTACTCTACTGCCACAGTTTTTATTAACCACTGTCATGAAATACCTTTCTAGCAATAATATTTTTGGTGTTGTGAACAGCTGCTAAAATTAGCAGTCAGTAACAGAGATAGGAGCTCATGGCTGATACCCAGCCTGTAAAAAGATGTGAACTGCCTTGACAGTGTGTACAAGTGGTTGATGGGAAGCAGTGCAGAGGGAACCAGGCTCCTCTCAGTGGTGCCCAAGAAGTGATAAATAGGCAGTAGCACAAAATGAAATACAGGAAAATCCATTTAAACATTAGAAAAATAAAATTCACTGTGAAGGTGATCAGACACTGGCACAGGTTGCACAGAGAGGTTGTGGAGTCTCCATTCTTGGAGATTCTCAGATGCTGACTGAACATGGCCCTGAGTAAACCTGCTGTACTTGGCCCTGTTTGCTCAGAGGTTGGGCCAGAGGATCTCCAAAGGTCCCTTCCAACCTCAGCCATTCCATGATTCTCTGAGCACATTGAACTGCCTTTCTTTGCAGCACTGGATTGTAAAATTTTGTTCTCCCTGCAACACCAACTTCCAGATGGGCTGGAAAATAATCATACTGATATTCCCCCCTTTTTTAGATAAGTTGCTGTTTGCTTGGGTGGCTGTGCCAGGAGGACAATTAACCTCTTTTGAGATACTTGCTTTCAGCAAAGATATTAAAATACTATAGCTGGTGATATGTTTCAACAGTTGAACACAAGAAAGATTTTAATTCTTTCTGACATTGATTAACCAAGTGCTGCATGCCATATTCCAAATATAACTATGAGTTTATTTATCTTTTAAAATTAGAGTATTTCATGTGGAAGTGCATAATCCCTGCCATCCTCTTAGGAAGAAAGGATCAACTTCCTGAACTTCCCTGCCTGTACAGACAATGGTCAATGCCCTTTTAGTAAGTGTGAGACAGCACCATTTTATTTTGCCATTAGAATAAAGAGACTTCACAAGAGGATAAGGAGAAAGGCAAGGGCTGTTTTCTCTGAAATAAAGAAGCTTGGAGCTACCTTGCAAACAAGGTTTTAATTGTAAACCATGATGAGCCATGATCTTGACATAAAAGACAAAGTGATATGTTTGTTGGAGCAGTTTACACCTGTCAGGTGTAATCTTTCTCCACTTCCTCAGAGAATGGATCCATTCAATAATTCACACCTTCCTTAGAATCTGTGACACACCCATGTTAAGAAAAAAAGAAAAGAATATTCATACTAATGTGCTCAATTTGCAAAAGTTCCTATTTCACAATAGTTGGATCCTGTAGCAATGGGCTGCTGGTTTCATCTGCTTGAGTCCCTGCGTGTTATTCATGTGATACCTGTTTTAAACTCCCACTGACCTGATCTAAATTAGGTCAGGTTTATGTCTTCAGTGAAGAATTGGGCTTAACATCTCTTGCCAGGAACAAACATCAGAAATTATCTGTAAATATATTCTGTAGCTAACATTTTGTAGCCACAGCAGTCTAACAGGTATTTTTGAATGTCAAGGTACACATTTTTTATTTGTTTAGAGTTACACAAAGCTTATGTGCAGAACAAAATTCAAAGACTCAGCACAGTCCTGACTAATATTTAATTCCCTCCTCTCCTCCTGCATATAATACCTGTATCTTTTTCTGAGTTCCTGCTGTGTGATACAGTTGGAAAGTGTTTCAGTCAGACAGTGCCCACTATTTATTCAGGGCTTTGGAGGAGACTGACCAGCGTTGTCTGGTGTTTGCAGTGTTGTTGACTTGCAAACCTTTAGTTAAAAGATAAAAGGTCAGTCTGAACTAGCTTAGGTAGTGACTGATGACAGGAGAACAAGCACTTTAGCCCAGAGAGTGGAGTCTGTAACATGGGTAATCTTCCCTGGCCATGCTGAGAGCAGGAAAGGTGTAACCCAGCAGTCCAGCACTACCAGCTGGGGACTGGTGGCTTCACTGCCACATGTGTGAGGTCAGAGTGAGGCTTCTCCTGCTGCAGCACATGGAGGCATGGGAGAGGTGAATGCTTTGTGCTTGTGTCCACTCAACTTCCCTAACAATCTTTCTCCATTCTGGAATTAATTTATGTTGGATCCCCTTTTCCTGGAGTGATTTGCAGTGCCTGTGGCCACTGCTCAAGTCCACTCGTTTTTGGAGCCACCTGTTCAGGAGAGACCAAAAGTTGTTTACAGGCAGTCAACTCTGGGCCTGGATTTGTCTCTACATGCTGAGAATTGAGACGTGCATAAAGACATTGTGCTAAAAGCAGTGCTATTCACACTCAATAGAAACACTTCAGAAACCTGCAGTATGAATTATTAATGTTTGTGTGCTGATTTTTATCTCAAGTGGGGAGAATAATCCATGTGTTATACAAAAGAATCAGAGGACCAAGGTTTCCAGCTACTCATACTGCCTTTTGAGTATCTTAACTGTGTCTTGATTGGATGGTGTTAATTTTTTTGTCTGAGACTGTTACAGTGATTGTATTGATTAATTTTATTTTAAAATATGTGGCAAGGAAGATTGTAATAAAAGCATCTACATTTATTATACTGTGCACACACAAATTGTTAGATCCTATTTTTAAATATGTTAATAATTTCAGAATTAAACAGCACAAGAATGGTTTGATAGTCTTGCTGAATAAAGTGGATGTAATTAAATGTTTCCTTAGTTATGTCCTAGGATAGAGAAAGGGTATTTAATGGCAGAGAGCACATTTATGCCCTGTAATCATCTTACTGTAAGATATGGATGTGGAAGTGAGTAATGTGCTTGTTGTCTTAATTTTTATTTTTCTCAAAGAAGGTTCATAGGAAGGAAATTGCTGGCATTCTTCACCACTCCCTTGCATTCCTCTTACATTTTATATGGACCTCATTGTGTTGTGCTCTTTTTTCCTGCAAACAAGGTGAGAAGAGGGTCTTGGAATAAGAACCATAACTCATTTTGAGATCTGTTTCTTGTGCAGCATTTAACAGCACTCCACTGAGATTTTACCTTTGCTGTGTAGGGTAGAGCACACAGGGCTGTAGAGTGGGAAACAAATGTTTCTCGTGTGGGAACAAGAGTTTCTGCCAGCACTCAGCAGTGTCCCTGCCAGGGTGGTGGTTTGCAGCAGGAGGAGAGCAGGGATCCAGGTTAAGGAGAGCAGAAAGTGCTGTGTCATTACACTTGTGTCCTGGACAGGTTTGGTTTTATACTAAAGAAGCTCTCCCAAGTAAAGGTTCTTGTCCAGTCGAAGAATACTTTTAAAATTTGAGACATGTTACAAATTTTGGTCACTCTGGTACTAAAATATTTCTTCATAAAGAGAAACACGTCCCTTTTACATCTCCTTGCTGCCTTACTGGTTTATTGACTGCAGTCATTCCACTCCTGTTTAGAATCCCAGGATTAGTTACCCAGAGAGATGTTCTTGCTGAAAGCACATGTTCTTCATGTTCCTGGTAAGTGAGAGCCTGCTGAGCAGTTCTGTAGCTTTCTAAAACCTGTCCATTAAAGACATTTGTCTGCCGTGGAAACCAAGCTTCGAGATGTTCAATGACAGCCCAAAAATAGCCCTTTCAAATAAATGAAAACTCTTGAAAGTGCATTATTGTCAATAAATGAGGAAACCAGTGAATTTATGCATGCAGGAGCAGATTTCAGGTAAATCCCCGAGGTTCTGTCAGCCACTGGAGGAGTGTGCCCTGAGCAAAGGGCTGCTGCTGTCAGGGCACTGCTTCAGGAGAGACCCATTTCCAGAAGGGAGGAATGTGGTGTGGCATTCAACAGCCAAGGAAAACTCCCATCTGCTTCACCAGGAAACCAGTGCCAGGTGACAGCCCCAGTGCCACCAGTTTGGTGCTTTTACTGCTGTGGCAGCAGAGGACCTCGAGGCAGATGGGATGCTCCTAAATGTGCATTCCTGACTCAGTGCCTCCACAGTGCAAATAATGGTAATAAATCCCCCAATGTGCAGAGCAGTGAATAAGGCAGCACATTATTCAGAGAGAGAAAACCAGCAATATGAGAAGGCTGTGCCATATGTTACCACTGGAATCACACTTACCTATTGCCCTCGTGGTTGCATTGCTGTTTAGAAAAATCTGTGTGTAGAAGAGTGTAATTTATGTACTCTGTGTGTGTGTGTGTGTGTGTGTGTGTATGTTGAAGCTTTATTTGCAATGTGGTAGGGGTGGGAAACAGAATTTGGGGGGCTGGCTGAGTAGGCCTTCAGGATGTGAGCAGAAGGTCTTAAAGAATTATATTTTTATAGATTGTGCTGAAGCTTTGGGTCCCAGCCACACATAGCCTTTTCTTCCAGAGAAGTAAAATGGTTTGGAAAGAGAGTCAGGTGGCTGTAATATAGTAGGGATAGTACAACCCCACCAGCCCTGGACAAACTGAATAACTTAATAAAAGATGCCTTTTTAAGTAATATTTTTTTAGTGCTGAATTGTTAAACAAAGAAATATTTATGAGCAAACTTTCTATGTACTTAAAGTTTGTGTGGTGCTTTGTACTGACTAGGTGGACCTGTTATCTGTTTACACATCTTAAATGATTGTCCTTGAGGCATGTGTAGTAATTCAACAACTTCTGTGCCAGAAAAACAATGAAGTTCTGTGTAATAGCAAATGATTTAATTTCTGATGAAACTGTAGGCTTTGTAGTGTTTGTGTATTTTTCTGGTTGGCCATTACAAGTTGTATCCTTCCTGCAGTAAGGCTTGTACGCTTGATTGTAGAGAGAGGCAATAGGATGGTAGATAACCATTGTTTAAAAAGAAAACCCTAAATATTGCTACCTTATCCATTTTAAAATCAGGTAAGCTTTGCATCATAAGCCTGAAATTTTGCATTGGAAAGAAGTTTCAAATACATCTAGGTTAGGTTAAAAATTTGGGATGGGTTTGTTTATTTAACTAAATAAGACAGGGAGGTCTTAAAAGTGCTTAACAGTGAAATATAGATGGACAAGCCAAAAGATGGAACAGAAATGGCTTGTTCCCACTGTGTGGAGCTGACCAAGCTAATTCATAGCTTGTGCTACCCCTGTGCACAGACAGGTGAATAGGCAAATGGGGAAAGTAAAGATTTTTTTTTTTCCTTGTGGTTTGTCAGCTGTAATAGAATGAAGAATTTTAGTTGTTTGTTCTGAATGCAAATTCATAAATACCTTCCAGGAGAGCTGAGTTATTAATAAAATCCCATTCAGTCAAAAGGCAAAGCTGCTCATAAGGTTCAAAACCAGAGCAGGATTTTTTTCATCTTGCTAAACACACTGAGTCTCTTATGGCTGGGAAACCAGGGCTAAAGCACAACTGGCCACATACTGTCCAGATTAATTTTTTTTGGCTGAACTTCAGGGTCTCTGTAAAAAAGCACAAGGGTCTGCATCATAAAAGAGTTTTTGGACCATTATCTTATGATAAATGTCATTACCTACCGGAGCAGTTGGTGATTTGGCAAAACTGAAGGTCACTTGTCACATCCCTTTTAATTAATGTGGCAGCATCCTCACCACTCTTGTGAATAAATCACCACTGCAAAAAGTAGAGGAGAATTTATCATGAGTTTTTCTCCCAAGAGTTCCTGATTTCTGGATGTGTTAAAAAAGAAGCCCTTCTGCTTTTCTAAGCTAGCAGGAGAAATGTCACCAAGATGAATAATGAATTGCTGAGGAGGGAGGCTGTGGCAGGAGAAGCAGTGCTGGGGAGATGTTGTGCCTGGCTTTTCCTCCCCTGGGAATCTGTGGGTGCAGCATCCCCGTGGTGGTGGCAGAGTTTTGCCTGCATCCTCCCGTGGGGGAAATGTGGAGGAGTTACTCTGAGCAAGTGGGGAGCTGTTGGGTTTGTTGGGCAGTGCTGGACCGAGGCTGTGGTTCAGCACAACTCTGTGCACCCAGAAGCTCCTGGTGTACAGCCCCCTGTTTCCCTGGCCACAGCGTAATAATTCCCTTAGATTTCTTCTGCAGGCCATGGAGAACCAAGAGATTCTGGAAGTGTGTTGTTCAGATGATTCAGGCTTGGCTTTTGTGCTTTTGAAAAGAAAGGTGGAGAATTATCAGCTGTTGTCGTAGATCTAACTCGTCCATCTCAGCTACACCATAAAACTGCACCCTAACCTTCCTCTCCCATCATCTCTGCTGTCCCTGATATGCCTGTCCCCATAACAAGGGACATGAAGGAGCTAAAATCAATGGGGAATTCATCCAGTCAAACCCCCTGAAGTTTTAATCCTCTTTAGTTCCCTTAACCTCCTCATCCTGGGAACAGATAAGTGCCCATGCTGCTCCTAGAGAGGGTCTGGGACAATGCAGCTGCTGAAATCGAGGGAGAGTGGAGTTGCCTCTCCCCCTGGCAGCGAGGTGCTGGGTGAGCAGGACCTAATTACAGAGCTGCATGGTTAGTGGTAAAGAAAAGAAAATTTTTTGAGTGAAGTACTTGAAAGAAGAGCTGGCGATTCAGCAGAGTTTGGTGTTCTCAATCCATCCCGTTTCTCAATGCAAAAATATTATAATACTAAAAAAATTGGTGTGGCTGTTCTTCATGATCTTTGTGATGCTTGTGCCTAGCAGAGTAGAAAATAGCATTGAATAAATCAGTGCTCTAAATAGGGAATATAATAGGGAGATCCAAGTGGAGAAAATGTCAAGTTTGTTTTCACAGCACTTGCATGGTGTCAGAGTTGTCCAGGTCATGACCTTTTCCTTCCCACCAGCTTTAAGCAAGATAAAAAAATCGCTAAATCAATAAATAAATAAGGGCAGTTACCTGGGAATTTATGTGGCATTAGTATTAAATTTCATTGACAGATTGATAAGAGGTCTCTAGTTCACAAGGGGTTTTCAGAGGTGTGATAGAGCCTGTCCCAGCTGGCCTGGAGCACAGTCCTTGGGACACAGCTGTGACAGATGGCATTGGGATGTCACCTGTCCTGCATTTGGTACAGCTCCTGTATTCAGTGCCTGACAGGTGCTGGATGTGAACACATGCCTTGGTGGGGAGGAAACTTGGGCTTGTTGCTGGAGCTGCAGTGATGGGAGGAAACTGGAGAATTCAGCACCATCCAATGATCCTGTCATTTGCTGTCAGTGTTTGTTAGTGTGCTGCATCCCCTGTCAGTGTTGTTTCCTTTCTGGGAGATTGGCAGCCCATACACTGCTTTAACATGATTTTATCTGGCTGAATGTGAAAAATGAATCAAAATTGTCAAAAGTGGAGGGGAGGGATAGCTATGAATTTGCCTAGGACCTATGTGAGTAGAGGAACAGTAAGATTTGTCTCTAAGTCAGAAATAATTGAGTATTGACCAAATGAATGCCATATCTTCAATGGGCAGTAGCACCTGGAAGAGGCCAATATTTAGGGTTTTTGCCCAAAGCACATTTAGCCCTGCTCTACTGTTTAGTGAAAATGCCCAGTGCAGATGCCACCAGAGCCTCATCTCGTGGAGTAATGCTGTAATAAAGAATGTGGTTTTCTTGTGCAAGTCTTGACCTCTTCTTATGAAAATAACACACAACTCAGTATTTTCATGGTGTATAAGTGAAATGTATTTTTTTTTTTTTTCAATAAAATACATCTCCTTTCCTAAGCATGGGTCTCTGTTTTTTTCCCTTGGTGATGTTTCTCTTTTAACTCTTAACAGAGCTTTGGTTTTTTGTGTCTTCTCCCTACATATGTGAACCACAGCTCTGTGCTCTTTCTGTGCAGCCTGACCTTGCTTCCAGAGATCACATAATTTCTTTTTCATCTTGAGCTCCACAAGGAGCTCTCTGCTCAGCCAAGCTGGCCAAACTCTACTTGCTTCACTCAAACTGCAGTGGAATCATCTGCTCCAGTGGTGATAAAAGGTGATTCCTAAAGTCTGACCCACCCTTGTGGGCTCCCTAAACCCTCAGAAGCAGATTCTGTGTGTACTCCATTAAAACAGCTCCCTGCATAGCCTGAAATTTGCTCTCCTGCAGTCCAGGGTAGCAACTCTGCTGTCCTTTTTTCTCATTACACTGAATATTTTTCTCATTACACTGAAAATTTTATACTCGGCCATTTCACGATTGCTGTGGCCAAGGCAGCCACAAAACACCATATCCCACACAAGTCCTCTGCTCTCCACAAAGGGCAGATCCAGGAGAGCATCTTTGTGCTCTCAGAGCATTTTTTTGCACTCAGTTGTCTCACTGAGTGTCTGCGATAAGAAGTTACCTCCTACCAAAGTCGGGAATTTCCAAGATTTGCTCAGCAGAATGATATTCCCAGCTGGTGTCTGGGAAGTTGAAATCTTTCACAGGGATGAAGATCCAGAAATTTCTCCTAAGTGCCTGTAGAATAACTCATTGATGCTGGGCCATCAGTAGCACAAACCCACTACAAATTTCCTCTTTTCCATCCCCCCCAGTCATCACTCCAAGGCTCTGAGCCACATCATCACTGACTGCAGGGGCTGTGCAACCTCTCCCTTACACCTCACCTGCCTCTCCTGAGCCTGTACCCTCCTTCCCAGCACTCCCAATGTGGGACACATTCCAAGTCTCACCAAAACCAGATATCAGAGCTCTGGAAGCTGCCCAATGCTTCCATTTAATCTGTTTGTTTCTCCTATTGCTCATACAAACAGCAGCTGGGGAGGGGTCTGAAAATATTTGGATATTTTAGGGGAAAGTCTCACAGCCCTGTGAGAATGAGCACTGTCAAAGGAGTTGGCAAGAAGCAGGTTTTAATATGAATTTGTGAGAGTGCAACTTTTATTAGAGTTCAGTGGCAAAGGTGACTCTATTACTTAGGACATGGATGAAGCACACGTAAGAAAATCAGATTAGAGTCAATTTAGGATGATTTACACAAAGACCAGAGATGCAGAAGGGTAAAGGGGTAAAGTATATGGATATGAGAAAATAAAGGTTCAGAAGGGGTTAGCAACTCTTAATCATCAACTAATTTAACATTTAAAAAGTGACTCAATAGGAGAAGCTACAATTATAACAGTGACTTAATTACAGATTCATGATAGCAATGACACCATGATCAATTCACACGGGTGCACACAGGCAAAGAGATTAATATATTTGTTTATATGGAGATGTGTACAGAGCTCTGTTCAGCTCCATCCATCATCCACGGGATGCTCAGGGTTCCATCCAGTCTGGAAGTGTTCAAGACCAGGCTGGATGGGGCTCTGAGCCTGATCTAGTCAAAGGTGTCACTGCCCATGGCAGAGAGCTGGAACTGGATGATATTTGACATCACTTCCAACCCAAACCATTCTATGGCATCTATTTATCTGTATCTATCTCCATCTGTGTTCATCTCATACCCCAGGGGATCTGTGGTGGGCGACACTCACCTGAAAGAAAAGGAGTTTCTCCTGAAAACAAGTGCTCCTGGGGCAGCCAGGTCTTTCCGGGAGAGCTGAGAATGGAAGTGAGTGGAAAACACTGCTCTTGCTGACCCCTTGTGACGGGCTTGAATGCTGCTGGGGTGCTGCAGAGACCAGACAGCCAGGGGGAGCAGAATGTAAGGAGGAAAAGACTTAGGAGGTGGGTGTGACTCCGGGGAGAATTTTTGGATGTAACTCAGCTTCTGAACAAGGAATTTACCTGCTACAGAAAGGTCTCTTCTGCCTGTGAGCTCTGCACGCCTTGTCCATGCCCCAGGAGTGCTGCTGGGGATGAAAGGAGCTGGAGTCCTCACGTTCCTGTCCATGGACTGTGACTGCCCAAAAAAAAAGCCAAGCCCAAAAGCCCAGCCCTCAACATTGAGCAGGCTGGTTACCCCTGCTGGACTTTTTTTCACCCCTGTTCTCCTTTGATGAATAAATTTAGTTGCAAACACAACAGAAGAGCATTACAGGCCACATAACCAAGAGGAATTTTAGTGAAATAATAGAAGTAAATTCACTTCCCAATCCCATTGTCCCCTTTTAATTCCAAAGGATAGCCTGAATAATAATCATAAAATATGAACAGAAGGGTAATACACAAGGTTGGCAGCCTTTTGATTCGAGCTGAATTATGAGTCAGGTGCCACAAATGCCTTCAGAAGGGCAGGAAAGCCACAGCATTATTCATAATGCTCATTAGCTGCCTGCTAGGACAAAGGCAATTAAATCTGCTGTCAGCAATACCTCAGCTTCAGGGAAACCAGGGGGTGGTTTAACATCCCCCTGCACTGGTACCAGGATTTCACAGCTGGGTCCTGGGTGCAGATGCAGCATCAACACATTCAGGTTCCTTCTTCAGCCTGGGCTCCTCCAGCTGGGGATTTGGGGCTGTGCTGTTGACCAGCAAGGCTGAGTGCAAAACCCAGCTTTATTAAGGTTTATAATAAACTATTATAACTTCATTATATTTATTATGCTAGTAAAGGTTGAGCTTTGTGTTTAATATTTAAATGACAGTTTCCTAAATCACCTCTACCAAAAACCCCCAGGTGCCCTTGTCAGTAAGAGCAAACACCCCCAAATAATCTGAGGCCCACCTTTAGAGGTCACCTGTATTATTCCCTGGATCTGAATAATTCTTCATTATTCTTGAGGCTTTTTTACCCACTTGACACAATTCAGGTTCTTGCAGCAGACAGTTAAGCAGCACTGGCAGCAACTAAGGTGGCTTGGACGGGTCAGGGTGACAGGGGCAGGCACAGATGAGGTTTTCAGGTGTGTGGTGGAATTTCCACCTGCTGCTGGTTAAATACACATGGTTCAAAGCAGCTGGGGGGGTGGATTTAGTGCAGGGCACTCCAGAGCCCTCTCTTCAGCTGCCGAGGAGCTGATCCTGCTGGAAACCACAGCTAGCCAAAAATAGGATTGCTTTTCACCTGGATCAGTTCCTGAGCCACCAGGCTGCCAGGAATAGTGCAGGGGCAAAGGGTTGGAAGGAGGGCACAGATATTTAAGAAATGGCTTGGGACCTTGTAATGACAGATAGTGAGATCCTCACTTCATACAGATAGATAAATGAGGTTAAGGAGTGGTTGTTCCTGCCTTTCTCTTGGGACCAGGGATGTGGTGATCTTGGAATGATGCTGGAGGAGGGTGGTGACTTGTCTCCCAGGCCCTGCCTTTGGGGAATGTACTGAGAGAGTCTGGTGGAGCTGATTTACCCCACCAGACTCCACATGGACTGTTTTATTGCCTGTCAAATGGCTTCCTGCAGAGCAGGGGAAGGCATGAAGTAATAATGATGCAATAGTTGGGAAATAGCACAGCTGCTGATTTACTGGATCGCTAGGAAATGTTTGACTTCCCCTTTGCCCTGCTGAAGTGCTCTGATGGTGGCCAAACCTGGGCTAACCAGCCCTGCAAACACCCTGGCAGTGAATGGATTCCCTGTTTTGGTCCCAGTGCTCCAGGAGAGGGAACTTCTCCCTCTGTTTCCCCCTTCCCAGAGACCCCCAGGAACCCCAAATACTGGACTGCTCCTCCCCTCTCTGAGGTGAAGGGTGCTCCTCACTGCCTGAGATGGAGGGCTGTGGGTAACTCCAAGAGGTGCCTACTTGGAAACCCAGAATTGTTGAAGGTGAGTGGGAAAAGCCTTTTGAAACAAGGGCATGGTGCACTGGAAATGTGGAGGAAAATATCCATGGTGTTAGCTGGACAAAAATGCAAAGAGGGAAAAAAAAAAAGAGGCAGGTTTAAATGGAAAGAAAAGCCTGAGTTTTGTTTCCAAAATAGAATTAAAATTTATTGTGGTGTATTTAATAACTGTAGAAAATGTAACAGGGGAGTTATTTGCATTTTCAGTAGTGCTGCACTCATGCCTGGGCTCAGAGCTCCCTCCAGGCACCCCAGCTGGGCAACTCTTCCAAAGCAAAGCAGGGCACTGGAGTTTTCCCCTCCTTGCTAAAAGTGATGTGTCCAGGCCATCGCCATCTACCCCTTCTCCCTTCCTCCCAAAGTCTCTCACAAACATTTGAACTGAAGCTGGTGAGTTTTCCCCTGAGAAGTGAATGACTCTTCCCAGCCATAAGGGGAAACTGCCCCAGACTAAACAAAATCAATCTAAAAATGGCCAATTGTCACTGTAATAGAGATGCAGAAATGCAGGACAAATCAGAATAAAGTAAAAGGCTCCTCTCCTTTTGAGAAAGCTCCCTCGAGTCTATCAAGTACGACCTTGCTGTGCAAAGCTGCACCAAGCTGTCTGAAGCTTCAGCACCATGGGAATCCCAGCTCCTGGATGGGGCTGGGAAGGCACATCTCTCCCCAGGCTGCTGTGTAGGCAAGAATTTCAGGCTGTGCTTCAGCAATTAATGGGCTGAAATCCTGAAATGCTGATTTTGAGGACACAGGACAGTGCTGGGTGCTGTCCTGAGCACCGGAGCTGCAGCACAGAATGAGAGTTCTGGGCAGGAAGAGAGCAGCTGGCTCTTGGAAAGCACTTTTATCCTTTTTGCATCCCTAAGTGACATTTTTAATTAGCTGCTACACGGCCTGTGGGGGCTTGCAAAAGGCCAAGGAAAGGCTGAGAGAGAAGATCTGCAAAGTGGTTCCCATTCTAAAATTAGGAGACTCAATCCAAAGCGTTAACTCATTGCCTCAATTATCACAAATTCATTTTGGTCTTGATTTATTATTAAATGACTGGGGTTTTCATAATCATTTTTCTTGAAGGCTCTTACTCCACCTCAGAATTGTGAGGTCAGCCAGGGGAAATCTTTTATAAGCCCTGGGGAGGGAAAATGGAGCAGCCAGAAATCATCTCAATTTACATCATCTTGCCTGTGTGAGCACTTGGCAGTTTATTCATAGATCTTTATTGTTACTTTGATCATGAAATCACCCAAAGCTTAGGTTTGCTGAAACTGACCCTGACAAGCTTCAATAAACAAAGCCAAAAGGAGCTGAAGATTGGATATCTGGGATCTTAAATTTATGACCTTTCAAGAATGTTGAGGTAACCAGAAGATAGAGAGGAGATAAAGGCCTGGAAAGTTGGAAACTCCCTGTTTGAGAGAAAAATGATAAAATGACTAAAGAATGTGGGCCAGGTTGGCATGAAGAGCAAGAGATCAGGAGATCTCTGGAGTTCTCCCACCCTCAGCTTTTCCACACTCAAAGGATGGTTGTCAAAAGCTGACAACAAGGCCTGGGATGAAATTCCTCACTCCTCAAGGCTCCATCATCACCCATTGAGAAATACCAAGACATTTGAAGTATTTCACTGAACTTAAGGGGAATTTTTAACAGGAATACCTTTATGTATTTAATCCTTCATACATATATTTCTCTTTATTTTTTTCCCTTTGTGTGTGCATGTGTTAATTGATTTAAATCTCTATAGCGAGTATAGTGTAAACATTGGAATCTCAGATCTATAATTAAATCACTATTGTGACTGTAGTAAATCCTATTGATTCACTCCATAAATGTTTAGTCAATGATTAAGTGCTGCTAAATAAAGTTTTTTAGATAAAAACTGTTGATGAAGTCTGAGACTAAGGTTGGACCTAGCTCACCTAAGCTTTATCAGGGGTTTAGAAAGTAAGATCTGATCAATGGGAGGGTTGCCCTTAACATTTTGCAGTCTGTGTGTAAATCATCCTAAATCAATTTTAACTCAGTTTTCCTTTGTGTGCTTCATCAGTGTAGTAAGTAATAGAGTGACCCTTGCCATCAAATTTTGTTAAGTCCCACTTTTACAAATTCATATTTAACCTACTTCTGCTAATACCTTTTTTGGTGAAACTTGAAGCAACCCAAAACCACTAATGTATAACAAATCAGCAGAGTGGGCAGGATGGCAAGTGATATCCCTGATTGCTTACAAAAGCATGGAAGGGATCCAAGTCCTGAACCCTGAGAAGAGTGCACTTGTGATGGCTGGCAGGACTGGAAAGCTGTGGAAGAATACCTGAAGGTGGCCAGGGATCACACACAGGAGGGAAATAACTTGTAAAGTTATTTAACTTGTAAAATGTTAGGCAGCCACCCAACAGCTGCTTGTCAGCTCCTGAAGAATGATAATAAAAGGGAACAGGACCTAAAGGAAGAAAAGGAAGGCAGGAAAGCAGCTGAGTTACATCTCTGAAAACTGGGCAGCTGCAGAAACAGGAAGCAAAGGAGTAAAAACAAAAAGTTGGAAGGAAAGTTTGAGGTGATGAATATGCAGCATCCTGATCCCCCAGACACTGCACAGATTAGAGAAATAACATCCCCTGCATAATGGATGGAAATATACAGGGGGACCCTGACAATAATAAAATGAATGTGAAGCCAAATTCAATATAAAACCAGAAGAAACTACAGGACCTTGGGGAGGAGTGGAACAATCGTGCCCCAAACCCCACCCCATTCAATCTGATAACAAACAGGATGATATCCTGGGCTGGTGGAGCAGATAAACTGGAGAGAAGAGAGCCTCTGTCCAGGCACATTAAACCCTTGAGTGAGTTCTCCACAGCTGGTACAAATGCTGCCTGTATCCAGGCTGTGCATGGTATTCCCTCCTGATATTCCCATTTCAGCAAATGTGGCTCATGACATGCTAAAGGCATTAATTAACAGTCCCTGCTGTACTCAAACCTTAACTCAGGGGCCTTTGCTTGCTTCTTTCTCAGCCTTTGTGGGATACTTGGCAGCAAAAACCCCAATCCATTGTTCAGCACAGCTTTTCTCTCATTCTTGAAACTCCCTAGGTTTCTTACCTTCTCCAGTAATAGCATCCAGTGATATAATAACATCCCAGAGGGGTCCCAAGAGTATTAGACAGTTACAGAAATAGGAAAAAAATTGCAAGTCATATTCTCTGAGTTTTGCTTTTATCTGTCCATAGAGAGCAGCATTAGTGCTGTTCTTTGTCCTTGTAATGCTGACATATTCTGAATTTAAATCTGAATTTTTATATTCCTGCTCTCCCATGGCTGCCCTCCAGCTTTACCAGGGCAAGTGTGTATTTAGGGGCAGGGATTTGAAACCCTGTTGCCAAGCAGGTGCCCTGATGTGTTTTGCAGCTTCTCCAGCCTCAGAGGGGTCCCTGACTTCTCTCTTTGTGCAATCACCTTTGCCTGAGGATGCATTTGTTGTCAGGCACTGGTAATTCCTATAAGGAGCATTTAAATCTTGTTTTCCTTGAGTCACCACCACCCAATTTACTGTAGTTCTTTAATACATCCCTGAAATTTCTTATTTGATCTTTTCCACATACTCCTCTCTGTGTCCCAGTACTCATTACTTTAATTCAGTGACATTTATTTGCCTTCCCTCTTTTCCCTGCTTTGGATCCACAGTGAAAACAGAGAGAAATAAAGGCTTTGTGAGACGCTGTATTTTTCCCCCCATTGTCATTTTGAGTTAAAAAATAGCCACAGGGCAAAAAAATGGTGATTTCTAATTTAGTGGTAATTTGCTAAGGGAAAAAAAAATAGTAATTGGTGCTGTTAAATGTTAAATTTGTTATCTGTTTAATTACTGTTAGCTGGGTTTCTTGAGGACCTCATTATCTAAACATCTGGTTTTAGAGATGCAATTCTTAAGGTCTCAGATGCTTCCTGCAATTATCTAGCTATGACTGAGAACTCATTAGCATATCCCAATAATCAGTGTGAGGCAAGTGAATTCCTTCTGTTCTGTAAAGCCTGAGTGATTAATGTGTTATCTGGGTAAAGGACCACAGGATGGGAGCACTCCCTGCCTGCCATGGGACAGACATTGCTGGTTTTCCCTTCCTTGACATAACGCTGGGCTGCAACTCAGGCAGGCTGCCAGCCTCTCCCAGGGTAACCCAGAACCTGTCCTGCAATGTAGGATTAGCTACTTTCTGCAAATCTCTAAAAACCTAGGCATTTGAATCACCTTTCCCTCAGCTCTCAAACATGCATGATGGATGAGTTTGATTTCTGGAGTCTGTACCAACCCATCCCTTTATACCTGGAGAAGATGGGGCAGTGCTGGCTATGTTGGGGAATGAAAGGTCAGCTTTAGTTCCTGCTTTTCCATCATTTCAGCTGGTTCTCTTACAAGAAAAGGGCCCTTTCTCAGTCACATCCCTTGGCACAGTGAGCTGTGGCTGCAGGCATGTCAGCTCTGCAGTTCGTTCCCATTTCAAGGCTCTCATTTTGCACTGCTGTGCTCAGCCCAAGAGTGCTGGGAGCCCAAATCAGCTCTGGGAGGTCTCTGGCACCCTGAGTGTTACTGGCAGGCTTTGAAGCAAGAAGCTCATGGTAACCTGAGCAGACACAGCCCAGCTGTCGGTGCTGGCTCACCTTCTGCTGGTGAGACTGTTTTTGTGCTGCCCTCCCTGCTTCATCTTCACATTTGGAGCTGCTAATTACCTCCTGCCACTTGTTACCCTGTAAATCCTGCCACCTTTCTCACCTGCCTCTTGGAAGTGTAGTTTTGGGGGGGTATAATGAGAGACCATTTTGACATCCCAGGGATGATTTGACCCTAAATGAATTAAAAGTCCTTTCAAATCTAGCCCCATTCTAGCAGATTTCCAATATGATTTAACGACCTACACCCTCAAACGAACATTTCACTTAAGATTTAATTTACTAGAGGAACTTCCTTCAGAATGCTAATATGGACAGAAGAGGAGAGCACAGTTTTTAATCAGGACTGTTCATTAGCAGCAGTCAGAGTGACAGGTAGCACAGGCCACTGCTCTGCCTCTTGATGCACGCGCTCATTAATAGGGGAGAGCTTAGACCTTTTGTATTCAGTGTTGTTACAGGCTGGATGGCTCCCTGACTTGGAGTTCAAACCCTCTTATCCAGGGTTTACTGGCCAAACTGGGTTTGGCCCACTTGATGGGTTTAGTTAAGGAAAATATTGTGGGTTCTAACCTGCTTTGTGCAGACCTTTTTTTAGCTGAGTATTTTTTGGAGGTTGGGATGTGTAAGTGTACGTATATGAAGATGTGAAAAGGGGTTGAACAAGCTTTTGTGACCCAAAAGACAGGCCTCCTGAGAGGGTCAGGAATGCCAGCTAGGAGATATTTAGCATTGGTAGCAGGAAAACTTGATGATTTCTCCATCAAACCTGGATTTTGTGTGGTTTTGTTAACAAATGAACTGGTATCAAAATCATCTGATGCTGGTCTGCCTCTCTTCTCACACCTAGAATAATATGAGCATCTCATTTGATCAAAAAAGACAGCAAAAAAGATGGAAAAAACCCCAGAATTTTGGATATCCAGGAGCCTATAGCAGTCTGTTTTACTCAGTGATGAAACCCCAAGCCTTTCCCATGATATCAGTCAGAGAAATAACGCAATGCAATGATACACCCACATCCAGGAGGGGTTCTTCAGCCAGCTGAGGATGGTGAGTACCACTAACTGATTCAGGGTTCAGCTGGGGGAAAGGCTGCCTTTTACAAAAAAATTATCTTTTCCAACCAAAGATTGCTGCCTCCCCCACGAGTCTGCAGGAGATTTTTTTTTCAGTGTGCACTAAACTCTTACAGCCCAGACTGGGCACCAAAGGGGAGCAAACTGGGGGAACAAAATGAATCCAGCGTCACTGGAAATTTTCTTACCTTGTAAGACGTTAACTGGACTTAAATTCCCAATGAAGCTGCTGTGAAATCTGAAGCATTCATCAGAAGAGCTCAATTTTTTATACCCCAGGCGCTTTGAAACGAGGAGATTTAAGTAAAAGGTTTTGTTACATAAAATGAAGAGTGCTTTCATAACTGGTTTCAAGGTACATCAACTACTTTGGAGGAGTTGTGTTGGATTTATCTTTCTCTTTTTATTTCTTTTTTTTCCTGAGAAGAGCCCCTGATGACCCAGCCCTGCCTCCATGGAGAGTGGATGCCTCACCCTGCTCCTGCTGGCATCCCTGGGAGCAGCTCTCCCCCACCCCAGGGTGACCTGCAGCTCCTCTGCAAGCACAGACCTGGGACTTCAGCTGATCCAAAATCATCCTTCTTTTTATATCCCCTGCTTCCACAGTCTCCAGAGAGGCCTGCCAACCACCAGAGCTTTGTTTACCTGCCAGAAACCTCCTGTCTCTGCCAAGTTGCCCACAAGGAGCTTGGGAGGCTCAGCCTGCCAGTGGTGCCTCGGTACAGTCGCAAAACCTGGCTAAAAAATCTGGCAGCTTTTACAACAGGACAGCCTGGACAGCTTCAAAATGCCTTTTTCTGTGACCTCTATGTTTAATAACAGGCCTTTTCATCAGGGTGCCCAAATATGGTTTTTTTTTCCTGTTTGGTTTTTTTTCTTTATAAACCCATAAAGATGCAAAAACCCAAGGACAGCTGCTCACTAGAAAAAGCAAAGGCTTAATCAAAACTGCTTCTGCCTCTGCCCCATCCCCTCCCCAGCCCACCCTTCTCCCCTTCTATGCCCCAGTGACTCCTGAGGCTGCCAAAGCTGTGATGCTCAAGGCTGTGCCCAGAGCTGCCCTGAAAAATTCCCAAAGAACGGCATTTCCAAAAGCTTCCCCAGGAGCCCCCACTGCATCTCACTGCATCTCACTGCATCTCACTGCATCTCACTGCATTTCACTGCATTTCACTGCATTTCACTGCATTTCACCTGGTTGTGGTTGGCCAACATTGTTCTGTCCTCCAGAATGAAAGGGGCAATTCCTTCCCTCACTGCCAGCCCATACTTTAAACGCCTGAGGGGTTTTACACCTCTGCTGGCCAGGCTGCAGACCTGGGAGAGGTTGCCCTACCTACTCCTCTGGCCTTTTTTTGATTTATTTCTGCATTTTCACACTACCTGCCCTCCTAATAACGGGGTGCCTCTGGAGAAGGAGGTGCCATCATCAGGCCATTCACACGGGGACATGCTCTCCTCCCTTTTTCTCTGGGAATGCCCCTGCAGAGCATCTCCAGGGGATGTGAATGAGCAGAGTTTATGGCAGCCTCAGACACAACAAGCTTTGTTCATCACTTTGCCATATGGCATAAATCTAATCCACTATTCACTTTAAAAGTATTCACTTTTTTTTTTTTTTTTTTTTCCTTCTATCCCACCTTCTGGGTCCCTAAAAGCATCTTACTTAAAACAGAGGTGTTTTTATCTTGCTAAAGGCTGGCTGGGTTTGTTTTTGTTTTGTTTTTGTTTTTCCCACCTGGAAATGAAATATTGGTGCTATTAGAATCTGGTGTGGAAATTTGCCACTGGATTCAGTGGGGTCAGAATGTTGAGCTGTATTTTAATATGGTTGAGGTATTTCAATGTACAAAATTATTTTTCTTTTTTGGGGGAGAGCTAGCTAAGTGAAACAAAATAAATCATGTACTTTAGAAAGTGAACTGGTCCTGTGTGCATATTGGACAGCTGGTTACAGTCAAATGTACTGTAACTACAAGCTGATTTTATATGTGTTGTATACTATTCTTATAAATTCACCTTCCGCTCTCCTGGAGGATAACCAGAACAAAATGTAACTGTTCTCCTAAGATGTGTAAAAATGAGGATCTTGGGAGAGATTTTTGCAGTACATTTAAAAGAAGAAAAAAAAAAAAGCATGTCAAAACAAAATGTAAAATTAAATTTTGAAATGTTTCAAAAACATTTCCTAATTTCTGGTTCAATAGCAGCATTTTCTTGTTTTCTGAAGGAGAGGATTTCTTTCCTGACTTTATCAGGAAATTCTGCATGAGTGTCTGTGGCCATGACTGCACAAAACTGACTTGCTTCAATTAATGTCTAAACAATGAAAGATCAAAACTGACTGATCAGCTACAGGAATCTTTGTATAATTAACTAAGAAAATTCTACAGATTATCAGAATGAGCTATTTTCTGATACTCCTCTCCATTACTAAATATTTTGCAGGGTGAATAGAAGCCATTTGCATTTCAAGTGACTTCCAGAAAATTCCTATGCTGTTGCTGGAATAAACCCATGAAGCAAACCTTTGCCAAAAGCAAACCCAGGGCCTGACTCCCTGGAGCAAACAGCAAGCTCCAGCAGCTGAGCTATCAGCAAACCAGGCTTTGAGAAAATAACCTGTTTACCACATTTTCTCCAGGATTCTTCCTTTTTTCCTCAGGTAGGAAGGCAAGGAACATGTGAGCAGAGGCAGTGAGACACCCTCATTGACACTGGTGGTTCTCATCCCTCCTTTGGGGTACTCATTGATCCTGCACTGAGGGAATGGCTACACGAGTACTGCTCCCCAGTTCTCCACAGGTATTCCTCTGACACCTTTCCCCAGCACTGAAATCAATGGACTAGCTGCAGATAAATATGCCTGAGGAAATTTAAAAGGCAGGACTAAAGAGGAGGGCTGCATAATGCATTTGAAGCTATTTTTTGCTATTAAACCTCGAGGTCAAGGAAACAATTATTTGGTATCCTGTGTTTCCTCGCTGGGCTCCACGGCGGGCAGCATGCAGGAGGAACAAGGTTGTTTTTTCATCAGCATAGAGCTCAGCAAGCCTTGAACCAGGCTTTTATTAAAATAGCTGTGAGTTATTTTCCACACAGACCCTTTCTCCACTCTTGGATTCACACTGGCTTCCTATAAATGAAAGAATTGTTCCCTCTGTCCCACGCCAGGAGGCCACGGCTGCGCACAGGGAGTCAGGCCATGCTCGCCTTTTACTCAGCTGTAATCTTAATTCTTTTGTAAAAGCATTTGTCCTGCTTCCTTGGGAAATGATATCTCATGATAAGAACGATGTATTTCCCATGACTGTGCTGGCTTGGGCTGGGGTAGAGTTACTTTTCTCAGCAGTGGCTGGTGTGGGGCTGTGTTTTGGGTTTGTGCTGGAAGCAGTGGTGATAGCACAGGGGTGTTTTAGCTGTTGCTGAGCAGCTCTCACACAGAGCCCAGGCCTTTTCTGCCCCTCAGCCCAGCCAGGGGGCTGGAGGTGCACAAGGAGAGGGGAGGGGGCACAGCCAGGACCCCAGGGATGTCCCACACCACATGGTGAGAGAACTGGGGGGAGGAGGAGGAAGGGGGAGATGTTTGGAGTGATTAATTTGTCTTCCCAAGTCACTGTTACCTGTGGTGAAACCCTGCTGGCCTGGGGATGGATGAACTCCTGCCTGCCCACAGGAAGTGAGGAGTGAATTTTGTTTTGCTTTGTTTTCATCAGCAGCTTTTCCTGTTGTTCCTTTATCTCAACCCAGGAGTTTTCTCACTCTTACCCTTCTGATTCTCACCCTCATCCCAGCTCAGGGGGAGTGAGCAGGAGGCTGTTTTGGGGCTGACACAGACCCCACAACTCCTTCTCACGGTGACTTCTGGCCCAGGTAAGACACAATGAAGCTGTCACACTGTATTAGGAGCAGGGAAGTGACGACACAGACTCTCTAGCTGGGTTGCACAAGAGAGCAAGTTTTATTCTTCCAGATCTTCTTTTATAGACAGTTCCAAGAAGGTCCAAAAAGGTAAAACTCTTATTGGCCATCAAACCAACACATCACCATCACTGGACAATTGGGAACAACAGCCATTGACCATTTCTTACAGGTAAACAACAAGGAACAAACAACACCTGCAAAGGTTGTTTTCTCTCACCAAGGACTGTTTGGATTCCTCTTTATGATTTCTCAGGCCAGAGTGAAAAAGTTGTGTGACTTAGTTTCACACAGGCTCAAGCTAATGCCTGAAGCCTAAAAATCTCTTGTTTGACCACTGTCAGCTCCCATATGAAGCCACCCTGGACATTTAAATCCCAGCAGCAGCGAGAGCCTGGCACACACTGCAAGCCCTTAAAGTGTCACTCACACTCTGTTCTAAATTACTGAATACTGACTACAGCACGTAAAAATTGGGAGAGAAACATGGGAGTATCATCCTTTTTTTCTTTACAGTGCCTAGTTGTTTTTTGCCCCAATGATACCTACCTTCAGGTCCTTTCTTTCCTATCCAAATTTTGGGGCATTTAGGCAGGGTTCCCACCATGACCAACTTAACAGATTTGTTCCTAAAGAGCAGCCTGCTTGTCTGCATCCTCTCCCTCAGGTAGTGGTCAGCTGGTAAATTCACAATAATTGTTTTTTCTTTCTTTTCCTTCTGCCTTCTTTTCTACCTCCTGATGTAGCACAGAGTCCTGGGACAGGGACCAGCCACAATTCAATCTCCATCCTCTGCTGTTCACACCTTGCCTTTGTGACAGGGCACTTGTAACAAGAGGGAAAGAAAAGGAATTTATTCTGTTGGTGAAAATAAGGGAGCAAAACAAATATGGAAAGCACAGACTGGAGCTTTGACTGTCCTGTCTTCTGGGCATCTGGGAATGTCCTTTTGGAAGAAACTTGTCTCTGAAAGGGGGAAACTGTACAGGTGTGTGGGAATAACTACCTCCAGAAGCAATACTCATTTCGTTTGATAAACCTTTTATTTTTTAGGAGCTTTGGGAGGGAGGAGGAGGTGTGTTGTGTGCTGGTGGGATGGTTTTCAATATCTGTACAATATGATTTTTAACAGATGAGGAGAGTGTTACAGTCATTGTGTTATAGTCAGGGACTGACCAAGAAAGGTTCCTGCTGCAGATGCTGGACGTGTCTGCTTGCATTCCTTGGAGGATCACAGTCAGTTCCTCCTGACAGTCCTCCAGCCAGAGCTAGAGAATGTCAGTAACATATTGTTAAAAATCACTTGTGCTCAAGTAAAAAGTATTTTCTTGGCTCTTTGTCCTTCTGGGATGTTCTCCCCACTTTGTTTTGTCTTTTTTTTGTTCTTTTCTAGATTGGTTGGTTTGCCAATTTTCTGTTAAAAAAAAAAAAAAGGGAGAGAAAAAGAAGTTGAAAACAAAAGCTTTTAGTTTCAGAGTCTGTTCACTGGACAAAAAATAATTTGTCCCTATTCTTTAGCAAGGTTGAATACAATATTCAAAGATTTGAGTGAGGAGGGCATTAAGTGAGGTATGTGGAGGTAAATGGTTTCTCAGTTATTTATATTTTAAAATAGTAAATATTAAGTATTAATAATATTTAATTAATACATATTTAATTAATAAATAACATTAAAATATTAAAATGCACCTGGGAAACAAAGATTCCAAAGGAATGTCTCCTGAAATGGCCCTGAGAAATTTGAGATGGGCACAGATACTTTCAATAATGAGTGAAAATTCATATTCTTATTTGTGCTCCTTCTTGGGAATTGAGATGGGAAGACATCTGTAGGAATATAACTTGTTTAACCAAACAAATGCAGGCATGGAATAAGAAGACATTGGATTTCAAAATTTTATAGTTAAAATCATCACGTCTTTGCGTATGTTTTGTATCCCCTGAGTCACTCCTATTTTTTAAACACTCTATGAAATTAAAAATCCTCCAAATCTGTGTGAAGTCTGCTTCAGTCTGGGGAAGAGGTAAAGAAGAAGGGGAATGAGGAAGGGAGAAGAAAAGGCCTGGGATAACATCCAGGACTATTTGGCTACAGGATTCTCCATCTGCAAAAAGAAGACAAATGTCTTTCCAAAATGAATAGCTCACAAAATGTTGAATGAAGTGAGCATAAGTGGCTCTGTCAAATTAACAATTATTTGGTGAAAGGACTCAGATTTTTCTGGGCTGGAGTGAGCTGGAGTGAGCTGGAATGCTAAAAAAGCCTGTTGCCAAATATTACATCTGGAGAACTGCTGCTGCGTATTTTGTGGTGATCTTTTCTAAGGTTCCATGACAAGCTGCTTCTTGCTGTGAGGACTGGGATGCTTCCCCAAAAACTGACTATAAGAAAGATTAATTCCAATGTTCACAGTCAGGTTTTGGGGTGCTCTGGGCACTAAAAAGAGTAGTTGCCCAGATAGTCAAGATCCAGCTGTGTTTTATCCTCCAAGACGTGCTGGACACGGTGCTGCTGAGCAACTGGTGTTCACAGGTCTGCAGACTGCAGGTGTTTGTGTGCACATTTCCCACCCCAGAAAAAAAACATTGCAAAAAAAATAAGAATATACCTTAAATCACAGAGTCTATAGCAAAGCTCTTTGCCTTTGAGATAGAGGCCAGTTCTATTGATGAATAAGTCAAAAGAAGCAAGTTACGTTTGTCCTTGGGAGTGTTACTGCCCCTAATCAGTACCTGCTGCTTTTCTCTGAGGAACAAGATGCTCATCACATGAAGCTGTCCACCAGGCTTTCATTCACAAAGCTGTGTACTGCTTTCTGTTGTGTCTCAAGATGCTTTCCAATTTCTGGCCCGGGGGTATGGGTAAGAAAGAAATCCTGCCTTTTTCAGAGCTTTCTTTAGTTTGATTTTAACAATGAAGCTTCAAGGACTGCCACGCAGCTGCCCTGGCCCCATGCACCATCTCTAGGTCTGTGCAAGGAACTGAAGAGGGAAAAGGGGAGTAAAAGGAGATTTCTGGAGCCTTGGCCTGGCTCCCCATCAGCTGCTCTTGGCAGCCTTCAGATGGGCTCGGCCGTGGAAAGCAAGAACTGGAGAGCAGAGCCTGAGCCAAACCCAAGGGGACAGGTCTCCTTTGCATTGCAGGGTTTGGACAAAGCATCCTTTATTTCAGGAAAGAGTTGGGATGAAATATACCCCCCACTAATGGGGCCAGGCAGAGCAAAGGCTGCAGGATTTGTGAGGCTGTGTTTTGGCCAGCTTCCCCTCACAGCTCCGCTGAAACTCGGAGGCCGTGGCAGAACTGCTGTAACTGGTGCTCTCCTGAAAATGGAGAGCCTAGAAATAGCCAAACAGAGCTTGAAGTGGAGGGCATGTCAGAGTTAGGTTGTTTTTTTTTTTCAGTGTGATGGATGGAATACTAATTGATCTAGAAAAACAATATTATTTGGTCAGAGAGTTCAGTTAATTGCAGCGTACTGCCTTACTTTCATTTACCTCCGCCTAAAACTCTCTTTCTCCCCCTTTTCCCTGATTTCCTGATTTGTTGGTATGGATCAGCTGCCTATTGCAGGCAGAGGAAGTGTCTATTTTAACTGCCTCAGGTTTGTCTTCTGTGCCCCAAGTGGGTCCTTCCCTTGCCTCTTCCTTTGTTGGTGCTCTGACTCTGTCTCTTGGGGTGATTTCAATGGTTTGTGCTCCCCTCACAACCAAAGCTATGAATCAAAGCTGTGAGACTTAAATTTATAAATATGTATATATTTTTTTGGGGGGGGGAATGTATTTTTATTTCATCAGCCTTCTGATTTTTATTTTTTCAAAGGGTTGTAACATTTTTTTCCAGGCTTTTATCATTTATTTCAGTAAAGTGAAGGTTTGGCCAGTCCCTGGCTTCTCTCCTTCCCTTTTTGTTACTGAGAAATAAGAATTTTTTGTGTTCATGGCGCCTCCCACCTCTCACTGACGGATTCTCAAAAGTACATGATAAGAGCCATGAGGTGCCTCAAAAAACTCCCCTGGTGGCCCCAGAACTGCTTTGTCTTCTCCTAGCCTGGCTTCTCTTTCCTCTGCCAGCACATTCATCCTGCCACCCACCAATCCCAGTTAATCTTTTTACTCCTGTATTAGAGTAATACAATGAAAAGGAAAGAGAAATCAATGAGAAGGTCTTCACAAGCCATCAGTAAATCAGAGGAGAGTCTCAGCAAGGCACTGAGTAAAGCACTTAACAGACTATATGAGCTTCTTCTCCTGAATTAAAAACTAATGAGAAATAATAACTGGAAGACTCTAAATTATCTGTACTTACGTCTGGCAGTAAAAACGAAGATGTGGAGTCTCTTTACAAGGCACTTGGGAGGATGATGGCTTGGAGAGGGAAGTTAAACATCTTCCTACAGATAAACAACCCCCTCAACAGCAGAGCTGGGACAAGCCCCTCTCAGGCGTTGAGGTTTCACCACAGGAGAGAGGGCAGCTCAAAAAGCCTGGAGCAAGTCCTGCTTGTTGTGTTCTCCAGGAGGTCCCTTAGCAGATTGGTTCTGTGCTGACAGAAAGTCCCTGCACACCCAGAGCCACAGCTGGGCTGTGGATAACGCACACCCATGAGAGCTCTGAGCTGGAATCCTCCCAGTCAGTGGTTTTCCTTCATGGAGGTATTCCTGTTGTAGGATGGGTAGGATGATAAAAGGTCAGCTCCTTTATTTCTCCCCCTTCTTCCCTCTTTCTCCCCTGTCTTTTTTTACTCTGTAAAAGTAAGTAATTTCACGAGCTGTGGAGGTCACACAAGTGTCTGGACCTGAAGGAGGAATTGTTTCGTTATTGGAGGGTGAAAAAACTGTTAAGGTGCAGGTTCAGCCCCTCTGTCTCCATAGAAAACTGTTTTATTGCCAACTTTTGAGATTGTTAATGAAATTTTATGAGTCATGATACTTGCTGGTAGACATTACCTAATCTCAGTAGTTTATAAACACACATCCCTTCCCTTCATGTGTTTTATTCCCCATAACTCTCTGCACAGTATGGAACCATGCCCAGGGAACACACACAGATCCATTCTGTCTTCTGCAAAGTCTCTTCAGCCAAAAATGGACTGGACAAGGAGCAGATAACTGCACTTCAGGGATGACTGCCAGATGTGTTTGATGGCCTTCTGTCATCCTGTGTGTGACCATGGAGCACCTGGAGGGATGTTGTGCTCTCAGCTGGGTGTGATGTGACCACAGCTGGGCCAGCTCTGAGCTGCTGCTCCTCCTGAGCAGAACAACCACATCACTCGTGTGGTTCAACCACCCTGAGCTCTTGCTGAGTTTCTCAGGGCCATCTGCATCCCAAGCTGAGTTTGGTCAAGGCCAGCTAAGAAGCTGCATAATTTAAAGGGCATTACATGCTACAGTTCTCTGACCCGTAAAAAAGCCTGAATTCTTCACAGTTTGCAAACTTGGCTGGGGGGTGGGAAGGGGGAGGCTGTCACTATAATTCTGTGTTTATTCAGCCCCCATTGTGGTGGGCTTTGGGTCAGTGGGAGGGTCACTGCTGTGGTGGTGACACGGAAGGTGAATAATTGGTAACGTGCTCGTGACAGCGTGAGCAGGAGGCGAGGGCGACAGATGGTGAACAAAACGAGTTCCTGCTGCTGGAGAGAGAGTAATCTGTTAAAATCTGTGGGGTTTGTCGTCTAAGGGTAAATAATACATTTTTACCTTGGGGCAATGAGATCTGGCAGGATAGCAAGTGCTCTGTGATCATGTCTCTGGTGTTAAGTGGGGTTCCTTGGACATTTAATCCTTTATATTTTTCAGTGACCCAAACTCCAGAGAGATTTTCTGACTGAGCAAGCACTCTGACTCCTGTTTAGGATGATGACCTGTCAAACCATCAGCTCTCCAGCTCTGCTCAGGTCCCTGTCATGCATCTGCCAGCTTTCCAAGGCTCTGTTGCTGGGAGCACAGAGCTCGGGGGTACAGCTCTGCTTGGCGAGCAGGGTTTCATTAGCAGCTCATTTTAAGGATAAAGCATGAGCTGTATCCTTGCTTTGCTTCGTTTGCTTCTTGATGTGACTGATTTTGCCCAGTTCTGTGCTATTAATTAATAAGTAACAGCACAAAACTGTAACAGCTCCCACTGCAGGAGCCAGGCACTGGCAGAATGCTCCCCAGCTTTTTTTAGATATCAGTGGCCAAACATCCTGTAGCAATCTCGATTTACTTGAAGATCTTTCCTGACCATATACAGTGCTCAATAACATCCCTACTTACAAAAAAAAACCCACAACCAAAAAACAACAAACCAAAACAAAAAAACCAGCAGCAACTAAAAAAGGTGGGGCTTTTTTAATTCTGATTCATTTAATGAGGGCCACAGCAAGGAGCAATCATGAATAAAAAAACTCAAATCTTGCTTATCAAAGCCAAGAACAGATAAGTGCTGGGTTTTCTATAAAGCTGGAAGTACAAAATTTAAACGGCAAGAGACTCAAAATTAAAATGTGTGGACTTTTAAGTTATTGATGCAATGGGCATACCAGAAACTTAGAAAACAAGCTGAGCCATGGGATAGCACAGTTGTAGGCTGCAGCTGATGAAGAAATTGCAGATTACGTTGTGCTACTCTGTGTTTATAAAAAAGCTTGGCACCAAACCAGGTAAATAAGTCATCTGTGCATGCAGGTAACGAAGAATCCCCGTGGTTTGAAATACTGTGCCTAAGAGGGAGGACAGAGGGATGCTCTCAGCCACCTGACCTTGACTGAGAAATGGCAATAGCAATGAGAAAGTGGGAAATGGCAGAAAACAAAGGAGGTTGGAGTTCTCAGTGATGTCCTGCAGAGTGGCTGAAGGTTATGAGAAAGGATGAGGCAGAGATTATATTGGCAGATGCTATAGGTATGTACTTTTTTGCAGAACAAGGAACATGGCTGAGAAAAAACAGTGCCTGGTTCTGACTGAGCCGTGAACAGAGAGTTGCTGTGGACAAGTGTCACACAAACATCTTAGTAGGGTGACCACAGCACACTCAAATGCAGGAAACAAAAAAAAAACCCACAAAAACCCCAGTGCAGAGCTTCAGAAATGGCAAAAATGTGCAAATGAGAAAACATTTTAGAGATCAACAGCACACTTAAAAAAGGTAAAATGCATGCAGGTGTCATAGACACACTTACTGACATTGGAAATTCAGAGCAGGGATGTACTTTGTGTTCAAAAAATACTTTCAAAGTTGGGACATGTAAAAAGCAAAGTAAAAGAAACCACAAAAAAGAGTTAGTTTACAAAATAGAGGGGAAGGTACAAATGACTAAAATAGAAGAGAATACATGTTCTGGGAAAGGAAATGTAAAACCATAAAAAAGCAATGGGTAGTGAAAAGGTTCTTGCTAGCAGCACACTAAATGCATAGAAATAATAAGAAGAAAATTTTCAAACATGTCAGAAACAGAAGGTCACAGTCAGAAAAGTATAGCTGATAAATGATCAAAGTGTAAAAGGAAGGCAAAGCAGTAGCAGGAATGCCAAATGGATTATTTGTCCTGGTGTTTGTTCCCATTTAGGAGGTCAATGGAGTTGCCATAATGAAAACTTTACTTGGGCAAGTGTAATGAAAGGTCTCAAACTGAAGTGACATTAAAAGCCTTTTTAAAACAAACCACTAAAACAGATAACAACAGATCAACAGGACCAGATGGCACTCACACAGGAGCTTCAGAGCAGCTCTGATGTGAAATTGCCAAACTATTAACTGTGGTGAGTAACCTACTGCTGAAATTGGCTTTGCTCAAATTAGCCTCAAGGTCAGAGGAAGTGGGACACTTGATGCCCACTCCTGAAAAGGTCCCTGAAGAACTCAAACAACTTCATACATATAACCTTGAATTTCATTTTAGAGGGATTTGTGAGAAGAATTATGAAAATGAAAATTAGTGGGCATATGGAGAGATTCAAAATAATGGAGAAGAGTCAGCACAGCCTAGAAACCACGGCTCAAAAATCTGTTGTTAAGGGATTTTTTTGAGAATCAGCAGACACGTGGATGAAGCTGATCCAGTAAACTCCATGTACTTGGATTCCTCCAAACTTCTGGTGAAGTCTCTTCCTTAAATAAACTAAGTTTTCATTAGGATGAAAGTTGTTTTATGGACTAGCAATCAGTTTAAAGACAGGAAGCTAAGGGCAGGAAGACCTGCACAACAGGACAAGGTCACTAGCCAGGGTCTCTCAGGGATCCGTGGTGGCCACATGGCATCTCCATGTACTCATAAGTGACCTGAAAAATTATTTGAGGTGACAAAACTTGCCCAAAAAAAACCCAACTTTCAGTGACCTGGAGTTATCAAGACAAAAACTAACTGTGAAGAGTTACAGAAAGATCTCAGAGTGCTGAATGGCTTGAGAATAAAATACTGGATGTCAGTGTTATCAAGTGAGGAGGAGTAGACTTAATTCAGTGCACATAACTCTACGTGCACAGTGGTGGGCCCCAAAGAATTGCCACTGAAGGAAACTATCTTGGTGTTCAAGAAAGTTTCATCTAAACCCACAGCAGCTGTCAGAAAGGTAAATGGATAATTAAAAACCAGCAGGAAAGAAATGAGGGAATAAAGCAGGATGTTTTGCCACTCTGTAGACCTACAATGAGCTTTCATTTTGAAAGGTTCATGTTGGGCTGCTCATGGCACTACAGGGAAGATTTCAGGAGAACCAGAAAAATCAGAGAAAAAAGGGGAAAAGCTGGTGAGATCTTTGAAGCAATTGCTGCATGAGTAGAAATGAAAAAGGCAGGGAGGGTTCAGTCTGATGGAGACAGCTGGAGAGAGAATGTGTGACAGGGGATGTGAAATCAAACACAGCACAGAGGGAGCGATCAGGAGCGATTACCTGCTCTGCCTGCACTTGGCAGCTGAATCATTCACTGCCCCTTCCCAGAGGTGTGGGTGAGTTTGTCAGCCCTTTGCCCTGAACCAGAGGAGCAGCCACTCACATCCCTGCACTCAGAGCATCCCACCCTGACAAATTTACACCATTATTCCCAGCAGCACTGCAAAGGTCTTTTTTCCCCCCCACCCTCCACTCTTCTTTTTTTTTTTCCTCCTCTTGCAATTCAGTGATGCTTTAAATGTTGAGTTGTGAGCACTGTGACCACCACAAAGTCATGGCACAAAGTCATGGTTTACAGGGTCACCACTGATTTTCCCTGCATATTTTCAGTGTGTTTTCTGCCCAGTGAAGATAGAATACATTTTCTAAGGAAAAATTTTCAACTGCTCAAAGTATTTCCATTACAATATTTGCTGCAGGTTATCTCCAGATCTGTTAAGGTTCAGTGGGTTATGGCTTTCATTATGACTGTTCATTTAGCAAGAACAGGAATCTGAAATCCTGTTTAAGCAGAGTGTCTGATGGCATTTGTGGTCGTTAGATGCTATCTTGTGTAGCCTTGAAATCAATGTTTCTTTTTTGGCAGTTTGGGGGAGGATTTTCATGCTGCATTTTTATTTATTTATTTTTTTTTTCCATTCAGGAACATTTTATTTGTGCTGCTTCAGCCTCCTGAAATCAGATTAAGATTTCCATAGCTGGAAGGGATGAAGCATTGTTGTGTGAACAAAACAGAGATTTGAGCAACCTGGTCTAGTGGAAGGTGTCCCTGCCCATGGCAGGGGGTTTGGAACGAGATGGTCTTTAAGGTCCCTTCTAACCTAAATCTTCCCCTCTCTGTCCTTATTTCCCTTTACTCTGAAAATTGCCTTTCTCATTCAGGGCTCTGTTCAGATCAGCACGACTCAGTGGGGGTTGAGACTCAGTTCAGCTCAAGGAAAGGCAGATTTGTGCCACTCAGAAGTCACATCCAGGTCCAAACTCAGATTTTCAGGCATTGAGTGATGCTCAGGCTTTCTGATTGAGGCTAATCTTGGGCACACAGAGTGCTGTGTGCGTGATGAGAGGAGCAAAGAGCAGTCAGAAACAGATGGGTTTCCAAGATACACTGCAGGTTATCATTTTAACCAAGTTTGATTTGAATTCTCAAATTCCAGTGCTGCCTCTGAAGAGCTTTGTGACTTCAGATGTATCCAGGGAAAGAACTGCAGGATGCCCAGAATCAAAAATAAGTCTGAAAAAGAGATTTTCCTCCAATAACTCTGTGAGTTCACATCAGAAAAAATACTGATTTTTGTTGTTTGTATGATTTCCTCTCAGAGAAGTTATGGATCTAATGTATTAATATTGTAAAAAATAGAACTTGAGGACCTTAATCTAATATGTTAAACATGGAGAATTATCAATAAAAAGTAGTTGTAGAGAAGAGGAGGAAACAACTCAATTTCAGATTAAGCCATATCATCCTAGGGATGCAGGGAAGTGTCAGAAAAATTTCTGGGGCTTTGCTAGAGAAGTTCCATGCAATAAATATCCCTAGGTTTAGACCTGGATGATGCTAATTGTCTCTCTAGGATTGTATGGATTAATACTACTGAGAGCTGCTGCTAACCTGAGACATTAAGGTATATGTTGGTAATTTAGTAGGTATGTATGTACCCTAAATATTTTGGGAAGTGAAAATCAATCTATTTTTTCCCACACAGCTACTGAACAAATTGTGTGGATACACTGAAATTCTGATTTGGTAAAAAATAAGAATATTATAATACATTCATTTTGGAAATTAACTTTGGATCAAGCGAATTCTTCAAACTAAAAGAAAGGAGTAACAGGCTTATCAACAATGCTTTTGATTTAAAAAATCTTTGTGGAGTTGGCTGTTGTGGTGTGCTTAAAAGCTCAGTTCAAGAGTGGGCTTTGAAAGTTTTTGCATCTTTTAGTTCATGACAATGGGGACTTTGGATCTGAGTAAACGAGGAAGGGTGTTTAGGAACAGGCTATGGTCAGCTGGAGAGAATAACAGCTAAATGGCCAAGAATCAAGCTGAGATAGGTATTGCAAAGGATATTAATAGAAATAGTAAAAAACCCCAAACAACAAACCAACCAACCAACCAAAACCCTGAAAAAAACCCCATTTTTAATTCTTTTTGCATCAGAAAAGTGAAGAAGTGGGTCTGCCACATGGTGAGGGCAGGATGGGAATAAATATAGCCATTTTGTCACCAAAATGATAAAAATATTTTGCTTTAGTTCTCAGAAGAGCCAGTGAGATATACAAACAAGAACAAAGCAGGATGATGGGTGGGAACAGGAGCAGAAGACTGCAATTTCTCAGATGAAAGCCAATTAGGAGCTCCTCAGCATGTTTATTTCCAGGAAAAGTTGGGAACAGTGCTGTCTGAGGTAGGTGAAGAAATGACACCAACTCTGAACATCCCACCTCAAGGCAAAGGCAAAACAAAAAGAAATGATCTGGCATTGCAGTGCACAGGACTTGAGGTGGTTCAGCCCAGCAGTGAGCTGAAGGGGGAACTGGATGCTTTTAGAAGTGGTTTTGGAAGTCTGGAAGAATTTCTTCCAAGAGCCACAGGTTTTGAGAGCCTAGTGCTTCAGGAATCCTCTGTTGCAAGAGACTATCAAAACTTTGCAAAAATATTTTACCATTGCTTCACATTTGGCCTTTTTTCCCCACCAGTTTGAGGCAGCTCTGGAGAATAAAAAGCTGTCAGGGCAGGGGCCACAGCACAGGGGTCACCCTGAGAGCATTTCCAGCAGGAGGCTCTATGGTTTGCACTCACATGATGGCAAATGTGACCACACAGCTTTTTCCTTTCCCAGGAGGCTGAATCAGGCTGATCCTGCTGGCTCTCAAGGTTCCTGCCTGGTGTCTCCCTCACTGGGTGTTACCCAGCTCAGCAGGATCTTGGAATGGTTCTGCTTTTCCATGATATGCAGTAATACCATCCATGATTTGTCACTGCTCTGTTGATTGGGGTTTTTTTAAAACTAAATGATAAGGCTAGTGCCTCTGCCCCATGCCAAAGATGTTCATTTTCTAGGCTTTAATTAATTCCTGATGCATTTTAAAGAAGTCAGAATTGTCTGTAATGGAGAAAACACTCAGAGGTTATGTAATGATTCTCTTAATTTTCCTTTACCTGAAAAAAAACCCCTTATATTCTCTACAAAGAATAGAATTTTGAAAAAAATAGTGACTTTTCTGAGGTTCCAGTTTGACTGATCATAGATGAAACCCAGGTGGTGTAAGGGGAAGTTTTCTGGGATGGTGATGAGAGCTGGAGCAGCCAAGTACTCATTTTCTTCAGAGAGCTGTGTGTGGCTTGCACAGATTCATTCTGAGAAATGTTCTGATAATCTCAATGTTCAAACTGTGAAATGGCCAAATTGTGTAAATTCAGGCCAGGTCACTGGTGGGTGTGCAAAGGTGGTGAGATTGAATGGGTTTGGGTTATTTAAAGTAAAATAAAACCTGTGTGCACCAATGTCTTTCAGTAAATGGAAAAAATCAGTGGGGGAAAAAAGAGAAATAGGTGCATTTTAGTTTTGCTGGAAATGAAAGATCCTGCCCAGGTGCTTGTTTGGTTTTTTGTGGTTTGGTTGGGTTGTTTTTCTTCCCAGAATGTGAAGAAGTCTTTTAATTAAAAAATATTGAGCAGCACCTGTGTGAGTCTCCAGTGAGAGGAAGCTGATTTGGGTTGCAAATGAGTGTGGGATATTCTGTTGCTCTGTGTAGCACATGGGGAGGAGGGAGGCAGAGCATCTCTGTATTCTGGGTTTTTGTGTCGCTGACCCTCTGCCAGACAGGTTTTCCTGCAGACCACCTGTGATTTCTACAATAGCAAAGCCACCAACAACTCAGCTGCAGAAAACATTCTGTCCAGGGTTCTCCCATTTAGCATCCAAATGTTGCTTGGCAGTTAAAAAAAAGCAAAAAAAAAAAATAAATAAAAATCCCAAACAAACAAAAAACCAAGAACAAAACAAAAACATACAAACAGAAAAAACCAAACAACAAAAACCAAATAAAAAACCAAAAATCAAACAAAACCAAACCAAAAAACCCAAACAACAACAACAAAAAGCAAAACAAAACCAAAAAACAACCCCTCAGACACAGAAAGATGTCTCTCATTGTACCAGCAAGCCCACATTGTGTCTCTGATATTTTGAATAATCAACTTCCTCTTAAGTGGGTTTGCTAACACATGGTGTAAAACAGTTGCAAGAAATAAAATATTCATGCTATTATTCCAGAAATGCGAGTGCTGAAAGGATGATTCCCTTTTTTTGTGCTTCAGAGGAGTTCTCACCTTCTAAAAATTATTGGAGAAGCACAAAATATTTTTTTCCTTCCATACAACATGAATAATATGTGAGGGAGGAAGATCTCAGTTTAGCCAGAAGCACAAGAGCTGCCACAGATCACTGCCTGATCCAATGTGATAATATGGATGATGAGAACTCAGTAACTTTATTGTTTAGCTGAACTATTCCATAATTTACACGGGTTCAGATAAACGGAGGTAGAAGTGTCTTCAGTTTGCTGAGGCATTATTGGCCAAGCTAAGCCCTGGCTATACATTGGTTTTATAATATTTATCAACCTTTTCTTCTGAAGTGATGTATTATCACTCATACATATAAATATTTGAGATGAAACATGAAAGTTACCATTTTTTGCCAGGAATGTCTATCACTGCTGTGATAGAAATGCTCCTCATCTTCTGGGCAGACAGGAATTTTCAAGGCCAGAAATTGTTTCTACAAAGCCCCTGGCAACTAAAGCCATAAACCACTTCTTGCTGACTACTGTGAACTGTAAGTTTGCATTACAGAACCTTTCCCTTAACCAGGCTGCTCACACTTCTGCACTTGTGCTGGTTGCAGACCAAATAGCTTTTGTTATTTTTGTTATTTGTCTCTTCTTACCAAAGGGGTGGCAGATGGGTGTGATTCTACACAATTACAAAGTAAATCTGGGAAAACGCTGGGTTCAAATCAGGAGGCTTTTCCCCTGCTCCTATTATTTTTATTTCCATGAAGCTGCAGCACAGATAAAAATCTGAACATCCCCCAGGCAGGCACACAAATAAGGATTTGCACAGGTGACTTTCTGCCTGGACTTTGGCTCATCTCCTCGCTGTTGTACTCCTCTGGGCAGCAAGTGGAACCCTCAGCTTAAGTTTACAGGTAGAGCAGGAAACTTCCAGGTGCCAGATTAGTCGTGGAAGTCTTCAAGAGGACAGGGAGGGATGGGGAGATGGCATAGTTCCAGCAAAAAGAGGAGAAAGATGGTTAATCCTGGATCATCCAAAGGCAGGAGGGAAAGAGCCATGAAGGAGCCAGGGAGCTGTGGTCACTCTGGTGAGCAGCAGGGCACGGCACAGTCAGTTCTAAATACCTTTGCCCTGCTCCAGCTATGCCATGACTCTGATTTAACTCCTTCATTGTAAGAGCCCTTTCATGCCTTGCATTAAAATATGGGAAAGTGCCCAGCAAGATGGTAGCTGTGTCTCTAATGGCTCTGAATTTCACCTTCCTGAAGAACAGAGAAGAGCCTCTGAATCTGTGAGTACTCTGTGCCTATTAAGTGGAAAAATACAGCCAATAACCAAATAAATGGGATGCATGTCTTACATGAATGGAATATTGGAAATGACATTAATCATTAAGAGTCAGGTCAAAACAGAGAAGGCACTGAACATAAGAAGGGACTCTGCAGAAGGGCTTGTTTTGAGGACAATAAAAGAAGGTTTCAGAGGGATTTGACAGGTCACAGCCTGATACTTCAGTCATCTTGATGGAATTCAGGCTTCTTGGTGCTCTGCTTTTTGCTGCTGTCATCAGATGAAGGCAGGAATGGGAAGTGCTCAGGAGAAATGGATGAGTTACCTGATTGCTGTGACACTTCCCAAACACAGTGGTCTGTAGCTGGGATCAGGGAGGAGAAGCAGGAACAAGGGACACAGCTCACCCATTCCAGTAAAGCAGCAGCAGCAGGAGGAGGAAGAGAAGACCTGGAAGGTGAGAGAGATGGATTTGGAAAGCTGCCAACTGTTAAATCCTTTCCACCTGCTCAGCTACTTCAGATAAAGGTAAGTGCTAATAAAAAAAAATAAAAAAAAAATCAGCTGGTAAGTGCAATCCTTTCAGGAGCACATAAAATCATGAGAGAGGGGGCTGGGCTGTGAACAGATCAGGTCTCAGAGCTATGAACCTCTTTATTTGTTTGTCTCTACGCTTTCAGGCACAGGAAACCAGAGCAGCAGAGCTCAGAGTGATGTCTGAGGGAGATGTAAGGGATTTTTGCACTGCAGATTTTGCTCTCTACACTCACAGCCTGTTACAGTCACTCACAGGGAGGCAGAGGTGTGAGCTCAAGCAGTTTGGCCAAGGACCTCTCATGTGTAACGTGGGGAATAAGAGACACAGGCATCTCCTCTTCACTGGTGATGGCCAGTTGGGTTTGGATGGGCTTTTAATACCTTTTAGAAGCCAGCAATTACAGCCAGCAATAATTTGCCTCAGAATTTTGCTCATTTCATCCCTCATGGCTGTTAGCAAAACCTGCTGTGCTTTGTCTGTACTTCCCTATTCTGGGATTCTTAGAGGTATCTGTAATCTTGTTGCCCTCCTCCTGTGGGATCCTGCTGAGGAACAATCCCAGCTGTGCTTTTATCTGAGCACAGACCTGGTCTTGGCATAAACACCTTCATTAGTGTATCACAGCTATCTGTCTGACTTTGGCTACTGGCAGAGGCTACTCTTTTAATTCTTGTTTTGCTGTTTTGTTTTTTTTTTCTGGTGATTTAAAAACCACATTTTCATCCCTGCTTTGTTCCAACCAGGCTTATTTCTCTTACAAATTTCCACATAGGAATAATTTTTCCTTGGTGGCAGACATGCTGTGTACATTTGGTTTCCCTACCATTTCCCAGAAGATGTTTTAAGATGTCCCTGGGTTTCCTGTATTTTGTAGGGGGGGGTTGGGTTTTGTTTGTTTGTTTTATTGGTTCATTGGCTGCTTTTTTCCCTTGTCAAGGGTTGTCACCTCAGTTTCAAGTTGACTGCAGTGGCCCCTGCCCTAAATTCAGGGTGTATCAGATAAATGACCTCCTGGAAGTGGTGCTGGTTTAAGCATTACTGCCATGAACTCTAATGCTACCATGCCTACCCCCACTTTGCCTTTTTATTTTCCCTGCAGTCAGATCAGTTTTCAGTTTCTGTCTCTCAGGAGGCCGTGAGGACACTTGAGTCAGCCCTGCCTGAGGGGCTGCTGCAAAAGGACAGACAGCACAAGAGAGGATCAAGAGCAGCTTGTGCAACCATGGCCTCAGAGGCTTTTGGTAGTTTTTTGTATGGACACTGGAGCTTTATAGGAAAGAGGAGAGCAAGAGAGGCAAAAGAGAGCCAGAGAGATTTGCTACATGATGTCCCACAGCCGTGGGCCTTGGTGCTGCCCACTTGTACCACCATAACATCAAAAACCCTGCTGCTTTCTCCAAAGACCATGAGATCACACTGGTCTGCAGATTTCCTGCTCAAAACTGGCCAGTTTCACCCAAATTTGAGAGGTGAGTTGAAGACAGAGTAGTGAAGCTCCCATGTGTGTCCTCCTCTGGGGAAGACTGCAGCCTGTGCTGGCTGGGTCTGTTTGACCTGAGAGAGGGTCAGCCTGTGGTCAGATGTCCAGACAAGCAGCACATCTGTGGCTTGGGACTGGCCACAGCAGAAATTGCCCCGACTTTGTGCAAAGGAAGAGGTTGGAAGTAGGATGAGCACATCCATGGGATGCAGTGATGAGGAGATGTGAGGGGTGCTGGAGTAATCAGAGAAAAAGAGTGAATTGCAGGAGACAAAGGTAGAGGGGGATATACTGAGTGAAGAGTAGAGAGAAAAGATGTAGCTTCCTAAAAACTTCCTGAAAACTGAGCTTCCTCAGCTCTGCTTCTCTCAGAGCAGTGTTTATTTTCCTTACTGTCAGCTGAGGGAACTGCAGCCACTCAGCCTGTGCCTCATCAAGGATGATGACTCAGAGGCACATTAAAATGGAGGTGTTTGGTCTCTAACATCACCAAGGTTTGTGTACATGTGCTCAGGCACCCTTTGAGCTCTTGCAGAGGAGTGCTTGTCTTGCTTGGAGTAGGATGGCAAGTTAGGAGCTAGAAACAAGTTCCTTCATTTTCATCTTTCTTAGGACACTTTGCTGCATCAGGAAGAAGAGACTGACTTGTCAGGGCTTGTGCAGGACAGTGTGGGTAGAGAACTACCACTGACACACCTTGAAAAGAATGGAGTGATGAGATTATGGTGTCTGTTGAAAAGCACAAATTATATTAAGGAGAGCAGCCCTAAGACCCTTCCAGGAAAGCTGGAGAAGGATTTTTCGCAAGAGCATGGAGTGATAGGACAAGTGGGAATGATCTTAAGGTGAAAGGGAACTTTAGATCAGGTATTAAGAAGAAATTCTTTGCTGTGAGGCTGGTGAGGCTCTGGTTGCCCAGAGAGGTTCTGGACAGGTCATTTTTGTAAAGACTGTGAGTGCCACTGTGGGTTGTTCCCCAGCCTCCACTCAAACATTTCCACTTTTGATAGTTGTTTTCTTCAAGGAGTTATTGATTCACTATTAGCAGCACAAATTAGCACTGCAGTTTTGGAGATGAGTGACATGCTGAGAGTTAGAGTCAAGTTTTCTGCAGTTTAAAGTTTCTTGCTTCCAACAGGATGCACAGAGAGAAATATTACAAATATATAGAACATGATACATTGCCTGCACAGATTAACTGGTCTCCAGGTATCAAAAATATTTACATTTCTTATTGCCACTGCTGTGTTTTTATGACATCCTCCTCAATCTTTACAACCTTACAGCAATTACTGCCACTGCTTTAGAGTTGAGGCTAATGAAATTCTTGTGGTGGCCTCCACCACATATAACTCACCACAAAATTAAGCTGGACATTTATGGAGTTATATGATCAGTGCTGTAAATAAGTAGAAATTGGAATGTGGACGTGTATTTTGCCAAATTAGGTGAATTAACTCATTAGAAAAAGGAGCAGTTAAGCAGACAGAGAAATTAATGCAAAATTATTTCAATGAAAAACAGGAAAAGTGTAGAAATACAATCTTTCCAAGTACAGCTGCAGTCCTTGCAGTTCAGGATTGTTTTCTAGTTTGTTACTGAAATTTGGGAATACCTGTCACCAGAAAGTCATCATCGCAGGTAAGAAAAAGACCAACCTGTATCATCCTGACATCCATCAGTTTTTCAGTTTGAAAACCGTGGTGTCCTCTGGAGTCCTTTGATTTCAGCAGTCCTTCAGTATCTCTTGGCACGAGGATGAACTATACCCTGATGGAGTATTTTATTTATGGTCCCAGTGCAAGAAGTTCTTTTTGAATTAACAAAGTCCTGTATGGTTTTTACTCTCAATATATTACAAAACCTCCTTCTCATCATAGCCATGTGATAGGAGGTTCGTTTCCTGGACACCAGAGATAAGACACCAGATGTACTTGTGGGAAGAGTCCACTGTTTGTAGAAGCAGGTCCATGTAGAGCCTAAACAAAACTGAGACTTGTGACCTTCAAGCATAAAACTAAAAGTCAAGCCAAGGTTTGTTTAGATTTGGGTTGAGTAGTATCTCTGGAGGAGACACCAACAGTGTCCCACCTTTGGATTGCTTTCCCTTCACTCATCCCACAAAGGCAGTGGAGAGTTGTTGTTGAGAGCAAGGCTATGGTTGCACCTGGAAAATTTACCCAAATTATAATTTCTCTGCAGTAAATAGTAATACTAAATAAAAATAAATGTTCTCTGCCCCTTTTAACCTATGTGTTTCACAGCTATTTTGCATAGGAGGGAAATAATATGCAGCTATAGCAAAGCTAAAGAAAAAATCCCACAAGAGTGAAATTTTTCATCTGTTTTTTCTTTCCTCTTGTGGCTGCATTTGAAAAGCAAAGCAGGGAGATTCTCTGAAGAGCCTTGAATAAAAGCCAGTTTTAAAGCAGAATCCTCCATATGGATCTACTGAGTTGTAGGCAGTGAAACCCATATTACCCTCAGAAGAAATGTCAAAGTAACCCCTTCATAGCTATTTAGCCCTCCCAGTTACACCATCTGCAAACCTTCTGCCAGGCATGTTAAATCTAAGTGTGACTCTGCAATCCAACAACAGGCTTACATGAATATTATGAAATTATTATTTACATTGCAGTAATTCCCAGGTACTCCAGTTGAGAACAGAGCCCCCATAGTGCTGCTCAATTGTAGACTCAAGTTCGATTTAAGCCCTGGAGAGCAGCTTTCTAAAGCTAAAATGAGAGTCCCTGCTGCTGTACAGAAGGAAGTTTAATTGCCTTTTGCTTGGGTGTGCTGCATTGTCCCTGCTGAGGGCACAGCCCAGAGGAGCTGGGACAGATCAGGGATAAATGCCAAGGGCTTGGGCTGCTTCTGGGCACAGTCCATGAGCATTTCCCCATCCTTTTTAATATGCCACAGCAATCTCATCCCACATCAGCCACCCACTCTTCTGTGTCCTCCTGGAACCTCCCTCCCTTTGGACTGGTTGACCTTTAAAGGTCCCTTCCAACCCAAACTGCTCTGTGATTCTGCAGCTGCCCCTTGTGTGCTCATGGGCTGCTCTCCCTTTATCCATCAGCTCCCAAAGACAAGCTCTCCTACCAAGGCCTCCTCCAAACAGGTCTCTGTGCCTTGTCCTCAGTGGGAACCCTCTCCAGCTGATCCCTTTCCCACCAGAGCTCCTTCCAGCTGGGATTTTCTGGCAGCTGGGGCAGAGGTTCCCATATCCCTGAGAAAGGAATCCTCATACCCTAACAGCAGCATGCTCTAGGGGCTCAGCATCCAAGACACAGGGATGCTGCCTAGGGCAAGATTTGGGGCAGTGAGCAGGGAGGAACTTGTCCTCATCAGCAGGGATTGCTGCAAATCACCTTTTAATTGTGCTAAATTAAAAGAAAATGCCATTAAGGTATTGCCCAACAGGCTCTCACCCTGGGAATCACAGCATTTTTAATTGAGACAGAAAAAGGGGAGTTTGACTTTACTTTTCCCCCCTCCTCAAATTCCAGAGGGCTCAGACCTGATTGCTTACACAAGCAGTAACCCCACTGTTGAAATGACAGGTCAAAGCTCCAGGGTTCAGCAGTAAGGGCTGCTTAGAAGTACCACAGTGCTTGATTTTGATTCATGTGAGCTTTGCAAATGGAGCTGGCAGAAATGTCTTATTCCCTCTTCTCTCCTTGGCTGTTGATGCATAATGCTGTAAGCTGATGGGTTTGATGCAATCCTGGGAGATGAGGAAAAAAGATATGCTAGAAAATATCCCAAAACACATCAGAGTGTACTAGGGTAGAAAATGAGCTTCATTTTGATACAATGGATGGAGATGTTCCTTCTCAAAATCTGACTGCTATCACATTTTTGTCTGAATTTGTGAAAAGTGCATAATTTTTATCTTTCTAGGTGACACAACAGCAGTTTCACTACTGTCCCAGCAACCCAGCAAAATCCTAGCTATTCTTTTGGCACTGCTGCTACTTGCTGTGGCTCACACAAGAGCTGTTCCACCAGTATTCTTCAAAATCAAAGATAAAAATAATTATCTCTAAAGAGAAAAAGATGTTGTCACATAGGAAGGGATTTAATTAAGCAATGGAGATTTATTTTGGTTTGTTTCCTTTTTTTTTTCCTTTTTTTTTTTCCTTTTTTTTTTCCCCTTTAGATTTGCTTGGAGAAACATCTTTTGTACACAATTTTCCTGTGGGTAAATTACTGCATTTAATTTGATTTTAAACCTTGCTACACAATCAATAAAGCCTGAAGTCTGGAAGCAAATCTCTTAGAGAGTGACTCCAGTCTGAGATTTCAGATCTGTTTGCCTAAAATTCAGATGAGAAATCCTTCTCCCACAGAAAAAAAACAAATAAAAGCAGTTTGCTTTTGACCTAAACCATGTGCAGAAGAAGGCTATTTATGTTACTTAGAAGTGACCAAACTCTGCTGCTGCTCTGAAAAGCTGCAAAAATAAGGTTTGGTAATAACCCAAGGAATCCTCTCCAGATCTTGGTAGTTTACTTTTATATGTGGATATATAATTCATATCCCAGCCATGGTCACTCATGTTTGCCCAAACCCTTGGGCTCCAGACTCTGTAGCAAAGTTCTTCCACCTGCCTTGGATGGAGGGGGAGAATAGGAGCAGAAATGTTCTTTTATTGGATCTCTGTCCTGATTTTTTTAAAACAGAGGCAGATCCCAGAGAGGCTCACGCTGTGACTGGGCAGTGCTGCTGGTCCATCTTGCTGTGTGCATCGTCCACAACACACCAAAGACGTCTTCACTTATACCAGGACCAAATAAAACTTCTCTCTGCTGAAACTCTTCTTTTTCTAAGCCACCAGATGTGGAGCTTTTAGAATGCTCTTCACCCTTTGTCCAATTCCATCAAAATTCTCTTAGTGCTCACATTATGATCTGTTTAGCCCAGACTGTCAATTCGTGACTGGTGGAAATCTGGAAGCAATTCTTGCTTAAGGTAAAGTGCCAGGCTTAAATCCAAGATTTGATGGATGGGACAGTTAATTTCAACTGCAGATATTTCCCTTTGTCATGTGAATCATTTCAGTTCCTTTCTGTTTAGATATACTTGAGAAAAATCTCTCCAGAACACTGTAATTTTACCGGTGCTGCTCTGCAGAGCTCTGGGTCTTTTTCTCACACAAATTTGTGATTTCAAGGTGAAGATTCCATGAGGATGCCATGCTAAGGGGCTACCAATGTTTTGGCAAGAAGTTCCCAGAAAAATTTACTCCTTTATTTTGTGGTACACCCTGCTAAGCGCCTTGAAAAGATGAGTTGGCACAAAAAAGGGATTTGCAGATTATAAATAACATGGAGTTTGATTATGTAGGGTGATCATCTCTACAACACAATCCACCTTCCCAAAAATCTTTTTAAAACCACTTATTTTGGAGGGAAAAAAAACCACTTTAAAAACCCCAACAAAACTACAAAGAAACATAACCTTTGGTGTTTTTTTTTAGTTTTAAGATTATCAGAAATAGGAAATCCACTATTCCATTGCTACAGCTTTCTAATGGGTTAAAGAAATGGGAATTCAGCATTAGTACAGCTTGGTAATAGTTACCTGTCCTCACATTTCAGATTTTACATGTCATTTTTAGTTTGTGTTTATTGTTTCATCTAGATAATTGGACTTTTTTGTTTGGTAGGTGGAAGAGCTCTCACTAATCAGATTTCTGCTCCCCTGTAGGTAGATATTTACAGCCTATCATATAATCATCACTCTCTCCTTATTAAGCTAAACAGGCTGAGCTACGTAAGAAATCCCAAATCTCGTTTATTACCCAGTCATCAAGTGCTCATTTATAGAAAATGAGACATTCTTCCTGTCATATCCTTGGTGCCTTGATTAAATTTCTCTTCAGACACAAATTTATGCTAAACCAATGCTTATTTGGTGGTTCTTCTTTGCCATTAGTTGATACCATGTTGCCCTCCTGAACAATTCAGTCAGGTTTGCTTCCTTTGGGGGAAGGTTCTCCTTCAGCTGCAATGAAGCCACTCTGCACAGGTTTCTGTCTGCATGCAAGCTGGAGCATCAAAACCAAATCCCTCACTTGCTAGGTGTGCATGTCTGCACTCTTGTTCCTGATTCAGAAATGATTTTTATTCAGTAGCCTCCAAATTCTTCAAAAGTCCTGAAATTTTGTAAATGTCATGTGAGACTGCTGTTGGTGTGTACCAGTGCAACTTGGAAGGCTGGATGGAAGACTTACACCAGGAGGCTGAGCCCCAGGAGAAGGACAGCAGGACTTTCTGTGGTCCCTGTGTTTGTTTCCTTGGGAAGGAAATTGGTTTCCTTACTCACAGAGTGAACTTTGCAACACCAACCACCTCTCTTGGGTGGTCAGATTGCTGTTTTGAAAGGAGTCATGACCATCTCAAGGTTTCCCTTGAGCAGTCAACAGTTCTAACCCATACCACCCTCCCCTCTTTTTTGATCAAATGTGTCATCAGTTATTATTTGCTCCCTAATAATGACTTTTGGCTGTGCAGAATTCCCCAGACCACCTCAGCATGTGGGCCTCTGGTCACTCCCACCACACAAAACATCACCTTGTCCCCTTGGCTGCCAAGGCCACCTCCCTGCCCTCCTCTCTTTGTGATTCATTCCTCTGCACCTTGAATTTGGGAGGACACTGGTGTTTAGAAAGAATCCTCTGCCCTTCCATTTAATGGGGACTTTACCTTGACTTTAACTAGTGGGCAAATTTAGGGAAATGGCAACAAAACTGCCACATACTGTGTAGACTTACTGTAAATATTTCCTGAGGTATTATAGGATATAACACTACCAGCAAAGTGATTAATGTAGGCAAAATGGAGAAGAAATAAAGGGAGAAGGGGGGAAAATTTCTGCAGAGAGAGGTGTAGTGTAGAGCTCCTTGGAGCTGGCTCCTGCACAGCCTGTGCTGTGTCACAGCAAGGCAGAGATCAGAGCTGCCACTGCTTGACACAGCTGCACAAACACCAAATCCGAGCCCTGATTGCATCAGTTTCACTTAATTCCATTTCTTGATTTAGGGGAAGAGGAAGCAACATGAACATGACTTTCCCTTCCTCTCTCTGACAAGGCAATTACACTGAACTAAGCTTTCTTAAGACCTGTCTTAATAATTTTCTGGCTGTTTTGCTGGGTTTTAGTTGTACTGTTTTGTTGTTTTTTTTTTTTTCCTGGAGAGAAGCTACACTTAAACCCTTGACTTAATAAATTCAGACTACTTTGAACAGCAGATTTTGCAAGCAGCAGCTGTAAAATTTAATGCTGTAAAGGCAGTAGTTAAGTGTGTCTATCTATTATGATCATAAACACATATGATCTTGAGACAGTGAGCGTAAAAAACCTTTAATTCAAAATTGCAGGACTTTTCCCTTATCTTGGTGACATTTAAAAGCATATCTTTAGGAAAACTCCTCTCTTCTGTGTCATCTGATGGTGATGGCCAGAACCTCCTGATACAGGTACAGCACTTGGCAGCCCAACATTGCTGCTGAAGCTTTGAAAACCTATAAAAAACCCAAACCACCCAAGCCTGTTGCACCTCCTAATCACAGTCAGTGCCAAGGAGCAAGTTTGAGTAAAAAACAGCTAAATGAAAGTAAAAGAAGGTAAAAAAACCCTTCCATGCAGACATCCATGGTTAGAGTGTCTGCAACCCCCTTCCCAAGAACCAGGGCTGTGTGCACGGACTGGAGGCAGAGGCAGGGCTGTGGGCACTGCTTGGTGGGACAAGCTGGCAGCAGCTGGAAATGAAGGGCAGGGTGGGTCCAGCACACTGAACATCCTTCAGTGAATTTAGGATCACCTTTCCACTTAACTAGTGAGGCTGTCCCACTGGGGAGATGTGGGAGGGTTTACTTAGAAGCCACTCAAAAGGCACAGGAGGCATTTTTTTTCAGGCAAAGATGCCTCACTGTGCTTTACAATCAAATAATTAGCACCCAGGAAAACCTAGGAAGGCTGTTTACCTTCCTCTAACCGAGTTCAGAGGTAGGTAAATAAACACTGAGATGTTGATGTGCCTCAGTTGCTGATTTAAAGACTGCTACCACAGCAGAACCCCGGAGTCCTGAGCAATTAAAACCAAGGAAAAATTACAGAAAGCAGAGTAGATTTATTTTTAAAGTCTCCAAGGAGTAACAGAAAACATCCCCTTTGTTAAATATGTCTTAAATTCAAGGCAAGGCAAATAATCCATACTTATAACAGCCTACCTTGGGATCTTTTTGCCTTCTTCTTTCTCCCTCTTGGCATAATTTGAGCTGATCTCATGCCTTCTAATGAGCTGTCTCCCAGTTGGAAATGGCAACTTTTATAGTTTTTCCCAAAAACCCATGTTCAGACTGTCTTATGAAACACTCTAATCATCAGTACTTGTTCTGTAAGCTGCGTGGTGGATGGAATATATTGTAAGGAGGTAATATCTTGTTGATTGGCAAAAAAGAAAAATCAAGATATTAATCTCTGCTCTCTTCCTTTCTCATCCTTTCAGTTAAACCTATGACTGGAAAGCTGGTCTGTATACTCAGGCAACAAATGCATGCTGATCTATGACAGGATTTTTTTTTTATATTAGGATTTTTTTTGTTTCAGGTTCCAAACCAGAAGGATTTGCTTCTCTTTTGTGTTTTGTTGACACTTAAATACATATTTTTTTTCCCTCTTGAATGGTAACTGGGCAGCTCTGAATCAGGCAAGATGTACCTGTATATTTTCAGGGCGGTGTGTGTGCCTGTATCCTATCTTTACATTTCAACAGCTAGAGTTTTAAAAGCTCTGCTGTCAGGAATATTCCCATTCCAATTTCTGTGTGAGGGGAAAAAAAGCCCTTTCTTATATGCAAAAGTTTTTATTGTATTGGAAAAAGTAGTACTCAAGAATTCTAATTTTGAAACCATAGTCACTTCAATCATTCTTTAAGTGGTTGGACATTCACTGATTTATACACCCAGATTTATATACTCAATTTTAAGCTATTTTTTTGGCCCTTCATCTTTTTGCTATTTTCATTTGGAGAAGTTAGTTACTATTGCATTAAAGCCATTAGAACAGGTTGCTTTGCAATCATATATAATTTTACGTTGTCAGGTATTTTTCTTACAAACAAGATCTGTGTATATACTTACTAAATTAATTACCTGCTCTAACATACATTTATCCAAATGCTTAATTTTTGCATTCCCAATGTGCTGGGTGATATAATGACAGTAAAAAAAAAATAAATTATTTTGATATGAACTAATGCCAAGCACTTTTGATAAAGAATGAAACTGAAAGATATGTGGGAAGTCAGTATTCCACATCTGTGATTTATTTGCCTAGAACCTTCTCTGGTACCTGTCTGCATTTAAATTATTAGACAAACAAATGATTGCTCACTCCTTTCCCTGAAGCTTAAAAGCTTCAGAAAATATTTTTTCAGATATTCTGATTGCTCAAGTAATTGGAATTCTTCATATTTTTAAATTTTGCCAAGACTTTATTCAGTTACTGGGTAAGAAAATCTTTCAGCTACACATAATCTAGTACTGAACAGCTGCTGATTTTACTGTTTTGCAGATATTCACTTTTTTTACCTGTTTCATGTTGTGATGGTGTGGAATTCTGTTGAGATGACAATACAATTGCAGCAAAGCCAGAGCACACTGCTTCTTTCACTCTTTAAGGGTCATGCAGCCAGTGAGACAAATTTGGAAGTATCAGCTCTTGGCATCACTGAAGGCAGCAAATTCTAAAGATGCTTTGTTGGAGACATCTATATTTTTAGGCTTGTTTTAGATATAACAACCTTCTCTTTGTAGCAGTCTATCAGCTAGTAATTAATGTATTTATGGCAACCTCCTCCCATCTGTGACAAATGTATTTGGTGCAAAAACGCTTGAACTTCACAAAGTTATAGTTAGCAGATAAAGTTGCAATACAAGTACCAATATTCATTGCTTAAATGCACCACAAACAAATGGAATATTACTCTTTGATGATGAATGCCCATGATGTACACTGCAAGACACGATTATGATACAAGATGCATAATTCCAGCAATACTGTTTTTCTTCTCCTCCCCACCTGAACTGAAAATAAGTAGTGCACACACTACGCAGCGTTATCCAGATTCTCACTTCCTAGCACTGGTGGCTGCTGTGTGGAATAAGTGTCTGGAGATAATCCCTGTGTGTCTCCTGTGCTGATTTCAGCAGCTCAGCTTGCTCTCAGTGGTTTTTGGCGAGTCTGATTGAGGTTCCATGTCTGGGACAGTGATCTTTGCCATGCAGCTTCTCATTAGAATCTTCTCCATTCTCAAGTGATAATTTGGTGACTCCTGGGTTGTAAATAGGGCTACACACAAAAGGTCTCTGATCCTGGACATTGTGCTTGCAGATGTGACACAGAAGAGGAATTTCCTTTGCTTTTTGCGGTGCCTTTATTGGTATCTCCTGGCAGATATCAAATGCCATGTGAAATCTACCACTTCCCTCCTGGAAACATTAATACACTTCTGGAAGGTCTGCACATATCCACTCATCCTTTTGCTTTGATTCAGTTTGTACTGCACAGCGATTTCCTGGGGTGGTTTCAGCTGGCCTCCTGTTCCCTTCTGCCTGTCCTTTTCCTCACAGTGATTCACAGGGTGTTACTAGAGAAGTCAGCTCTTTGCCATGATGCTGCTCTGCTCAAAATCTATTGCCTCTCTGCTTTGTGTTTGCTTGGTTTGAGCTCTGAAATGTCAGCTACGTTTTTACCAGCAGATTACCAATAGCAAACACTTTCCAAAGAAGTGACCTGAAAGTAACTTTTTTTTCCTGTCTTAACAAGGGTGTTTGGTAGTTCCTCAAATTCATTCCCTCATTTACAATGGGAAGTGTTTCTTCCATGAATCCTCTAAATACTGACATATGTATGAATTCACAGAGGTATAGGTCTCATTGTGAAGTCAGTCACAGCCCTTGCACTTGGATTAATGGATATCCTATTTCTGACCAGGAAATGTTTGCATTAAGGGGCATGTTCTAATCTAGATTCCAGACTAAGAGTCCCTTTTATATATTGCTATAATGACCTCTTCATTCTCAGTGTATTCATAGGAGCAAGTACAATCACAACAGGCTTTTACAGCCCCAATCTCTCATAGGAAACTTGGGAAGCACAAATTGTTCATTTCCTTTCAGGCATTTGGTCACTGTGCATTACACTTAGGAGCACTTGAAGAATCCCTGGTTCTTTCAAATATGGTTGTTTTGGGGTTTTTGGTTTGTTTTGTTTGGTTTTTTTTTCATCTGAGGGAAGACAGTCTGTTTCATATGATGGTGCACTTGGATGTGCCTCAGAGATTCCCTATCAGTAATTGCTGCTTTTCTCTTCTGACACAAATATCAAACATTTCTTCCCAGCTGTAGATGTGCTGAAGCACTGCTGATGACACCAAATCTGCCATTCCCTGCTACCATTCCCAGCTCTGGCAAGCCCTGGTTGTGACATGACTGTGGAACTGGCCTTTCTCCAAACTTGCATTTTGTGAATGTAGATTTTGAAGCAGGAATGCACCACAGCAATACTTCAGCCATAGGATCTGTAAGGCTGTGTGAATTACAAATGCCTTTCATGCTCCTGCAGGGAGGGATGTCCACTGGCTCCTTTCTCTCCTCCTCTTAGCCTCAGAAATGGGACAATGACATTGAAATCTGCAGTAAAATATGCATGTACTCTAAACAGAAAATTTCACCATTCTGCAAAACAGAGCACCAGTAACAGATGTACAGAGCAAGCAGATAGCATGACACTCAATTTTCATTTCATTGTGTGGGGAAAATTACTCGTGTGTAGAGATTAACACACAGAGAAAACCATAAAAATAAGCCTGACTAAGAGAAATGTTGCCACAACTTGGTCACTGGTTCCCACCTGAGCTTGGGGGCTTATCTAGTGCCTGTACCTACACCATTAATTGGTGGCAGAAATAGGAGCTGCTTTTCCTCTTGGGTTTATTGTCACAGCACCAGTCTGACTCCAGAAGCATCACCAAACCACACCTGAGAAAAGGAGTCAGGTCCATAAATCAGGGACTGTAAACAATGATGGTAGATAATATTGGACAATCATCTCTGGCCTCATTCATTCATTAATAAATCATCTGAGATTTATGGTGCAGACTGCAGCACCACTATATCTTTGCCCTTTTAAAACCATGTTTATTGAGTTTCAGGCTGGCAAAGCAATCGATTACTCCAGAAAAGCATTTTGAAGTAAATCAAAACCATGATGGGAAAGCACATCCCCTTCCATGGAACAGCAGCTTACTGAAATGCAAATGTTTCCAAAACCAGGAAAAAAAGCAACTTCTTCCTCACAGAGGTAAGAAATCAAGTTTTCATCTGTATTAGGGATCTGGCATGCTGCAGCCTTTTATCTTTTTGTGGTTTCCATGTTTATACATAGCAGGGCAGCCTGCCAGCAGCTCTGGCCAAAACCAGAAGAGACAGCTTAGCTCTGAGTGAGGAGGTTTTTACTGGAGCAGAGCATGAAATAGGTGTGCTGGTTTGTCAGCACTCAGCTGTAAATCTGGAGGCACTGCCTGCAGTGCTGACCACCACCATAAACACAGCAAAACCGAGCAGTGTGTGAGTGCCTCTAGAGAGCAAGGTACTGTGGTTGGCAGAGAACCTCTCCTGATGCATTCCCAAAGCTGAGGGACCTAATTTACATTCACATTTTGGCCCAGGTCCACCATTCCGGCAATGTGAAGGGAAATCAATTGACTAAGCTTCCAGAATTACTTTAGAGACTCAAACAGTGTCAAATCAATTTCCTGTGTCTGTGGCAAACACCAGGAAATTCAGAATTAAGAATCCCCAGTGAACTCCACTCTGTTTCCTTGATCACATGTGTTTAGCTGGGTTTTCATTACCACATCCTACTTCTCTGTATAGATGTTTTCCATAGAGGAGCTCTTTTTCACTCTGTGATCTGGGGACTGTGCACAGCTCATAATCTGTCAGAAGTTGGGTGATGGAACAGGACACTAAAACTCAGGATCAAACCTACATGCATGCAAACAAGAAAATCAATTCATTAAAGGAAACCAAGTAAGGAGTCACTCAAAGCTGAACCCAAGGCTTTCTACTGGTGAATGGAAACCTTCATGGGTGCATTTCAAGACCCCTGGATTTTATCTAAAGTGGTTGTGTAGCACTTGGAGCAGATAAATGAGCACTGGGCTAAGTGATCTCCAGGGTCCCTTCCAGATCCACACTTCTGCAGCCACACAACACAGCATGTGCTGGATTCATTTCCCATTCAGCATCTAAAGTACAGATGTTTGCACTCCCTGGGCTCCTGTGTTATCAGTGGGAAACAGGCCTGGCTGGGACAGCGAGCCTTGCTCAGGCTCCTGAGGCTGAAAATAAACTGCAAAGAGAGGGGCTGAATAAATACTGCTAAGAGGGGTTAAATCAAAATGGTGTTTTCCCAGTATTTCCTCAGATTCTATTATGTATAGGACTGTGATTCTGCTTCCTTTGTACAGAAAAGCTCCCACTGACATTAATGGGTACTTTTTTCCCCTTAAAAAGATGTACAAAACACAGCTCCTAGACTACAGGCAAAAATATGCAATTTCAATATAAATCAAGAGTGTTTGGTTCAGCTCCAAGTGCCGTGTGAGAGGAACAGAACTAAAATTCACTTCAGGGCATTCAAAGACAACAAATGAAATTTTGAGAGAAAGTGTAGGGATTGTAGTTACAGCAAAATGTGTATTGTGTGTGTTTGTATTGTGCAAGGTTTTGTTCTTCGCTGAGCAGCATGACCTATTTCCCAGCATCATGTGATTTTTGTATTGGAAGACTCTTCTGTAAAGAAGTAGAATTAATTTTCCAGTGGAAAAGAGACAATACTGATTTTCCCTAGTTCAGACCAATGACATAGTTTAACATTACTTTATATATATATATATTCTTTTAACTTCATCATCCTTTTAAAAGATACAGACAAGTAAAATATATACACATACTTATCTGTTGCAATATGTAGTTTTGTTAAGATTTCATTCAAAGAAATGTACAAGGCATCAGGAAAATCCAAATTAAACTACACTAGTATTTAATATGATTTAAAGTCCATTTCCAACCAAAACAGCAGCAAAGCACTTAGGCATTTAAAGTGCACAAAAGGAATTTAAGCTGCTTCCCACACCTCCTACCTCACAGAGGTGTCGAAGTTTCCTGCTAACTTAAAGTTTTTTAAATTCTGCATATGGAGATGAAAATTTAGAGATGTCACCTCTGGCTAAAATCATCTGGCATTCCTAAAACAGGAATTCCTGTGGTCCAGTCTCATAAGCAACCCTATCAGACTTTCTGAGTTCATTCCTAATTGAGCTAACACTAAATCTGAGAGGAGAGAGAGAAAAATAACAAGTATAAATATAATTCCAGAGACATCTGGAAGGGAACTGTTTTTACAAACTCAACAGCTTTTGAAAAGCTGGGCACTTGAAGTATACACAGACACTCCAAATCAGCAGTCCCTTCTAAAATGCCCTCTATATATGTATTTTTAGCTTGCAGCTTCTTTATTTCTAGTCATTTCTTCTACCATACTGGAAGCCTTTGTAATTATGGTGATAGGACATTTTTTTAAAATGCTTGTGTAACTCAAAAATGACCAAATGAAAGCTGACCACACTTTCCAAAAGAAAAAAAAAAAAAATAGAAAAGAAAACAAAATAAAAAGTTTTATGCATTAAGAAATTTCAGCTCTAACAGCAATTAGTTTTCAGGTAACTGGTAGAAAGCTGCTCTCATAGCACAGGTTTCTGTTCATTTGTCATCACCAGCAGCACAACAGTGCCAGGAACACAGCAGGACAGGGAATATTGCAGTAATGAGGAGAAGGCAATGCTGAACATTTGGTAAGCTAAGCGGATATTCAGTTAGGTTGGATTTACAGCATTAACCTCTTCGGGAGATGAATTCTGGCCTTCTCCATCTTTTGTATCACATGCACGTTAATGCATTGTGTCAGCATGTGTTTTTTTCTTGAGACCTCAAATGAATTAGAGATTAAATTTAGGACAGGATGTGTCAACAGTAGAAAATGAGTGTTGTTGCTGTCGTGCTTCACACATGTGACCAAAGCCATGCATCTGCGCTTGCTGGAGCACCCCTGAATTTTTAAGAATGGATGAGCCCCAGTTCAGTGTCAGCTTCAAGTCTCCTTGAGCCTTCAGCAGCTCGTTCAGGACCTGCTGTATCAATAAAGAAGTGATTGTCTCAATTCTGCTCGCTCCAGAAGGGAACTGGGGCTTCTCTGCACTTGACTGGGAACAACGAGGAGCTGCCTTTGCACCACGGTGTTGAACATGCCTTAGACACAGCTCAGTACTGAAAATTCATGTGAAAACCTTCTCCAGTGACTTCTACCCAATGGTTTGAGAAGCCAGAATGAGATCTGGGGAGGGAGAGGCTTGAGCAGGTGAAATGGGTACTGAGAGAGTCTCCAGGTAGAAAGAAAAATCAGTTTCTGTTTATTTTCAGACTTTCAGAAAAATTGACCTGTGAAGATCAGTGCAGGAGACTTTCTTTCCAGGATGCCCTGCAGACCTGCCAGGGTTCTCTGAAACAGCTGCTTCACTCATGCTCTTAAGTAGATTTCAGCTGCTTTGATGTGTTAAGTGGATTTTGTTCAATTGAAAAGGTTAGCAGTGCTTTATTTGAAATCCTGCTTCATGCACACAGCAAACTCTTCTGTGGAAGAGTTTATTTTAATCCTGGGGATGACAATGGATAAATATCAGGACAGTTGCTCTTGGTTTCACCCCAGAGGTAATGGCCAGAACTTCAGAGAGCTCTCTTAAGCGCTGAAAAAGAGATGTCATTTGCCAGAAGATGTCAGAACACAGCAGAGCATGAATATGGAAACACATTTCTTGGCAAACTTTGTAAGTGCTACCTTGGGGTATTTTTAAAATGCTGTTTCTGCATTCAGCATTTCTATTTCTAAACTTTATAAGTACTTCATTTTGTTTGTTTGTTTTTGGTTTTTTTCTCTATCTGTCTCATGTTAAAATACCCCATGAATGCATCATCATTTCAGATTTTGGTTTTGATCATTTGATTTGTATGTGCACAACACCCTCACTGGACACAATAAGCACTGCAAAGTAGGACTGTCAGTATATAATAATATAGGGAATTTATACTTTGCTGCAGTTAAAATTTGGATAGACCAGAAACAGGTCAGGCAAGCTTAACTGTCGTCCTGTTGGTGATAGAATCTGAGTATTTTTCTGACTAAAGAATTACATCATGCTTTGTTTCTGCAGTCAAACTGCCATGAACCACTTCTATGAGATCATTTCTCTGAATGAGCTATTTCTTATCTGGAAAGGAACTTGTGAGATACACTACAATTCACACGAAGGAAAAACAAATTGAAGCACTACTCTATAAACATCCTTGTCCAAACACAAAAGTTGCAGAAAAAAATGAGCTGCAAATACCTGTGTGGAAAACAAAGAGGAGGCTCAGCACTTCAGAGGAACCTCGGGGGAATTGCCTTTGTCCTGTCTCCATTCCATGGGAGGACTGAAATACACCTGTGGTGTTCTCCAGGAAGCCAGGGAGGCTGCTGGAATTTATGGCAGCCTCCTGTAAAGCTGCACCAGCACAGGAGATCAGCCAAAGAGTTTGTGGTTGGCCAAGGCGGTGTGGGGTGAGCAGCATTAGCTGAGGCTGGTCAGAACTGCCAGGAGGAGAGAGAGGGAAGGAAAAGCAACACACCCACCTGAGCTAAGGGCAGAATCTCTGCCTCCTACTACAGCTGGAAAACAGTTGAGGGTTCTGTGATGGCAATAAAAGCACAGCAATAAAGGAATTTAATGGCACTTCAAATCAACACAGAACATAAATATTTAGATATTCCTTGTGTGTACTTTTCTAAAGTAGGTAGAGTTATGATGTACTGCATGTCATCTATCACAGGCAAAAGAGGGACAACATTTGAAACCTAAATCACAGTTAAATCCACATTTTATTTTACTTCTATTATATAGGTCTAGCATGGTTGTGAGGGTAACATTTGCTTTATTATGAAGATTCAGAGAACACTATGACCCTCTCTTTCCATGTGTCTGTATAATGTTAATCTCCTCAAAATCTGTATTCTGGAAGTATCTTTCAGAGGTAATGAACACATGTGATCTTGAAGAAAAAGCTTTATGAGCTGCAAGCACTCACCATCCTGGAGATTATACCTAATTATTCAGTAGCATCAGTAAGGTGTTTGGAAGATAAAACTAGGAACTGGTATTTAAAAATATTGTTATGATCTCTTCTCTTCTCTTCTCTTCTCTTCTCTTCTCTTCTCTTCTCTTCTCTTCTCTTCTCTTCTCTTCTCTTCTCTTCTCTTCTCTTCTCGTTTTGACTTCCAAGATTTGACACTTCCTATGCTTTGACCTCCCTATCTCAACTCATTATTGCCCATAAATACCTCTTCATGCTGAATTTCTCTGGCCAGGACAGAACCTGCATGCAATCCCGTCACAGCCTGAGGAGAATGAGTACAATTCCGAACAAAACCATCATCTTTTAAAACTTACTCTGAAAAACGGACCGAATTTGTACTTCCTTCGATGTGTTCCGACCTGCTCCTTTATGTTTATGTGTAGGAACAAAAAGACCCCGTCAGTCTGTTGGTGTCACATTTGTACCAACCAAATAGCCGAGGTGAGATCCTGCTCCTTTCATGCAGCGCTTCCAACCACGTCCGGTCCTTGGCAGGGCACGGATTTACAGCGCATGGAGCGCCTGCAACCGAGCTCCCACCCCCTCCATCGCTTCTCCTGCATCCCGCCCCGGGACCGTGCCATTTATTAACACCCTTACGTGCCCGTTTCCTGCCTTACTGAGAGTTTCCGTCATCGATCCCCCACGGCTCCATCTCCGCCTTTCTCCCAGGCAGATCGCCCGTGCCCGGGAGCTTCTCTCACCGCAGCCGGCGGCCGCCCGCTCCCTCCCGGCCCCG